>NC_077245.1:20968024-21579453 GCF_947179165.1 Solanum dulcamara
AGGATTGATCGAAAGATAGAAGAAGCTAAGGAAACAACAAATAAATATGAGTCAGATGATAAGGACTTGGTGTCCCTTGTTGGTCTAAGCTTCAAGAATACCAGATTAGTAGCTCTGTTGAGCGGGGAAAATATCTCAAAGAATCATAAGGAGTCATTGCCTTACTTTGTTTTGTACATAATATACTTTTGCCCAAAGATCTCAACAACAACATCCCCACTAATTTGGTGAAGTTCTCGGAGGATATCAACGCTTTCAACAACTATCCTTGGGGTCATGATAGCTACATATTGACTGTCAAATACATATTGGCTCCATTATCGTCAAAGATGACCAACTTTTATGATTTTCCATGGGCTTTCATGGTAAATACATATCATATTTGGTATTTTTTCATATCTTATTGAATATTGAAATAGTTTAATTCTTGACATCTCTTTTTCTTAGGCTTGGGAATTTGAAGCCATTCCTCATTTGAGGCAACAGGTAATTGCGAAGGAAGAGCTATCAACCCCAAGAATCCTGAGATGGTTGTCTACCAAAACCAACAAGAATCTTCTGGATCTTTTTAATTCACCAAATGATGCAGTAAAAATAAGTTCTTGAAAGAATAGTCAGATATTGCAACATAATATCCTCAATTCACAACATATGCCTAACATGTTGAAAATTCAGACTCAGATGGCCCAACATATGACGAGCATAGTAGTAAACTTACAACTGGTAGGAGATAAGGATGGCAATTTCAGCCCATATTAGTGAAATCAGCCCATTTTACCCATTTTAAATGAGTTGGATCACTCACTTTTAAAATAGATAAATATGGACTTCAGCTAATTTTAAAAGTCCAACAAAATATGGTCAAAATGGGTAAATTATGGGTACCCATTTAAGATCCATAATAGATCGGTCTTTGACTCCTTTTTTGCAAAATCCCTAATTGAGATACCTGCTGCCACAAGACACAAGTCGTACGTTGAGGATCAGACACCGCTCACTTTCTTTGGCTCTCTACTAACAACTCGATTTTTTATTATTGAGGTACGCATTTATTTGAGTTTCTTACTTTCTTTTGCAAGTTCCAAAAGGTGATTCTGAGTTCTGATGAAAAAATCAATCATTAGGAACATAACTCCACATATAATATACTCAATAGCAGTAATCTGGGGTGCAATTCAGAATAGATTAGTGATAGTAAAAGGCAACTTGCATTTGGAAAACCAAACTAATAACAACATCAGTAGAAAGAGCATTAAATAGAACCACAATTACACCCATATCTTCAAGCCTTCAGCCTTGAACTCTTTCTGCATCTCTCTGTTACTCTTCTTGCTCCCGTACTAGTTCTGGTGGCAGCTTTTGATACAGTTCTTTCTCATCATTATGTTGCAAAGAATGTTTCTATGTCTATAACACTCTATTATTTTTCTTTGAAAGAGGTCAGAGATATAAATGGAGGCTAATGAGGCTTCTTGTGAGATCAGTTCGTCTATCTCAAGAAAACGATCAAAAAAAAGCACTTCAATTATTTGAAATACTTTTACGAAATTGCCTCGTACTAGAGACAGTGAAAAGGTTAAAAGCACAATGTCAGGTATGTAAGGAAATATTTATAGCCGATGCTGGCACTTCAAATCTAAAGCGTCATATAGCTAAGCACATGGATAACAGACTAGAATATGGATATGTGCCATTTGATCAAATAACTTATCGTGAGAAAGTGTATGTTGCTATTCTAAAGCATAATTATCCTTTTAGCTTTGTTGAACATCAAGGAAATAGAGATATCCATTTGTACTTAAATTCAAATTTAAAATCCATTTCAATAAATACGGCTAAGGCTGATATATTGAAATTATATGACAAGGAAAAATAACTTTTAAAGTGTGATCTTGCAATGATTCCTAGTAGAATCTGTCTGACTTCAGACATGTGAACTTATGTAGCGTCAAATGGTTATACGTTTTTAACCGCTCATTATGTTGATTTGAATGGTAATCTTCAAAAAAGAGTGTTAATCTTTCTTCATGTTCCGCCTCCACATTCCGGTTTAGTTTTGGGTCCTTCCTTTATCGAGTTTATTAAGGAATGGGGCATTGAGAAGAAGATTTTCACTCTTACTTTGGATAATTCTAGTTGCAATAATGGTGTGGTAGATCATTTAAAAGACCATTTATCTCTAATGTATTTTCTAGTTTGTGATGAAAAGTTCTTTCATGTTTGTTGTGGGAACCATATCTTGAATTTAATAGTGAAGGCTGGTTTGGAAAAAGCAGATGAAGCTATTGAAAAAGTAAGAGAAGGTGTTAAGCACATTAAACATTCGGAAGGAAGAATATTGAAATTTGTGGAATGCATTAAGAATCATGGGTTGCCATGTTCAAAGAAGCTTCGCCAAGATGTAAATACTCGTTGGAATTCCACTTACCAGATGCTTGATAGTGCTCTCCTCTACCAACAAGCTTATATTCAATATAAACTCCTTGATATTGATTTTAAATATAGTCTTTCCGAGGAGGAATGGAAAAGGGTAGAAAGTATTACTAAATTCTTGAAGCCATTTTATGAGATCACTACACTATTTTTCGGAAGCAAATATCCAACTGCAAATTTGTATTTACTAAATGTATGGAAAATTCAAATGTTTCTAAAGGAAGAAGAAAATAGCAGTGACCGAGTTACGAATGATATGGATACATTGATGCTAAAGAAGTTTAAAAAATATTGGAGGTTATACAGTATGATTTTATCCATTGCCATTGTCCTTGATCCCCGATATAAATTGAAATTTGTGAAATTTTGCTTCTCTAAGATAGATCCTATGACCGATGATGCTAAGGTTAAAAGAGTTGTAGATCATTTACAATTGTTATTCAGAGAATACTTGAGACCTTCAACCACAATTTCTCTCTTAGGGGAGAACGTTTTTGATACAAGCAACAATGAAACGAGGGATGATCTTGAGGAGTTTGATGTGTTTGAGAATCAGTTGGAGTCTAGTGGAAATAAAAAACAATTGAATTTGTACTTAGATGAGCCAAAACTTGATCGTAAAGTGAATCCAAATTTGGATGTACTTGCATATTGGAAGAAAAATAGAGGAAGATATCCAGAACTCTCATTGATGGCACGAGATATCTTGAGCATACATATTACCACGGTAGCTTTAGAATCTACCTTTAGCATTGGAGGTCGTATTATTGGAAAGTTTCAACGTTCTATTTTACCTTCAAATGCTGAAGCAAAGTTGTGTGCTAAAGATTGGCTATGCGGACAAGAAGGTAAGTCATCATTTATATATTGCGATTTATTTGGTTATATTATAATAGCCTTAATTTATAGTTTAACATCTTCTATTTCTAGATTTTGATGGATCAGGCACCGATGAGGATGAAATTATAGTGGAACTTCAGCCGTATCTTGCTAAACTTGGCTCACATTGATAGGTAAATGTGATATGTGTGCTTTTCTTGAGTATAAATGAGGAATGTGTGAGAACAGTCCTTAAATATACGCTTTCACATTGTCTAGCAGGGCAATATTTGTTTAGCCTGGATATAGTCATCAGGTGACTATCACCTTTAGAGAGTGAGTTAGATTTTGTTTTAGGTCGAAATAAGAATCTCAGCATGGATCATAAAGACGAAGGAAAGTTTCAATCATTCTTGTTTTGGGAATTTGATGACAGAAATGCATAGTTAGTATATCCAGCTATGGGATATAGGTAAATGTCCAAACAAGTGCTACATAGATATGCTGCATTGCAGTTTTGAGACTATCAAAATGTTGCATTGCATTTTTGAGAGTGTCTTATTTGATTGTTGTGATATTCATATATGTAGGCTTATAGTGCACATCATCTCGGAGATACTTAACTGATGAGCTTCTTTATCTTTTTTTGCATTTTGTTTTGGTTTTAGTCTCATTAGCATGGAGTCATTGTGTAAAAGGTTCACATTAGTTTGCATAAAAAACAATCAATTATTTCTTTCAGTTTTGAATTCAAACGAAATTTAGGCAATTTTTCCTTAAGTTAAACTACCTGTGGTTTACTAGTGTGAGATTCACGAGAAGAAAGAATAGGTTATCATATTAAAGTTTGATAGAGAGTAGATTGAATTTTTAGACTCATCCAGACTATGCTACTGTCGCCCCCCGGGAGGGTACCCTAGATGTAACCGGCACTCAGAAACCATTTCTGGCTCCCAAGCGAACCACATAGCCTGATCACGCATCTGTTCATTCATTCATTCAGCGGAAAGTTTAAAAATAAAGAATAATTTAGCGGGCAACTCAAATCATCCATCCAACTCAAAGAATAAAGGCCATGGGCCGACAGATCAACTAAAATATTTGTCATTTAAAAATAGTTTGACAAGAATAACTCAAGGATAGAAATACTCAATCGACTCATCACTATCTAGTCTATGAAGCCTCTATCACTACTATCTAATTGGTGCCAATGACATGTTCATGACTACCTCAAATCAAAATGAAAAGGGCTAACTCGATGCAAGAATACACAGACGGTGTCCTCCGAATGTAGGGGAGGACTCACCAATACGCTGAGTGCGAATAGATCCCCAATGATGCTCCTATTGACGATCTCTTAAACCTGTCTCTGCATCATGAAATGATGCAGGTCCAAATGGACGTCAGTACGTGGAATGTACTGGTATGTAAAATGGCAGAACGAAACATACCTCAAGGAAGAGTAACATTGGTTCAAATATCTCAACTCAGGAAGATAAGAGGGACTCAAATAAAGCGTAGTAAATCTAAAGTAAGGATACAGTTTAGACAGAGACCAATCATCTACCATACAATCCAACCCAATTATGTATAATACAGTTCAACCAAATCATTTACAATTCGATCCCTTTCAATCATATACACTCCGATTATATACACTCAACTCAACAATCAACTCAATAATCAAATCCAATCTAGTCACATACCATTCTATTCAATCCAATCACAATTCATCTATTTCAATCCGACCATATACAATCTACTCAACATTCAACTCAACAATCAGCTCAAAGGACTCAACTCAGTAAATATGCAAATTAAATTATGCAACATTTTACAATTCAACTCAAAGGACTCAACTCAATAAATATGTAACAACTCACTCAAGTGTCCTAAGTCTAACAAGAAATAGTTTAGACAGGACTAACTCACAAGCATATAGCAACTCACTCAACTCAACTGACTCAGATTACTATCAAGACCTAAATGGGAGTTTCTCTTAACCGACAACCATCACTTATGAGCCAGTGAAAGTACAACAATCAGACGTTGTTTCCACGTCCGTCCATACCTTGCCAGGGCATGAACGCCTCCCTAATCATGGATACCATCGATTAGTCAGGTTCTATCATTTCAGGACAATAAAATGGGAAACATCCGACTTTAACGGTTCGATCCCATTGGAAGCATCCGACTTTAACGGTTCCATCCCTACCTACGTTGGCGGCGTAGTTTCTGGGGTTCGAGTATGGACTGTACTCTCACCCGCCTCGGTGCTCGATACTCCTCTCATGACTCCATGCTTATAAAACTCCCTCCAATCATCTCAAACAAGCCCTCATGGCTAGTTTCATGTGGAACATTACCACCTCATCAACTCTGTTCTCATTTCAACTCAAATAAGTCATAATGGCAAGTCTCATTGGACTCTTTTCAAAACTCAACTCAAATCATCAAACTCTTCTCTTTAAAACTTGTACAATCTCAACTCGATGAATGCAGAAAATATTATGTACGTTAAAACATAATTTCAACCCCTTAACTCAAACTCAAAATAGATACTTTAATGTAAAAATACTCAACTCATTTAAAGGCTCCTCATATTCAACTCATGCTTAAACTCTTTTTAAATCATAGATGAAAATAATCATTTCTTAAACTCAAAAATAGTGTATAAATAGTTTATGCAAAAATGCTCACAAATTATTTATTTAAAACTCCTTCTCAAAAGATCCTTTATTTCCAAAATACTCATAAGACTCCAATCAACTCAGATTATGCAAATCACATAATCACATTAGACTCCAATCCGCTCCATCACATAACATCCTCATCAATACACCTCTTCATCAATCATTCTACACATATTAAATAAGCACCATTCACGTCATCACTCACATCATCATCAAAACATCATCATCACATCATCATCATATATTATCATTTACATCATCATCAAACATTATCATCACATCATTGTCAAGTATTATCATCACATCAATCATCAAAAATCTACTCCAAAATCCTTATTTTTGTCCTATGTTCATTTTATAGAAGCAAAGGGACATTCTTAACTAACCAATTCATTCTTTTCATTCCAATCAATAAATATATACACACAACTATCCATCTCAACCTCAAGACATTTATGACAAGAAATCTCATCTTGGGTTCATGTGAATGAAACATGAACCCATACTCTCAACAAAACTAAACTCAAGAATATCGTCAATACCTATAAATCTATTTACAAAGATACATTTGTAGTTAATAATATGAAAAATAACTATTTAGTAACTCAAGTCATTAAAATCATCAATCAACCATTTGTATCTAAAAACATTTCATAGTTTAGGGAAAACTTTCAAGAAAACCTTTCTAGAAGGTGCAACTCTTTCACAACTCCTAACCAACACATCTATGGGCATATGGAAGAACTCAATCCATATTTTAGGTTAGCCTTACATATCTTAGTGAAGAATTGAAGAAAACCTTGTGGTTGGGTCTTCAATGGAGGACTCAAATCTTGAAGCTCTTGGACTCTTTTTGTTGGAAATGGAGAAGAAGAAGAAGAGAGAGAGAAGCTCCTAGGGCTTTTTAGAGAGAGAGTTAGGCTGCAAACTATGTTCTCAAAAGACCAAGGGTAACATATATATAATTTGGGGAAGTTCCCAAATTGCCCCTCCTCAAAAGTTTTGAAAAATAGGCAAAAACGCACCTGGCGCGATAGTGGCACGTCGCGCCATTGCAGCGCCAGGCCAATTACGCCTAAAACCTGCACACCTCGCAGTGGCGTGCCGCGCTAGAGACCAAACTACTGAGGCATGTTTCTGGCGCGATAGTGGCGCGTCGCGCCCTTACAGCGCCAAGGCCAAAATTTCTGGGTTCTGGAAAATTGGCCTGAAAAACCCTGCACAACTTTTAGCGACGCGTCGCGCCAGGGGCCAAACTACTAAGGCATGTTTCTGGCGCGATAGTAGCGCGTCGCGCCCTTACAGCGCCAAGGCCAGATTTTCACTAGTTGAACCCCAGGCCTGAAAATCTCTGTTGTGCTCGTTCATCTTAGGATCGCCACATCTTTCGACTCCGAACTCCAAAATTTACATTCTTGGTGGCGTTGGAAAAAAGACTCAATGACCATTAATTTAATAGGTTGTGGGCTACCCAGATCGTTATATATCAAAAGATAGGGTCGTTAGAAGTTAACCCCTCATGCAAACTCCTTCTCAAACTTAGCCACGACGAACCTTTTGGCTTAATTTGGTACTAGGGGTCCTTCATAACCCCACATCACCTCTAACGCTCTTTAATTTCTTAGGAACTCATCCTAACTCATGTGAAAAATTTCAAGTCCTCCGGTCCGAGTCTACACTCACGTGAAGAAATGTCCGAATCTTAGCGAAAACAATTCCGGGGTGTCACAGCTACATAGTATCATAGATGATTCCTGCCTTTATAATTTGGTGTGTCTGGACAGGGAAGAATGGAATCACGGATGTGACACTATCCAAAAACAAAAAACGACAATTATCAACTCCTGCTGCTCCTCCACTATTTGTTATACCTTTGTCAGGTTATGGCTCAATCTCAATAGCCAAAAAGGTCACTTTGGATGAGTGGAAAAATTATCCATTTGAAGGTCACTAGACTGCCTTGGCACCTGACAGATGAGGTGTATGTCCCGATAAATTGTGATGGACAGTTTCACTGGTTCTTGGTAGTAGTTGTATTGAAGGAACGCTGCATTAAGGTGTATGATTCGAGTTCCTCTTTGAGGAGAATCAGAAGCTGTAAGGAGATTCAAACAATGGCTACAACGTTGCCAATATTCCGTTAATATAGTGGGTTTTTTGAGAAACAAGACCGAACTAACTAATGAGCCCTTGAATGTTACAAAATCAATAACAAATCTCTCCCCTTCGATATCAATTATGTTGAAATTATGGAGTTATAAAGGCTCAAAATGGTATGTTAGTGACAATGGACTGCAAGTACCATCATCTGGGATTGTCCCTGAATCACTTTGCATTAGATATGTCTCGCTTTTATGGAATTATGGAGTTATAAAGGCTCAAAATGGCTATGTTAGTGACAATGGAGGCTTGAAGAGACATACTAGAAACAAAAGCAAACCTCCAGATCAAATTTTTATGACCATTGAATAGATGTAGAACATTTTGTTGATAAGTTCTTTTTGTAGAACTGTTCCTTTTTGCTCACATGCTATGATTGCTTATATTAACCTGTTGTGGCATCTCATATATTGCAACAAAAAACTCATATGTTGAGACATAGAGCGCATTTTTTGCAACTCGTGAGTTATCAACGAAGTCACCTGTTGCAGCATAATAAACATATGTTGCAGTTCGTGAGTAATATGTTGAAACTTAAGGCTTATTCGTCGCATCAAAGAAGTAAAATATTGCAGCGTAAGACTCAATTATTGCAACTTGTGAGACATATGCTGAACTATAAAGATAATTAACACAATATTTTACATGGAGGTTAAACATAACAAAATTCTAACTTAACATTACAAAAATAACAGAACAAAATCGTCCTAAAACTTTGCATTGCAAATTAATCTTTCAATAATTTTTCAATTACAACCCCAGCCAAAAATATTGATAAGATAAATACATTTGGCTCATTACGTTCTAATTTCTTTTCATCCACTACTGTGGCAGATAAAGATTCCCCAAAACATTCCTTGGATAATTTCACTCTATCTATTTGGAGGTTCCAATCTTTTAATGCTTCAACAGCTTCATCATAATTGTCATACTTTCGATACAAGTTTCCACTAACGTCAATCACCATTTTTGCACACTCTTACCAAGTAGAGTTTATACCCTCTTTTTCTCCCTTAAAAACAACATAAAAATACTTGGCCATGAGATGAGATTTAGACAAGAAAATAGTGGGAGAGGAGAAAATATTGAAAGTAGGAACAATGGAAGGCAAAAGAGAAGCACTTCTTTTCATAAATAAAAAAAGAAGGAACGCTGCCCAAGAAACAATTCTTGGGAAGTGCTAGTTTGACATTAGGGTTTTTCTAGAGGTTTAGGGTTAGTGGTTTTAATTTAAAAAGTATTTTGGGTACAAAAATAAAATGAATTGAATGATCCACCCTTTTCAGCCCCTTTTAATTATGAAAATAGCTCTAAATAGTGCTTTTGTGCCAATTTTTGTCAAAAATTTTTATGCCATCTAACATCACCCATATTTTTTTAATAAAATGGGATGGACGACGTAAGGCTTTATTTGTAAGCGCAATTCTTATTAGAAAAAGCTTTGACCACTCACATTCCAACTTCAATTTTCGAATGGATCTTTTGGGTGTTGTCTATTTAAAAAATAAAAAGAAGGGTTGCAAACCTCTAAATTTTAAATATCTTTTTACTTTTTTACTAGTTGTCCATTATACTAAAAATAAATGTCCAACAATACTTATTCAATTTATGAAATCAAGAGATAATTTACACTTAGTTTCTAATTTACCTTATCATTAATTAGTAATCATTTTTCTATTTCATTTTTAAGACATTGCATTTATTATATTCAAATAGTGATATGATAAAATTACCCTTTTATTTATAGTTTTTTAAGAATTGTGCTAAGTCAATAGTGAACAAATATTATTGAACGGAGGAAGCACAAAAGAAGAGAAATACTTTATAGCTCAACGATAGCTTTCACATGGACCAAAAACAACATCAAGCAAGGGAAAAGTTTGAAAAAAATACCTTTCGGATTAAGTTCATTTTCCTTCTTATTAATTTCCTTCTTTTTCTATTCCAACATTTGACTTAGAGAGTGATGTTTTAATATGTAAATCTGTCTTTTAATTTGATTTCAACTGATATTTATATTTTTTAATTTTGAGTGTGCATAAGTAGATATATCTGTTCTAATATAAATCAGTTTGAGTGTATCTCACGCGAATTGTGATCTAGGACGCATGTGTTTACTTGTGTAATTTTATATAAATTTAAGTATCTATTTGTGCTCACTCAAAATTAGGAGGGCGTAGATGTTAGGTAAATTCAAGTTAAAAGACACGTTTACATATTATATCAGAGGAAATTTTTGTGTAACCATGAAGAATAAGTAGAACAAAAGTAATGAAAAGTAATTGCATGTATATGTAATGTATCGATATTGTATAAATAGTCTATAACTATGTATAATTATTTATCAGAGATGTATATATATATTCATACACGATGTTATAAAAAAATTATTCATTACAACAGTTCATCCTCCTCAATGAGTTAATTTTTTTCAATCTGAACCAACTCAAACTTTCTCTAAGCAGATCCAAATTTTAGATATAAGCTCCTCTCCATCTTAAAGATGAATTAAAGCAAACTACCCATTGGACAAAGTCTCTCATTGTTATTTATAACGCAACTCTTGTTATATTTGGTAAATAAGGAAAAATGTTTGTGTTTAATAATATAGAATAAAAATGTTTGTGTTTAACAATATACAAAGGCTGGTCAAAAGTACTATTTTGTGCATCAGTCGTAAAAAGTTTTACATATAACGATGTTTTACTGTGTGCTTGTTAATATTTTATTTATAAATTAAAAAGATTCTTTTGGAATAAGTATTGAGTTGAGATTATTAGTACTATAAAAAAAATAAAAACAACACGCCCAGTGGGACTCGAACCCACAATCGCTTGATTAGAAGTCAAGCGCCTTATCCATTAGGCCATGGGCGCCAGTTGGTTACATTGTACATATAATTAGTTGTATAGCGTTAATTGAAGGAAAACAAAAAGAATGTTGAAGCTAGTTTATTATTTGCTCTTTCTTTTCTACTCTTTGGAATGGTATAGAATTAGGTAAAAGAGGAAAATGTTCCAGAGAGACCCAACCTTGCATTCAGAAGGGTATCTCTTTTAGTCCTTAATTTTACAATAGTTTTAAGGTTCTTTTTCTATATTCTACAACATCTCATATTGATTCCTATATTTTTAAATAAATCTGTGGAAGTCTACTAATTTTTAATTGTATGAAACAAAAGAAAAAAATAAAGTTTAGGATTACTAGGTTGAGGCTTCGACTTGAGCTTAATCAAGCTTTCCACATTATCGACTCAAGCTCAATCAAGCATTTTATATTATCACCTCAAGCCAAATCATTCGAATCGACTCTTTAACATGTAGTGTTACGCCGTTAGAAGATTAAATTTACGATAAATTAGTTTGAAATTTATAAGCATTACTAGTTTAAATTGGTCATTGCATTTAACTTGATGGAATTATTTATAATATTAATCTAAATTAGAACTCAATACAAATGGCGTTCACTTAACATTGAACATAGAATAGAACTTTCAGACAAAAAAATAAAAATAAAGCAACAACAAATTCAAAAAAAATTGTGCACTGTTAATTATTTGATTTGAATTTTTAAATTCAAAATATTAATTACATTTTGTAACACCACAATGTATCTTAAATAACAATGTATGTAAAAAAAACTAATTGCATCAAAATAATTTAAAAAGTACAAAATCATATATAATTATTGAATTTGTTATGAAAATAACTAACTTGACAAAATTAATTAGAAAGAAATAATAAGGGAAAGAAGAAAAGAGAAGAATTTTACGTGTTTTTCTGTGTGTGTTTTTTTCTCAGCCATTGTACCTATATATATAGGCAAAAGGATTGTTGATTACATACCAAGTGGGCAAGTTGCCCACTAACAAGTGGGGCCCACTTGGAAAGCATCACATTCATTACCTAACACTCCCCCTTGGATGTTTATGTATAATGTGCCTCTATAAAAAAAAAAAATATACATATTTGGTAATACGCTTTGATTGCTGCCTCATTAAAAACCTTACCAGGAAAACCCAGTGGGATAAAACCTTGGTTAAGGAAAAAAGAGTGCAGCGCGTATTTTACTCCCCCTGATGAAAGCTTCATTTGATATTTTGGAGACGGCGCATTCCAACTTTATATCTTAATTTCTCAAAAGTTGATGTTGGTAATGCCTTTGTGAATAAATCTGCAAGATTATCACTTGAACGAACTTGTTGTACATCAATTTCACCATTCTTCTGAAGATCGTGTGTGAAAAATAATTTTGGTGAAATATGTTTCGTTCTGTCTCCTTTTATGAAACCACCTTTCAATTGAGCTATGCACGCGGCATTGTCTTCGAATATAATTGTGGGTATTTTAATATTATTTTCCAGACCACATCTTTCTTTGATGAACTGTATCATTGATCTCAACCACACACATTCTCTACTTGCTTCATGAATTGCTATTATTTCAGCATGATTTGAAGAAGTAGCAACAATGGACTGTTTTGTAGATCGCCATGATATAGCAGTCCCTCCGTGTGTAAACAGATAACCTGTCTGAGATCGAGCTTTATGTGGGTCTGATAAATAACCTGCATCTGCATAACCAATAAGGTCTGCGCAACCTTTGTTAGTATAAAACAAACCCATATCAATAGTACCCTTTAGGTATCGCAAAATATGTTTGATACCGTTCCAATGCCTTCGCGTTGGGGATGAACTATACCTTGCTAGCAAATTGACAGAAAATGTTATATCAGGCCTAGTTGCGTTAGCAAGATACATAAGTGCACCAATAGCACTGAGATATGGTACTTCAGGACCAAGAATTTCTTCATCCTCTTCTGGAGGTCGAAACTGATCCTTTTTCACTTCAAGTGATCGAACAACCATTGGAGTACTTAATGGATGTGCTTTGTCCATGTAAAATCTTTTTAAGATTTTCTCAATGTAGGCAGATTGATGGACAAAAACTCCGTCTGCTAAATGTTCAATTTGCAGACCTAGACAAAGTTTTGTCTTTCCAAAGTCTTTCATTTCAAATTCTTTCTTTAGATATTCAATTGCCTTTTGGACCTCTACAGTGGTTCCAATGAGATTTATATCATCAACATAAACGGCGAGTATAACAAATTCTGATTCCGTTTTCTTAACAAAAACACATGGACAAATAACATCATTAATATAACCTTCATTTATTAAGTACTCACTTAGGCGATTATACCACATACGCCCTGATTGTTTCAGACCATATAATGATCTTTCGAGTTTTATTGAGTATACTTTCCGAGACTTTTTACATGCTTCAGGCAATTTTAATCCTTCTGGGATTTTCATGTAAATTTCATTATCAAGTGAACCATAAAGGTAAGCTGTAACCACGTCCATTAGGTGTATTTCAAGATTTTTATGTACAGCTAAACTGATGAGATATCGAAATGTTATCCCATCCATAACCGGTGAATATGTTTCTTCATAGTTGACTCCGGGTCTTTGAGAGAATCCTTGTGCAACAAGGCGTGCCTTATATCTTACAATTTCATTTCTCTCATTTCGTTTTCTAACAAAAACCCATTTATAACCAACTGGTTTTACACCTTCAGGGGTTTGGACTACAGGTCCAAAAACCTCACGTTTAGCAAGTGAGTCTAATTCTGATTGAATTGCCTTTTGCCATTCTGGCCAATCACATCTACGTCGACAATCTTCGACGGATTTAGGTTCAAGACTTTCACTATCTTGCATAAGGTTAATTGCAACATTATATGCAAAAACATTATCAACCGTGATTTTAGATCGATCTAACTTTATCTCATCACCGAAAGAACTTATTGAAATTTCTTCATTCACTTGAGTCTCGGGTTCACTGATTTCTTCAGGAATATCAAGATTACTCAAACCTTGGCCTTCTTTAGGAGGTTCTATTGTAGTATCATCTTTATTATTTCTTACGCTTCTTTTTCTAGGATTTTTATCCTTTGAACCCAACGGTCTACCACGCTTCTGGCGTGTTTGAGATTCAGAAGCTATGATACTTGTAGATGATCCTTTTGGGACATCAATTCGGATAGGTACATTCACTGCAGGGATATGTGACTTAGTTATCCGTTTCAAATCAGTAAATGCATCTGGCATTTGATTTGCTATTTTCTGTAAGTGGATGATCTTCTGGACCTCCTGCTCACATGTGCGGGTGCGTGGATCAAAATGTGATAGTGATGAAACTTTCCACGCAATTTCTTTTTCTTTTTCGGGTTCCTTTTTCTCTCCCCCTAATGGCGGGAAAATTGTTTCATCAAACCGACAATCTGCAAATCGAGCAGTGAATAAATCTCCAGTCAACGGTTCAAGGTATCGAATTATGGAGGGTGAGTCAAACCCAACATATATGCCCAACCTTCGTTGAGGGCCCATTTTTGTACGTTGTGGTGGTGCTACAGGCACGTATACTGCACAACCAAAAATTCTTAAATGGGCTATATTTGGTTCATGACCAAATACTAATTGTGACGGAGAGTATTTATTATAATGTGTCGGTCTTAGACGTACAAGTGCTGCTGCATGTAAAATAGCATGACCCCAAACAGTAATTGGCAATTTTGTTTTCATTAGTAGAGGTCTTGCTATCAATTGTAGGCGCTTTATAAATGACTCTGCAAGGCCATTTTGAGTATGAACATGAGCAACAGGATGTTCAATTTTTATCCCAATTGATAAGCAATAATCATTAAATGCTTGGGATGTAAATTCTCCAGCATTATCAAGGCGAATGGCCTTAATTGAATAATCTGGGAATTGCGCTCTCAATCTTATTATTTGTGCTAACAATTTCGCAAACGCCAGATTGCGAGATGATAATAAGCACACATGAGACCATCTAGATGATGCATCTATTAGGACCATAAAATATCTAAACAATCCACTAGGTGGATGAATAGGTCCACATATATCTCCATGTATACGCTCTAAAAAGCCAGGAGATTCGATGCCAACCTTCAGGGTCGATGGTCTGGCAATTAATTTGCCTTGATAACAAGCAGCACATGAAAATTCATCATTTGTAAGAATCTTCTGGTTCTTTAACGGATGTCCAGTTGAATTTTCAAGAATTCGTCTCATCATTATTGATCCAGGATGACCTATTCGATCATGCCATAGCACAAATATATTTGGATCAGTAAACTTCTGGTTTACGATCATATTTGCTTCAATTGCACTAATTTTTGCATAATATAGGCCAGATGACAGAGTTGGTAATTTTTCCAAAATATATTTCTGGCCTGAGACACTCTTGGTTATACCAAGATATTCAATATTCATTTCATTTAGTGTCTCAACATGATATCCATTTCTGCGGATATCTTTAAAACTTAACAAGTTTCGTGAGGATTTAGAAGAAAATAGTGCATCTTCTATAACAATTTTTGTTCCCTTAGGCAGAATTATAGTAGCTCTTCCGGAGCCTTCTATCATTTTTGAATTACCAGAAATTGTAGTAACATTAGCTTTTCTTCTAAGTAAATTGGAAAAATATTTCTCGTCTTTAAATATAGCATGGGTTGTTCCACTATCAATTACACAAATATCCTCGTGATTTATCATTGATCCAAACAAGATTTGACGCATTTCCATATTTTCTTCATAAAGAAAGAAAGTAAATATTATAATTAATACATAATTTATTATACAAAATTTTATTTTATTACATGAATCTAGAAAAATACAAACATAATATTTAATAAATATAACAACAAAGATAATTGTTTAAATATTATCTGGCTTATCAACATTCATATTTACTTCTAGAAAATTAAAGAAATCAGCTACATCCAGATGCATGGGCTCAATATTGTCCTCAGAGATAAAATTTGTCTCTGGATTATTTTCTGCCCTCTTTAACGATGCCTGATATAGCTGAACCAAGCGTTTTGATGACCGGCAAATCCGCGACCAGTGCCCCACACCTCCACATCTATGACATATTGTTTCTGAATTATTCTTAGGTAAAGCTTCTGGCTTTTTACCCTGCCTTTTATATTGCTGGTTATTTCTCGGTGCCAGCCGAGCATCATAATTAAAATTTCTTCTTTGACTACGACCACGACCACGACTGGGGCCATGGCCTCTTTCTCGTTGGTTAGAATTTGCCTGATTCACTTCAGGGAGTGGCAAAGAACCAACTGGCCGACTATCATGATTTTTCATTAATAGTTCATTATGTCTTTCAGCAATAAGAAGGTGAGAAAGTAATTCAGAATATTTTTTAAAGCCTTTTTCGCGATATTGCTGCTGCAGGAGCATATTCGCGGGTGGAAATGTGGAGTATGTTTTTTCAAGTTTATCTTGTTCCGTGATTTCATCTCCGCATAAAGTTAACTGAGCTATAATTCTAAATAAAGCAGAATTATATTCAGTTATATTTTTAAAGTCCATCAGTCTCAAATTTAACCAGTCATAACGTGCTTGTGGAAGCATGACCAACTTCAGGTGGTCATACCTTTCTTTTAAATTTTTTCACAATTTCAAAGGATCTTTTAATGTAAGATATTGTAATTTAAGACCCTCGTCGAGATGGTGGCGGAGGAAAATCATAGCTTTTGCACGGTCTTGACTAGATGCCGTGTTATCATCTTTGATGGTGTCTGCCAGACCCATCGATTCAAGATGAATTTCGGCATCTAGTGCCCATGAGGAGTAATCTTTTCCAGAGATATCCAAAGCAACAAATTCAATTTTTGAAATATTTGCCATTTTATGAAAAGAAAATTAAATAAAATTCTTACCGCTTTTTGTTACCTTCAAAAACAAATAGCCAGAGCCTCGTGCTGATAACGTGTTATGAAAATAACTAACTTGACAAAATTAATTAGAAAGAAATAATAAGGGAAAGAAGAAAAGAGAAGAATTTTACGTGTTTTTCTGTGTGTTTTTTTTTCTCAGCCATTGTACCTATATATATAGGCAAAAGGATTGTTGATTACATACCAAGTGGGCAAGTTGCCCACTAACAAGTGGGGCCCACTTGGAAAGCATCCCATCCATTACCTAACAGAATTGACATTTTACTAACTTAATTCAAGACTAATAGATTAAGTTTAGTTTTAAAATAATTATTGCATGACCAATGCGAGCCGGTTCAACAAGTCCGGGCTTTCATTGAGCTTCAACTAAGCCGAGCCCTGAGCCGGCTCGGCTCTATTCATTTGGGAACCTGGTTTTGCTTCACATGAATTTAGACATAAATCTGTCAAATTACAGAAGATTTTCACCTTGTTGAAACTGTGAGGCGAGAGCTATACAAGCAGTGCCTTCGGATCCATGCAAATCATAAAAGGAAAGACACATGAACACTAAGAAAAGAAGCTTTATAAGCAAGAGGAACAAGGTTATCCACATGTCAACAGGTAAATCCTTCATATTTACATGTTTGATGCCGATGTTATGGACAAGAATTTGATTAAGAACTCTTGAAGCACAGTATTTTACACCTAATACAAGTATATATCCTGCAAAAAGTTAGTCACCAAAACTCAACCATGACCTGCTAGGAGCATATCAGATTGCATATGTCCTGAAACCTTGCATCTGAAATGTTGGTGAATGGAAAAACTCTGAATCTACCAGTATTTGGACAACTCAAAGTCAGATGCTCTGAGTTGACCATCTTCTGCAATATGCAATACAAGAATTAATCGCCACTTGTAAGTGTCGTCTTCTAAGATACAAGTTAAATTACAAAAGAACAAAAAGTACATCCAAATTTTGAACTTGATTTGTGGTGGCAGAAGTAATAACAACATGAGAGCAGGATGAAGAGGATTATGACTACTAGGAAAGACAAATTTCCTGCTAGGTGGTCAATAACAAGATGTTCTATTAAGGAACACTAACAAAGCTGAAATGAAAGATAAAAGGTGGTCGGAGGGTTAATCAAAACTACCTTGTTCTGGCAAAATACCGGCCTTACAAATTACCCTATTCAAAGCATCACCAACGTTTAGACCAATAGTCATGCCATTGGTACTGGGGATGGAGGGAGCAATCTTTAAAGTGAAGAACCAAGAATCTTCTTAGTTAATAAACAACCTAATACAATCACTAATATATCCATAGCGCTTCAAGATGTATATGATGTTATAATGCTTGAAACAACAGTTATATCAAAGATTATACTTAAGAATATACATAAAGTGAAGATTATTTTTCTTGTCCTAGGGAAACATCCCCCTTGAACTAGCAAAAATGTTTGCTACCCCTTGATCTGTTTCTCATTTTAGTGCAATGATCTTAGGTTACGTGTAGTTTCATGTTTACTTTTGCATATCCTTTTTTTTCTCAGACAAACTTAGTTTTCCCTTCTCATCATAGGATCAAGTATAACCAGATACCTCACAATGAAATGCTTTGTCAGTGCAGCTCCACCATTTGGATGGAATGCAATCAAAGTAGTGACACCAGCTACAGTACTTGTTTATGTCAATGTCATGCAGAACTGCCATTATAATTCCTGCAAGCCTGCATTTGGAGTGACAGCAAGTCAAGTCCATTATCTTAGACAATTATAACTAGCCTAAGTAATAGTTCATGGAGAAATTCGATGCAAAGAAAACTGGAGCAAGAGTAAAACCATACAAGCATCATACAGAGATGGAACTCACAAAAAAGCAAAGATAACAAGAGCAGCACCCCTCTGAACAGGCTTGTCCAAACTGTTCCTACATTTGACAATGTCCTTGGCATCAAAGTCAAATAAGCCTCCCTTATTTCGGGCTAGTTTCTCTTGTTGAGGCTTGAACAAGAGCACAAACCCCAGAAGGAATCCTGACATAAATCCTCCAATATTAGCAAAATTATTGATGTAAGGTATCAGTCCGAGGACAAGATTAGTCATCAGGATTATCATGGTAGCCACAAGCCCTGCAAACTGCAATAAAAAGTGGGGAGATGACATTCTATACTATATGACAGCTGAGATTCGAGCAAAAAAGCTATAAGATTTCAGGACCTTATTAGTATAAGATTTCCAACTCCTGATGAGGCCAGAGAGCAGTGTACCAAGCAATCCAACCAATGCACCAGAGGAACAAACTGATGGCCGATCATGAACAAAAAGTGAAGCAACTAGACTACCAGTAATTGCTGAGAGTATGTAGATAACTCCAATCCTTACTGCAGAAATAGGAGCTTCAATCAAAAATCCAATAAACAACTTTCTCAACGAAAGGATATATTATAAGAATATTCTTACATGGTCCAAATTCTTGCTCTAAGTGAAGTCCCACAAAGATTACTGAGGACAAGTTGATGATCAGATGAAAAAGCCCTGCATGCAACCATGGGCTTGTGAAGATGCGCCACAATTGTTGATTATTAGTCAACAAAGTCTTCTGAAGTGCTCCAATTTCTTCCAACCTACATTGGCAAAAGATCGCATATCTGTTACTGGCAACAGAACTTCCTCAACATAATATCATGTGCAAGACACAGTGTGCAGCTCAACATATAGGATAATATGCCTTAGTAAATAACCTCAAGAATAAAGTAGGTACTGCAATTTTCAAGGCAGATAGGAAAAGCAGGTAATGTTTAACTTGTTTGAGAGGGATCTAGAGATCAATATGTTAGCGAACATGGAGCGATGAGTAATTGATTCTCTAAGGCCTGAAGAAATGCAACATGGAGAAGCCAGAGGTTCCATAAAGAACCAAGAAATATTTCAGAAACAGTTCATCACATGTGTATACATACAAACTGCTTGTATCCTTCATGCAGCAAAATTTTAGTATTCTGATATCAGTTAGATGCACAAGAAACTATAGTTTTCTCAGGAGCAATAGACATCTCAATAAACATCATAGCCACAACAATTAATGCAGATGTACTAGTACACAAACTCAAATTCAAGCAACAATTCCTATTGATAGCAACCTTTCTCCAATAATTCATCAAGTATTCGGAATTTCAAATTCATAGGCGCAGATCCTGAGAAAATCACAGTTGATTCAATGCTCATTCACTTCAAACGATGCATCGAAATTTGAAGCTTCTTCTAAACCAGTAAAATCTAAAAATAATCGAATCCGAATTTCACGATTAGCAAGAAAATAAGACAAGAAATAGAATGATTAGTGAAGAAGGAACTGACGCAGAAGCAGAGGGACCGAGCAGAGGATTCTCTGAAAGAGGCTGAAAAGAGAACCGACGGAGAGGTTTTAGGGCACAATCTCCATGAGAATTCTCCCAACAGTCGTTAACAATCATTGTAACTGTGAAAGCGCCCAAGTGAAGGATCACAAAGAGAGAAATGATCCATGTGTTTGCTCTCTTCTGAGACAACGGCCTAAAGAATGGGAATGGAACTTTGTCTTCTTTCAGTAGCCCGTCGGCCGTCATCTCAGTGGAGAATGCCGACGCCGTTGGAGCACAGTGTTGCCTGATTTCAACCTGGGTTTGGGATTTCGATTTATCTGCCATTATTTCCGGTGAGTATCAGAGAGAAATATGTATAGAGAGAGAAATTATCTTTTTAGTTTTACACATTTCCTGGGTTCGGTCACTTGAATTAAACTTGAGAGGAAGCTTTGTGAGATTCGTGGGTGGGGTTGGTGTTGGCGGGAAGAATGCTACAGTGGCCAATAAGAGAAAAAAATAAAAAAGGAAAATGGAAATGCAGTACTACTACACTTTTAAGGGCCGTTTGATTCAGTTACACTTATCCCTTGTTTGGATGGTTGTTACAACTATTGTATTGTATTGTTAGTCTAAATATAATATTTGTTTTGATTGTTACTTAAATTATATTGTATGGTATCGTTTAAATTCACCGTTACGTAATAATGAAAAGACTCATTTTGTGTAGTAAATGATTTGGTGTGATTCGGCAAAAATGTTCAATGTTTTGCTGTTGTAAGCAAATACTTCAGATCAAAATATTTGAGTTAGCCGTGAATTTTCAATTTCAATCACATTATTTTCAAAGCACGTAATTTTTTAAAAAAATATCAACTTCATGTATAAATTAAATGATTGCCTCAAAAGCGAATATTTGTGTACTTCCCCTTCCTTATCCCCTTAAATTGAACATTGACGTTGATACATCTCTAAGCTTGCTCTAGAATTCATATAGAAAGATTGTTATCCGGTGGTTCATTGATTGTTAATGCAAGTGATCCTTGGGGAATTTCATGTTGAAATTAATAGGAGTAATCCCACCTACAAAAACAAGAGATAAAAGTGTGGTTATTTCTTCCACAAAAACTAGCATTGATTTGTTTGTCCTCTTTCTATGAAAGAGTTGACTCTATCTCGATCTATCAAACAATCTTGTGTTTTCTAGACTTGAAACACCATGGCTTGATCAACATGATCTTTTTTACCATCTTCTTCTCTTATATCATACTCTCTCAATGCACTAATAAACTGAATGATTGTTGAATATGAAGCCTTAGTATAAAAATTCTATAAATTTTGTATTTCTTTTCAAAACCTTTTGCCAAATCTATAATTTTTCGGCTCAAACCCATTGATGGCTTAAGGGAAAAATCAAATGAGAGGCCTTAAATTTAAAATAAATAAAGTTATTCATGTTTTTATTTGAAATTTATTTTTCTAGCTTTTTGAGATGCAAAGTTGTTAATAATTTTTGTGTAGTCGATTTCTTCTAATAATTCTTTTTCAATTGATAATATAGCCAATCCATTTAATCTTTCTTGAGACATTATTGATCTTAACTAAGATTTTATTATTTTTAATTTTGAAAAACATCTTTCTGCTGAGAAGACTATTACAGGAATTGTTAACATTATTCTATAAGCAATATAAGCATTTGGAAAAGAATCAAGCATTTTTATTTGATTGAGTATCTTGATTATCTTCTACTTGTATGATTTTTCTTAACACTTTTAATGCAGAAAATAAGTCTAACCCGTCAATATCGGAGTGAGTATTATGTTTTAAGGAACATTCAAGATTAAGATAGTATTTTTTAAAATTCTCGTCATCTAATGATCTCAATTTTTTTCCCACAAATAGAAAACCATAAAAGTTTTCATATGCTTCAAATTGTTCAGATCTATTTTGAAGTGAAAAGATGGCTTGGTCTACTATATATAAGAAGTAATCAACTCTAAAAGATTCTTCAAGGGATTTTGTAATTTCATTATCAACATTCTCATCAAATTGTTTCTTTTTATGAATTACAAGTTTTTTACGAAATTCAAGTTCTATATTCATCTCTAGTGCAATTTCTTTAGCTGAAATCATAGCAGTTGTAAATGCTTCTTCTCTATATGTTTTAAAAAAAGAAACTAGACCTCTTAATTAATCTATGGCGACATCAATATGTATCTTTTGATTGCAAACTTTTGCTAATTAAATTAATAGCAAATAATACATCATACCAAATAGTCATACCCAATAAAAATTCAAATTTTCAAGCTCAAAAATTGCTAAATAATTAGCTTCACTTTAAATTTTTGGATCATCGCTAATTTCTACTAATTTAAATAAAGCATCTCTTATTTGTGGAGTTTGAAATCTTATTGTTTTAATACTTTCAATACGACTTTTTCATCGTGTTTGTGACAATGATTTAAGAGTTAAATTAGGTACACTATCTGTTAAAAAATTTCATCGCTTAGTGGACGAAGAAAAATAGTGAATATATACGTTGTACCACTCCAAAGAATGACATAGCTTTTGTACAAGAATTATCCATATCACAAAGTACCAAATTTAGTTTATTACAACCACATGGTGTATAAAATGATCTAGGATTTATATCAAGAAGTCGTTTTTGCACTACTTGGTGTTTTCCCTTCATATTAGATCCGTTATCATATCCTTGTCCTCTTAAATTATCAATATCAAGTCCAATACATTTATTTCATCAAAAATAACTTCAAAAAGACTTTTTCCACTTGTATTATCCACTTTTACGAATTCTAAATAATATTTGGTTATTTTTATTGGAGTTGCTGAAATATCTACACTCCATATTATAAAAGACATTTGGTCTTGATGAATTGTATCCGGCGTACAATCTAGTATGATAGAGAAATACTTTGTTTTTATAACTTTTTTAATAATTTTATTCTTAATTTCATTTGATAATAAATTTATTAATTCATTTTGTATATTATGTCCAAGATAATGATTATGAATTTCATCATGTTTGATTCGTCGAATGTGCTCTTGCATGATTGGGTCAAATTCTGCAATCATTTCAATAAGACTTAAGAAGTTTTCGTTATTTTCTTGATAGATTTTTTTCATTCCCCCCCCCCCTAAATGCCAAATTATTTTTTTCAAGAGTTTTTATGACGGAAATAATTCTGACAATACACTTTTTCAATGTTCTCTATCTCTATTAATTTGATCTGGAACATTTTTATCAATTATTTTATTGTTAAGCAATCTAAATTCTAAAATAATCCACGAACTCATAATAATAATGCGATGGTTGGTTGTTTCATGAGTTCTAAGCTTAGTTCTAAGATTTTTTCAATCTCTACTACCTTCATTAGCTAATTTATTATTCTTAGCATTAAAATTTGTATTAAACAACTTACAACAAAAATAAAATATTTTATTCAAATCTTTAGGAATAAACTAACCATCTTCTTTCATGTATTTCTCCATTTGTCAAGTTTTGAAAATAATGTGTAGTAGAAAAGTGTCTAAAAAGTTTATTCTTTGGAAAACTTGTGTCGGTAATTCTAATTGGTCCCTTTTCTACTAATAGATCTCTTAACTTTGTATCAACATTATTTCATTGACTATGATCATATATGTTTTTAGGAGTATGATTATTTAATTCATTTATAAGTTCTTGATTTTCTTGGAAATCTACATCTGATTCTTCATTAGTTTCCTCTCCTTTTTCTTCTTCTTCTTTTTGGATTCTATCATTACCTAATTCAACTTCAACTAAGTTAGTGACTTGTTCATCTAAAGAGCAATTTCCTATATTTTTTTAATCTTATTTTGATATTTTTTTTCTAAAAATTTATCAAGAGCAGCTTTTTGAGATTTTATCAAATTATCAATTTTTCTTTTTCTTTTAAGTTTTGAATGACCGAATTCATATTTTCTAGTTGACATATTAAAATTTTAATAAATATATAAACACTATCTATAATATTGTAATCATTTACAATTTATTAAATATAAATTTGTAGAATGGTTCAATTTATATTAAATTCAAGATATATTAGTCCAAATAAATATTTTGGATTAATAAAATTGGGTCAATTATTTAAGCTCAATAAATGTGGATTTAATTAAAAATATAAATCCATTGATTTGGGCTATAAAGATGACTTCACTTTGTTAAGCCCAATATCATCTCATCCTAGAGGCCCATTTTCATGCCACATGTCAAAGTTAAGTGGCAATCCAAGTCAAATTAAATAAGCCACTAGAATTATGCCATATGCCAAAGTTAGGTGGCAATCCAAGTCAAATTAAATAAGCCACTAAAATCATGCCACATGTGCCAAAGTTAGGTGGCAATCCAAGTCAAATTAGATAAGCCACTAAAATCATGCCACGTGTCAAAGTTATGTGACAATCTAAGTCAAACTAATGATGCCACTAGAACAATGCCACGTGTCTATGTGACATGTTCTGACCAATCAAATTAAAACTCTTCAACAAAGAAATCTGATTGGTCAGTTCAAACCAACCAATCAAATCACACCTTCATACCACTCTCTACAACTATAAATAGGGGTCCTCATTATTCTGAGAGAGGGGTTTTTGGAAGAACAAGAAGCAAGAAGAGAGCTCGTGGATCAAAGACCGCAAATTCTCTACAAAGCTACAAAGTTCAAGTAATCAAATTCAAGTTCAAGATCAAGAACGAAGAAGAACATCAAGATCAAGTTACTTGTTTATCTTTATTGTTCATCATAACCATACAAGTGTTCGTGACGAATAATTCAAATTCAAATTCGAAGACGAAGATTCAAGATCAAGCTATTTGAGCCCTTGACTCTAAATCAAATTCAAATTCAAGTTCAACGTATTTCATATTATTCGAAGAATCAGAGGATTATTATAGAAATTATAACCGCATTACATTTTGAAATCAAATATTACACTTTGTTACTCCAATTTTCCTGGTCTTGATTATTTATTTTTCTCGGCTTGGAAAATTTGTTGTTTACAAATTTTGGCACGCCCAGTGGGACAATCTCTACCTCTCATCTCTTCACATCGATCCTCAAACTTCAAGAACACTTAAATGGCATCTAAGAAGTTTGACTCCAGGACTATTATTGCTAAGGCTACTGATTCCAAGTTTTCCTCTGAGGTGGAAAACATACTGGATACTACTATGGGAAGTTTGGGACCCATCACTAGGAACAGAGCAAACTTGCTAGGACAACAAGCACTTCAAGTGCCGTCCGCATCAGTTCCTATTTTTGATTTTCCATCTTCAAAGGGGGCAAGATTCTTTCCGAATGAATTGGAAGAAGGAGAGAATATAGTTGATATTGTTGAAAAGACGTTGGCTCGACTTAGTCCTTTTAACACGAGGAATTGCACTATTCAAGATGAAGATGATGTCTTGATCACTAGATCTGCCTCAGTCACTCCACGTAACTTGTTTCAGACAGATTTCAGTTTGAGGGAAAATCCATGCTTTGCTCCATCATCCATAACAGCCATCCAAGCGATGATGACTAATACCTCAACTATTGAAGAACAACTGGCGAGTTTGACGAAGGCAATTGAAGGTCTAATTTGTTGAAACCTGCAATAACGCTGGAACATATGGAGATTATCTGGTCAAGCAATTTGTGCGCTCCTTACAAATAAATGTCTTTGACTGGTATACGGATCTCGAGGTAGGCTCTATTGATAGTTGGGAACAACTTGAGCATGAATTTCTTAATCGCTTCTATAGCACAAGGCGTACTGTGAGCATGGTTGAACTCACAAATACACGTCAATGGGAAGATGAACCCGTCATTGAGTTCATCAATTGATGGAGAAATGCAAGCCTCAATTGTAAGGATAGGCTTAGTGAAACTTCCGGAATAGAAATGTGTATTCAAGAAATACGTTGGGGACTTCGTTATATCCTACAGGGTATTAAACCCAAATCATTTGAGGAACTAGCCACACGTGCTCATGATATGGAGTTGAGCATGTCTACAAGTGGGATTGAAGGACCAATTATTTATGCGCCTCGCAAGGGAAAAGATAAAATAGAGGTAAAGAAAAGGGGAAAATTGGCACCTAAGTTTGGAAATAAGGAGTCGATGAGTGTTAATATCGTACCTTTGAAAGTGGCTACAAATCTAAGCAAGAATCAAAGGGTGAAGACCACAACTTTTCAGAATAACGCTGGTAGAAACCTGACTTTGAAGGAAATGCAGGCAAAAGAGTATCCTTTCTTGGACTCAGATGTTCCAGCAATTTTCGAAGAGCTTCTGGCGTTAAAACTCTTTGAGCTACCTGAAATGAAGCGTCCAGATGAGGTTGGGAGGACTAATGATCCAAATTACTGCAAATATCACCGTTTGATGGGCCATCCTATTGAAAAGTGTTTTATCTTTAAGGAAAAGATTATGGACTTGGCCCGTGAAGGAAAGATATTGCTTAAAGATGAGAAGGAGAGTTCAAATCAAGTCTCTGTCACTTTTGGTTCACTCGACCCCATAGTTCTTTGCAACTTTGTCGAAATACATGATAGTGGTGATGACCTAGCCACATCACCATCAAAGATGATTAAATTTGGTGACTTCAAACCAATAAATGTTAACGTATCATCGCTTGTTCCTTTGATGAATAAAGTAATATGGAAAGATAAATCTCTAGAGGAAAACCAATCTTGCGGTGCTTATACTGATGATGAAGGATGGATTTTAGTGACACGACGAAGATGTCGTAAAATAAGCTTGCAAAGAGAACCAAATAAGCAAGTGACTAGAGCGAAGATGAGAAAAAAGTGGTGCCATCCACCTACCCCTAAAACTCAAAGGGTAAAGAAGAATGTGAAGAAGTCAAGAGTCGAGGGAAATTACTATCAAAAGCAATGTCCTCCGGTGATATTAGAGGAATTCTTGCCAAGTTGGTTTCATGAAAAGATTTCTCATCATGACACCAAGGCCTCGTGTTGTAACATTGATAGAGAAGAGACGATGGTAGAAAGCTCATCACCATCATTACCTCCATCACATGAAGGCCCTATAAAGCCTCACTCTGAAGAAGTGGACACTTGTGATGCAAAGTTTACATTCACTAATGATGATCTTTTATTGGGTGAAGTGTTGCATAATCGTCCTTTATATATGGTAGGTTTTGTGCGTGGACATAAAGTAAATAGGATCATGGTGGATGATGGATCTGGGGTCAATATTCTCCCTATTCGTACTTGAAAGAACTTGGAATACCGATAAATGAACTGTCTGAAAGTCATCTGATGATTTAAGATTTTAACTAAGGGGGGTAGAGAGCCATTGGTGCTGTCAAATTAGATATAACGATGGGGGATATGCGTTCGAGTGCATGGATGCATGTTATTGACTCAAAGACCTCGTATAACATCTTGTTAGGAAGATCATGGATACATGAGAACAAAGTAGTACTGTCCACCTACCATCAATGTTTCAAATACTTTAAAGATGGGGTTCAAAAGAAGATAGTTGCTGATGATGAACCTTTCACCGAGATGGAAGCGCACTTTGCTGATGCAAAATTCTACTTAAAGAATCATGTTAAAGTTGATAATGCGATACCTGCTGATATCACAAAAAGGGTTGATGTAGCACTTGATAATGCGAGGGTCATGATTGAAAAGGATAAAACTCTTTCAGATATGAGTAAAGTACCTAAGACAAGTGAGGCATCTTCAAGTAAGAGAATGATTCCTATTTCTCACTATGTCCCAAAGACAAACAAAGTCAAGATCCCACCCTCTGAGTTGCAGAGTAGCAAGTTGACATTCCCTATCAAGCAAATTGATATAATCAAATCACCTTCAAAAATGATGCAGGGATTTGTCAGACCATTGAATCATAATTCACATGAATCACTTCCTAAAAAGCGTACAAATGAGGGTTTTGACCCAAATGCATATAAGTTATTGGTGAAAACGGGATACAATCCCAATGAAGCTACTAAAGTAGGGAAGCTTCCAAATGAAGTTATTGAAAGGGCAAATCATGGCCTAAATCCAACTCAAAGGATGATGATAGAGAGAGGGTATGATGTCAAGCAATCGCGCGAAGGCTTGGGTTACAAACAACCATCACCCATCCGAATCTCTATAAAAAGGATGAGCATCAACTATATTACCCTTGTGGAAGAACCAATGATGTTCAATAAGAAGCCTTCTGTGTTTGATCGACTTAGTGGCATGACTCCTAACGTTTCTGCATCTGATCGTCTAATAGAATCAACTCCAAAAACTTTAGTGTTTGATCGATTGGGACCAATGAAGAATAAATACAAGTGCCAAGGAAATTATAGAACAATGGAAGAATGGGTACATACTCGGGAGCATAATTCACCCAAGAATTGGCCCAGTTTGATCCCTTCTAGAATGAGGCGGGAAACAAAACTTGTAGTTTCATGTGGAGATGTCCTGAGAGCAAGAACTCATACCATAGTTCACACTAGGGAGCGAGATGAAGATGAAGAAAGTGTGGGATCATCAAATCACATCACAATTTGTGATGAAGAAAGTACTCCACTATATGCAAAAATTGATGATGGGTTTGTTGATATTCATGCATGCCATCACATATATTTTAATGATTGTGATCCTCAAAAAGATGAGGATACTAAAGATGTGCCACCTGAACTCGAGGAAGGGATAAAGAATATTGTTGATGCATTGAAGGAAGTAAATCTTGGGGTTGATGATGATATAAGGCCTACATATGTGAGTGCTTTACTGGATGAAGATGAAGAGAAGAAATATATTGAGATGCTTATGGAATTTAGGGGTGTATTTGCTTGGAGTTACAAAGAGATGTCAGGGTTAGACCCTAAAGTTGCTGTTCATCGTCTTGCTGTAAAACGAGGCACTCATCCTGTTAAACAAGCGCAACGTCGCTTTAGACCTGAACTGGTTCCTTTGATCGAAACTGAAGTTAACAAGCTCATTGAAGCAGGTTTCATTCGTGAAGTCAAATATCCTACATGGATTTCGAGCATTGTACCTGTAAGAAAGAAGAATGGCCAAATACGAGTTTGTGTTGACTTTAGAGATCTTAATAATGCATGCCCTAAGGATGAATTTCCTCTTCCAATCCCTGAGTTTATGATTGATGCTACAACTGGATACGAGGCAATGTCCTTCATGGATGGTTCATCTGGATACAATCAATTCGTATGGCACCAAGGGATGAAGAACTTACTGCATTTCGCTCTCCTAAAGGTATATATTGCTACAAAGTGATGCCTTTTGGTCTAAAAAATGCTGGAGCCACTTATCAACGAGCCATGCAGAATATTTTTGATGACATGCTTCATAAAAATGTTGAGTGTTATATCGATGACTTAGTAGTGAAATCAAAGAAGAGTGATGACCACTTGAAAGATTTGAGAATGGTGTTTGAACGACTTCGAAGATACCAACTCAAATGAATCCTTTAAAATATGCCTTTGGAGTTACTTTGGGAAAGTTTCTCAGTTTTATTGTTCGACATCGAGGAATCGAGATTGATCAAGATAAGATAGATGCTATTTTGAAGATGCCTGAGCCAAAAAATATTCATGAGTTGAAAAGCTTACAAGGAAAATTAGCCTATCTTAGGAGGTTTATCTCAAATCTGGCTGGGAGATGTCAACCATTCAATCGCCTTATGAAGAAATATGTTCCTTTTGAATGGGACCAAGCTTGTACCAATGCTTTTGAGAACATAAAGTCTTATCTGATGAAACCTCCAGTACTTGTAGCTCCTATACCTGGAAAACCATTGATTTTATATATTGCAGAACAAGAAAGGTCAGTAGGAGCACTTCTCGCACAAGAAAATGATGAAGGGAAAGAAAATGCCCTATATTACTTGAGTAGGATGATGACACAAAATGAGATCAAGTATTCACCTATTGAGAAGTTATGTCTGGCACTCGTATTCTCAATTCAGAAGATGAAGCATTACTTCCAGGCTCATATTGTACAACTTGTCTCTAAAGCGAATCCTATCAAGTTTGTCATGTCCAAGTCTGTCTTAAGTGATAGATTAACAAGGTGGTACCTCCAGTTTCAACAATTTGAGATTGTGTATATATCTCAGAAGGCAGTAAAAGGACAAGTGCTAGCAGATTTCTTGGCCAATCATCCAATTCCGAATGATTGGGAGTTATCCGATGAATTACCTGATGAAGACACAATGCTAGTGGAAATTCAGCCACCTTGGAAGATGTATTTTGATGGTGCTGCACATCGTGAAAGAGCCGGTGCTGGAGTGGTATTTTTCACTTCCCATGGAGAAGTTTTGTCATACTCCTTCACTCTAACACAAAACTGCTCCAATAATGTTGTTGAATATCAAGCACTCTTACTTGGGCTTGAGGTGACCATTGATATGAAATAATTGCAACTACAAGTTTTTGGGGATTCCAAGTTGGTGATCAATCAAGTCTTGGGTAATTATGAAGTAAAGAAACCTGAGTTAATCCCATACTGCAATTACGCTCAAAAGATGATAGGGTGGCTTGAAGAGGTGACTATTCAACATGTCCTAAGAAAGGAAAATAAAAAGGCTAATGCATTGGCAGCTTTAGCTTCTGCATTAGTATCTCCTGATGAAATACAAGTTGTGGTTTGCCAAAGATGGATAAATCCGCCTCCAAATGAGCATGAAGAAGAATTTCGACAAGTTATCGCCATTTTGGAAGCTGAAATTGACGATTGGCGACAACCAATAATAGATTATTTATGTTATGGAATATTGCCAGAAAGCCTTCGAAGAAAAACAAAAATTCGACGATGAGCCCCTCATTTTCTTTATTATAAAAATACACTTTACAGGCGGTCGTTCGATGGAGTTCTCTTACGATGTTTGGGGGCAGATGAATCTACTCAAGCTATGCAAGAAGCGCATTCTGGAGTATGTGAAGTGCATCAGTCTGGACCAAAACTTTATTTTCACATAAAAAGGATGGGATATTACTGGCAAACCATGGTGAAAGATTGTTTGGATTACGTCCGAAGATGTAAAGCTTGCTAATTCCATGGGAATTTTATACATCAACCCCCAGAAGTATTGCACCCAACTATTGCCCCATGGCCATTTGAAGCTTGGGTTTTGGATGTTGTTGGACCATTGCCTAAGTCCTCTGGTGGACATTTGTACATCCTGGCTGCAACTGACTACTTCTCAAAATGGGCAGAAGCGGTTTCTCTTAGAGAAGTAAAGAAAGAGAATGTCGCCAACTTCATTCGAGTTAATATTATCTGCCGTTTTGGTATTCCTCGATACATATTGACAGATAATGGAAAGCCATTTAATAACAAGTTAATGACGAAGATATGTGATCTTTTTGGCTTCAAGCAACGTAATTCCTCTATGTATTATGCGGCTGCTAATGGTCTCGCTGAAGCATTTAACAAGACACTCTGCAACTTGTTGAAAAAAGTTGTTTCCAAGTCTAAGAGAGATTGGCATGAAAGAATGGAAGAGGCTCTTTGGGCATATAGGACTACGTATCGCACGCCAACATAAGCGACTCCCTACTCTCTTGTTTATGGAGTTGAAGCAGTTCTTCCACTTGAACGTCAAATACCGTCATTGCGCCTTGCCATTCAAGAAGGGCTTACTGATGAAGAAAATTCTCGGTTGCGCCTTGAAAAATTGGAGGCTCTTGATGAAAAAAGACTACAGGCCCAACAAAGTCTGGAATGTTATCAAGCTCATCTAACTCGATCTTTTAATAAGAAGGTTCATCTTCGATGCTTCCAAGTGGGTGATCAAGTTCTTGTTGTAAGAAGGCCCATTATTACTTCTTGTCGGTCTGGAAGCAAGTTCTCCGCCAAATGGGATGGACCATATGTGTTACAAGAAGTATACTCAAGTGGCGCTTACAAACTGGTTGACTCAGAAGGATTGCGCATTGGCCCCATTAACGGAAAGTTCATAAAGAGATACTATCCTTGAAGAAAAGAAACCCACTCCTTAAGGTACGAGTATAAACTGCATGTTACTCCTGGCCCACAAGAGTATAAACTGTGCACGGCAACCAAAAAAAAAATTGTCTGCTAGGTTGAAAATCTCGAAAGAGGCGTCCTAGGCAAAAAAAAAATCAATCTCTCAGAACTACGTTATGACTTGATCCTCTTCACTGAGGTACGTAGGCGCTTGGAATTACATTCTGAGTTTAGTCGTATGAGTATCCAAAGAACTCATAGTCTCTCTTGACCCTCTCCACCATAATCCATGAGTTACATCCTAAGTTTAGTCTCATAAGTTCAAAAGAAATGGGGCATGCTATTATTTGAGCATCACAATGTTCTTGTATATTGTCATATATGACGTGTGAATTAAAGAGGGCCAATCAAGACAGAATTTGAATTAACTTCAAAGAAATATTCGTACAAATCCATAAAGCTATTAGCTGTGATTATTGCACATGTTATAGTTTTTTTTGGATTCTCTACGCTAAGATACGAATATTTTCTTTTAATAAGATCATGCAAATGTGAATCTGTCAGCTTTTCTGTATGTGAAATTCATTTTTAAAGTTTGCTTAGAACTATCCTGCAGGACTTGAACTATAAATTTTGGATATGTTAAGAAGCTTGGTTTCTAATAAATTGAGCCTATCCTGGTTTGGTGCTATCATACAATGATATATCTCTTATACTATCAAAACACAAAAGGTATCGCAACTCTGAAGAAGAGGAAGTCAAATCTCTAAAGTAAATCATGATTCAATCTATAAAAAAAAATGTTAGCGCTTAAATTAGTAATTCAATAATCATGGTAATGAATCTCAATAATGGACGATTATATTCTTTGAGCAAAACCTATGTCTGACTCAGACAGTGTAAAGTTTTTGCCACAAATCATGTAAAGTCTTTGCCTTAGACGGTGTAAAGTCTTTAGCTCGGACTATGGAATCCCCTTTTCTTTACCACAAATCATGTAAAGTCTTTGCCTCAGACGGTGTAGAGTCGTTAGCTTGGAATATGGAATGCCTCTAACTCAGACAGTGTAAAGTCTTTTCCATAAATCATGTAAAGTCTTTGCCTTAGACGGTGTAAAGTCTTTAGCTCGGACTATGGAATACCTCTGACTCAGATAGTGTAAAGTCTTTGCCACAAATCATGTAAAGTCTTTGCCTTAGACGGTGTAAAGTCTTTAGCTCAGACTATGAAATGCCTCTGACTCAGACGGTGTAAAGTCTTTGCCACAAATCATGTAAAGTCTTTGCCTTAGACGGTGGAAAGTCTTTAGCTCGGACTATGAAATGCCTTTTCTTTTCCACAAATCATGTAAAGTCTTTGCCTTAGATGGTGTAAAGTCTTTAGCTTGGACTATGGAATGCCTCTGACTCAGACGGTGTAAAGTCTTTGCCACAAATCATGTAAAGTCTTTGCCTTAGACGGTGTAAAGTCTTTAGCTCGGACTATGAAATGCCTTTTTTTGCCACAAATTATGTACGTCTTTGCCTCAGACGGTGTAAAGTCTTTATCTTGGACTATGGAATGCCTCTGACTCAGACGGTGTAAAGTCTTTGCCACAAATCATGTAAAGTCTTTGCCTTAGACGGTGTAAAGTCTTTAGCTCGGACTATAAAATGCCTTTTTTTGCCATAAATTATGTAAGTCTTTGCCTCAGACGGTGTAAAGTCTTTAGCTTGGACTATGGAATGCCTCTGACTCAGACGGTGTAAAGTCTTTGCCACAAATCATGTAAAGTCTTTGACTTAGACGGTGTAAAGTCTTTAGCTCTGACTATGAATTGCCTTTTCCTTGCCACAAATTATGTAAAGTCTTTGTCTCAGACGGTGTAAAGTCTTTGACTTGGACCAATAAAATAAAAGTTTATTGCATATGAAGTAATATTTTCATTTAAAAAACGAAATAATATATATATTAAAAAACAATGTACCTCATATGTTGATGAACTCAAGAGGATATACAAAAAGGAGTATCAAAACTGTCAATACCAATGATGAAAATAAATAGAAGGAGAGAGTCTATTTATAGACAAGTAGTGATGGTGAGAGAATCCTTCTTCCAAAGTAATTATAATTATTTTTTGGGTAGGACTCTAGTAAAATGATACAAATTTATTCTCTCCAAATTCTAATTGGATGTGAAATTGTAAAAAATTTGGGCTATCCATATTCTAAAAGGAGTGTGTCCTTGAAATTCTAATTGGATTTGAAAGACAGAATAAAGGGTAGGCATTTGCAAAAAAAAACGTGAAAAAAAAACATGAATAAATAAATAAATAAATTATCTAGAACGATATTGAAGGAGTTTAAATCTAAATTTTAGATATGTTGTATAACTTTGTGTCTAAATTCAAAATAATCAAGCGACTTGTGATTTTGAAGTTCCTACATGAAGATACAAAAGTTTTAATAAAATCACTCAAACCTAAAACCTCCAGCATGAAAAAATCTAGAGCTAACTTTAATTTTTTTTTTATCTAGAGCGGTCATGAAAGTATTAAATTCTCAATTTTGGATATGTTGTAAATCGAGAAGTCTAGTTTCTAGAAAATCACACCGTTCGTGATTCCTACATATCTACAATAAGATATGAATTTTCTACGACAGACATGTCAAGATGAGGAAAAGGCTGTTGAAAATCAAAGAAAAGAAAGAAGAAAGTACCACGACGCTGATCGTCAAGCCACATTGCTGCAAAACAATGAAGGTCAGACATCTATTTATAGAGGTTTATTAGCATCTATTATAAGTAGATTCAAACTTGAATTAGGCTTCTACAAAATTGACTCCTAAGCGGATTCCAATTAGTGGTGGAAACTTGCATGACAAGTAAACACCCTAAAAAAAGTGCAAAAAAAAAGTGGAAAAAGTGGGAAAAAAATGTGAAAAAAAATCATTTTTTTCTTCTCTTTCCTAATCCTCATTGGATATAACTAATTTGCTACATTCCTACTCCAACAATGATGAAGGGGTGTATCAATATAGTATGAATTCACGGTACATCTCAAAATACATGGCATGTCATTATCCTACAAGTAATACTTCAAGCCTAGTCTTCAAAAGATAAAATATCTCGACAAGACTTGAAGCAGGGGGCATTTGTAATCATTTATAATTTATTAAATATAAATTTGTAGAATGGTTCAATTTATATTAAATTCAAGATATATTAGTCCAAACAAATATTTTGGATTAATAAAATTGGGTCAATTATTTAAGCCCAATAAATGTGGATTTAATTAAAAACCTAAATCCATTGATGTAGTTACATCAAATGCCAATTCCAATGATCCGTTTGAAATTATGACTTTTCTATTTTTTTTAAGGATCTAATCCTAAGTAGCACATCAAAAAATGGGATCCTCATATTTTGGGGGCCTAAAGGCCAATGACTTTTTGTTTATATAGTACAGTCACCCCTGTTCTATCTTTGTCTAATAGTTTATGTATAGCAGTGAAACTATCACAAATTTTCTTGAATTCCTTTATGTATGCATTCTAAAATTTAATTTGTTTCTTCAATTGAAATTATTTCTTCTTAATAGATTGTAGGCAATTGTCCTCAAAACTCTCTCAAATTTATTTGATCATAGAGAAGCCAATAATATGAAGCATTATATTAACTTTTTAATCATGGCTCTAGTTAATCAACTTCTTACCTAGTTATTATTTCTTCCTTTTGTATTAACTTAGGGTTGACAATTTCTTCATTCTCTTTGTTTGCCACAAACTTAGGCAGTGGTTTTTTTACAATAATGTCATCAATCTTCACGGTCCGCATCAATTAGCTTATCAAGTTTCTTCAAATAAGATAGTTTATTAAGAATTGTAACTCTTGGACATAATTATGAATTGATGGAATAATGAAAGGGAGAGAGCAGAGGAAGATGAACTGACCATTAAAGAATGTGGAATATGATTTAGGATGAATAATAACTTAGGTTAGAATCAAAGTTCTAATACTATGAAAAAGATTATAGAACAACATTGAGTGTAAAAATACAATTTTTTGGGATCATTTGGTATGATGGACAAGCATAGACTAATATAACAATGTCTTATATGTTTGTTGGTTACTAATCCTAGAATAAGTTATATCAAGATAAGTTATTCCTGGCAGCGGGTGGAATAATATATCGAAATTAGTTGTTCCAAAATAAAATAATGAAAATAACAAAAATACCTCTTAGGTCTCTCAAACCTTTTTTTTCTACAAAATAAGGTGAAGGTTATTTTTATGAGCAAACAACTTCTTAGAAATTATGAAATGCATATTATTTTTAATACAACAAATCAAACATTTAATAAGAAATAATATCAATATAACTAATCCAACAAACTAATCTATTGTAACTTGTTAATTAACTAGCATAGCTATAGTTTGAATTAATTATGGCTTGCGGCAAACATCTAGCTGTAATTACACTTTGAGTTTTATTTAATTCGCACAATTATATATTCAGTTGAGTTTTGTATAATTCACGCGATTTATACAAACCACTACTAAAAAAGTATGAAAAAACGACGGACTGCATCGCTTTTTTGGTCAAAATCGACGGACTGCATCGCTTTTTTGGTCAAAATCGACGGAAAAGCGACACAGTCAGTTCCGTCGCTTTTTTGCTCAATGCTTTTTAAAAAGCGACGGATAGCGTCGCCCCTAAATTTGTTTAATTAAAATATATATATATATATATATATATATATATATATATATATATATATATATATATATATATATATATAAACGACGGACTCCATCTTTTTACTTTTTTTAAAAAATAATTATTTAATATAAATCGACGAATTATTGGTCTCCGTCCGTCGCTGTTTGATCTTGAAGTTCTTAAAATTCTTTCATAAAAGTGACGGACTTAAAGTCTCCGTCCGTCGCTTTTCTGGAAATTTTTGATAGCAGAAACTGCAACTGCTGCCCACCTGCAATCAAAATTCATTTCAATTTATAGCAATTCAGCACATTCAAATACAAATAACAACAAATAAAATACGCAAAATACATAATAACAAACATAATTAAACATTTAAAACGAATAAAGTCATTATTTAGAACGATTTAAAGTGTTTCAAAGTTAACAAAAGATTTCAAAATGTTCATAAACTAACATAGAGAACCTAAGTACTATTTTCTATGTATTCATCACTATCGTCGGATTAATCCAGAGTGGACCCTCTAGAATAAAGGGGCGGAGGTTGACGGGTGAGGTTGAACACTTGTTCTTTAATTTTCTCAAGTTGTTCATTCATACTTTTTTGGTCTTCAACCTTTCTTTTCTTAGATTCTGCCAATGCGTATGTAAATTTTGCAATTTGCTGAGGCATAGCAGCTATCTGAACTCCATCAATGGCATCGGCTTGATGCGATGATCCAACACCTTCTAAACTTGATTCGAGTCGTCGTACATTATTCCTAGAGCTCATTCAATATATTCGGCCCTTGTGGCTGTCTCCGATCACTTTTTTGTCCAAATTTGAGTGAACGGTTCAGGCGTTAGCTGGATCGAATCTCCCATATCACGTATGTGCCGTTCATAATCTTGCTGCATATTAAAAAATAAAAGTTATAATCAATATATATGTGTGTGTATTAAAAATAAAAGTTAAAATCAAAATATATTATACATTATGTTAAATAATTCATATACGCTCATTCAGCCTTTCCTCCACCACTCATCCGGATTCGACACATTAGTCTTTTTCTTTACATAAGTCTTTTTAAATACTTCATAACGATTGGGAGTGTTTTCTGATTTTATTTTTCTATAAATAAAAATACAATTAATAAAATAATATTTTATCAAATAATTTATTTAAGAAAATGAATTTAAACTTAAAATTTAAAAACCTTACTATCTCCCTCTGAATCGTACCAACATTTTTTGCACATCCGGTATGCAACTAGCCACCCTTTAGACTGACTCTTGCTTTTTTCCTTTTTCGGACAAAGCCTTGAATTCTTCGGTATCCTAATACCGACATAATTCTTTAAATATATGAGGCATCATCCAACTTGAAGGTGCCTGATCATCCCTAGCTTTCTTTAGCCAGTTAGACAGTTTGGCGCTCGCTTTTCTTTCAAAAGTAGTCGCAATGACCATATTGTACCTTGGCTCCCAAGTACATAAAGTCTAAAAAAATAAATTACGTTAAATAATTAGTTAAGTAAAGTATAGTAAAAATATTAAACGTAACTTAAAAAATAGACTTAAACATATATATACCTTGAATTCATTAAACATCGCCTGACGGATACTGTTTGGAATCTACCGCCAAGAGTGATAGGGCTCAGTATATAGCCTCCTAACACTCTCCTGAAGAGCCCTAGCAGCCTCCTTCGAAGGATGCCATCTGCAAAACACATAATAAACATGTAATTAGTTCATGAATAATTTATTAATGTAGAAAAAATAAATAAATAAAACATTAAACTTACGAGGATCCATCAGGTTCAATCATGACTCTCCCAAGTCCGTCCCTCTGCCCAGGAGCTAGCCTAGGCACATCATGTGCTTTCACTGGTCTATTAGCAGAAGAAGGTGAAGCTAATGTTGTAGGAGTGTCAGTCTCAGCACTAGAATTTCTAAGTCTCAAAGTAGATATGTGAGGTGACTGAGATGTAGGAGATGGAGTAGACTAAGATGCTACTCTCTGGGGTCAGCAATAACCTTTGTAGGTAGATGGTAGGTCTGAACATATGAAGTATATCGAATTTGGGAAGAAGAAGAAGCGTCGCGTGGTCTGCGGAACTGACTATGGTAAATTAAAGGATCCATAGTCCCAAAAGGCACAACATGAATATGTGTAGGACTAGCTCGGCGACGCTGTATCTCTGTCACTAAAGAAATATGTCCTGGGATCTATCACCATCACCAGATGACATCTGTATGTAAAGTAACAATACAATATATAAAAACCATAAATTAAATAAATTACTAGTTATAATCTATCACTCTATTCCTCCTTGCTTGTTTCATTTTCGTCATCTTTCCATTCCTCCTCCTCAATTGTTTCATACTCATTGTCATTTTATTCCTCCTCCTCAAATAATTCATATTCCTCATTTACTTCTTCCTCAACATTTGGTATTATAAGTTCATCATCGGAAACCTCTTCTAGTATGTGTTGAGGATATTCTAGTGTGGTTTCCAACTCAATATCAACTTGTTGTTGAACAAGTGCAAAATCATTTTGGTATGCCACATCTAATACATTCTCAATTTCAATTCTTCCACATGCTTTGTCTTAATAACAATCCACCAATTAACCTTATCTCTACGCAATGGATATGGAGCGTAATAGACTTTCTTAGCATTTTGGGCAATGATAAAAGGATCATAACTTCCGTATTGTCTGATGTGCTTAACTTTAATTATATTATGTTGTTGGTCCATCCTTATGCCTCTGTATGATGGGTCAAACTACTTACATCGAAACAATACTATTTTTTTAGGCCAACCTGAATATCTTAATTCAATAATCTCTTGAATGACACCAAAATATTCTACAGTTTGGCCATTACCATCGACATCACCTTGAACGCACACACCACTATTATTAGTTTTCTTGTGCATAGAAACTTCTTCAGTTTGAAACTTAAAACCATTCACACAATATTTATTCATTGTATGAATATGAGATTCAGGCCCGAGTGCGATCTCTCTCACAAATGGCGAATGTTCGACGTTTGAGTATTCATTATAAACCTATAAATTAATTTGAAAATAATACAATTTACTATAAAATAAAAACATTATACCTATTGATTCAATATAAGCTTTCACACTTACATAATTCCTTAGCCATTTGAAAAACCTCGTATATATGGCTTTATTACTCCATTTGCTTACGAACGAGCTCATATTGATATGTACAATTTTGATAGTTAGTAATCACTTATTACTATGTAATTTGATAATATAATTTAACACTTACTTAAGATATGACTGAATTTCTGGATAATTAAGCAAAATATGGGTCACATCTAATTGTCTTTCCATATTAGTGAAGACTCGTCTTTCATGCCGTTTAGATCCTCGACCACTTTGATTAAAAATTAAAATCGGTGGAAACATCGGATCACTATCACCTTTCATTGCGATTAGGCCTATTTCTCCTACATGAAACTTCATCCCCAAAGTAATAGGAATAAGAGTCACCAGTTTCTCTCGCAATATGAGCTTGAACAATTGATCCTTAGATCTTTCCTCTCTGTTTAATTGTTTGTTTGCAGCTTCCAATTTTTCTGAATGTATATATCAATATATGTTAACTAATAATTATAGTATATATAAGAAAAATAACTTAATTACTTATATAAGAAAAACATTACCTCTCAAATGGATACATCCACCTTGTTTGAACTGGACCTACAAGACGGGCTTCTTTTACAAGATGAATTGAAAGATGCTCCATCACATCAAAAAAACCACATGGAAAAATCTTCTCCAGCTTTGTAGTAATAACAAAAATATTTTCCTCCATTCCGTCTAAAGTACTTTCTAATAACTTTTCAGAACATAAATCTCTAAAGGAAAGACTTACCTCTGTGATTGGCTTCCATATCCTGTTAAGTAGATGGATAAAAGCGATAGGAATCAAAGTTTCCATAAATACATGACAATCATGGCTTTTCATACCTATCAACTTTCCTTCATTCAGATCTGCTCGCTTACCCAAATTTGAAGCATATTCTTCTGGCATTCTTAAATTTTTAACTCACTCACATATGTCATATTTCTCATCTAATGTGAATGAATAACTGGCTTTAGGGACAATTTTATCATTTTGTAGTTCTTACAACCACAATTCTTTTCTCCTACAGTATTTCTTTAAGTCCATTCTAACTCTTGTGTTGTCTTTTGTCACTGTGTTAAATAAATTATTAAAATAATTTTTCTCAATGTGCATCATTGCAAGATTATATTGTAGGAGATTATCCTTTCAATATGGCAACTCCCAGAATATGCTCTTTTTGTTCCAATTATGTTCAACACCATTTCCAAGAAGTCTAGATGGTGGAGTTTTTATAACTTTAGGAAATTGAGAAACTCTCTCCAAACTTGATGTCCTATCAGTGATGGAGGTAGAGAGTCATTTTCAACCTTATTTTTTTAATTCATGTTTCATCTTTCTAAACTCAGAGTTTATTGGCAAGAACTGACGATGACAATCAAATCATGAATATTTTCTGCCATGCTTTAAGGTGAATGCCTTACTATGTTCCATGCAATGAGGACAAGCAAGCTTTCCAGAAGTCATTCAACTAGACAGCATCCCGTATGCAGGAAAATCATTAATAGTCCACATTAAAGCAGCATGTATAATAAAATTCTGCTTAGTTTATATATCATAAGTCACTATGCCTTCAAACCACAATTTTTTAAGCTCATCTATCAATGGTTGTAGATAGACATCAATCAAACTTTTAGGATTACGAGGACCTGGAATAACACAGCTTAAAAACATGTACAGACTTGTCATGCACATTTCAGGAGAAAGGTTGTATGGGGTAAGAAATACAGGCCAGCAAAAATAAGGTGAGGCAACATTAGAGAATGGTGTGAAGCCATCTGCACACAACCCCAATCTTAAATTTTTTGGTTCACTAGCAAAATCAGGATACATGTTATCAAAATATTTCCATGCTTCTCCATCAGATGGATGAGACAAGACACCCGATGGCCTTTTATATTCACGATGTCATCTCATATGTGGGGCAGACCTCATCGATGCATACAACCTCTTTAATCTAGGAATAAGAGGTAAGTAATGCATTGCCTTAATTGGGACCATCTTTTCAGTAGGAGTTCTCTTATAACGAGTTGTCCACAAAACTTACAATTTTCTAATTCACTATCAATCTTATAGAACAACATGCAGCCATTAACACAACAATGAATTCTATCATACGACAATCCTAACTTGAAAACCAATCTCTTTTCCTAATAGAAGTTCTTAGGTATGTTAAACTCAAGATTAACAAGTTCTCTCAAAAGATCAACCATTGAGTCCATAGCCGCATGAGGAACACTCTAATATGATTTAATATTCATTAACCTAATTGCAACTGACAAAGCAGAATGCGGACTCCCTTAACATAGTGGACGACTAGCCTCTTCTAATTGTTGATAAAAGCATCTTGCTTCTTTATTAGGAGTTTTATCAAAATATTAATCGGGTTCCATCTCACCTTGAACCCCGAAAGCATCATTGACCATTTCATGAACTCTATCATGTTGAACTCTATCATGTAGAAACCTATCATGTTCAATCCTAATTTGATCATATGGTGCAAGCATATTATATTCATCCACGGGCAACAGATTATAAAATATATTATTCAATCCATCTATTTTTGCATGATCAACCCATACAAAATATCTAGGCTTAAATCCATTACCATACAAATATACCATAACTATATCTGGATTAAAAAAATTCAAGCACCTACATTCACGACAAGCACCTAACCAATCCATTTCTCTTTAAAATATCAAGTGTCATTGCATGATCGATAAAGCTTCTTACATCATCAATAAATTCAGGTTTTAAACCACCACGAACTTCATAATGCATGTTATACATCCACATATGATGATCCATCTACAAAATTATATATATTCAATCGTAATTAATTAGTTCATAAAGACTACAATTCATCGACACTACAACTGTCATTAATTCAAGTTATAATTAATTAATTCATATAATAATTAAGTTCAAGTTATCATTAATTAATTCATATAATAATTAAATTCAATTTATAATTAATTCAACTTATAATTAAGTTCAAATTTTAATTAATTCAAGTTAAAATTAAGTTTAACTTCTAATTAATTCAACTTATAATTAATTCAAGTTGTAATTAATTTAAGTCAGATGTTCTAAGTTAAATAAGAACAAAATTATAAATTTCAAGTATATACAAATTAAAGTTCTAAAATACGAGTATTCAAGTATCTAATTAAAGTTCAAGTTCATGATAACATAAAGTACTAATTAATTAGTTTTAAAGAATAAAAGTTCAAAATTTATCCAAACCAAAATAATTTATGAAGTTCTAAAATCCTAAAATTCAAGTATCTAAAGTTCAAGTTAATCACCACATGAACTTTTAAGTTCTAGTTAATTACTTTTAAAGTCTAAATAGTTCAAACATATACAAACCTAAAAAATTTCAAAGTTCAACTTCAAAATTCCTAAAGTTTAAGTTCATGACTTTGAATATCATCTAACTCTAATTAGCTTAATTAGTTCATAAGGACTACAATTGAACAAAATTTCAAGTTCAAGTTCAAAATTTAAGTTCTAAGTTCTAAGTTCAAGTTCTATATTATATTCAAGTATCCTAAAAGTCAAGTATCTAAGTTATAATTAGTTCCAAAGTCTAAAGTTCACAATTTATACAAATCAAAAAAAAATCTAAGTTCAAAAATTCTAAAGTCCAAGTTCATAACTTAAATATCTTCCAAACATCAAAAATCATTCAACCAAATATTTTTCTTCAAAACATAAAACATCCTAACTTCTAATTACTTAATGTTCTAACTTTAATTTTATCTTCAAAAACACTTCAATTCCAACTAAAATAATACCCAATTCACAATCTAATTAAAAAAAAAACAATTCAAACTAAAGCCCTAAAATCTTCATTCACATTCTAACTTCAAGAACTAACTAACTATGTTAATAACATTTGAACTTCAAGAACTAACTAACTATGTTAATAACATTTGAACATCAAGAACACTTTAATTCCAACTCAAAGAATATTCAATTCAAAATTTAATTCAAAAATCTCAATTCAAAGCAAAGCCCTAAAACCTAATTTGTAACATTCACCAATTCAAAATCACATATACAAATTAACTATGTTAATAACATACATTAAATAAATTAAATTAAATAAATTAACTAACAAATTAACAAATTAATTTTTTTTAAAATTAAAACACTAACTAGTTAGCTAACCTTATTAACAATAAGGAGAGAGAAGGCTGATGGAGGGTAGTGGCGGCGGCAACAATGGAGACGGGGGAGGGAGTGACGGTGGTCGTCCGTCGGTGAAGGGCGGCGAAGGGTTGAGAGTTTAGAGAGAAGGAGGAGAGGACTTTACAGAGAGAGAGAGACTAGAAAATAAGAAAAAATGTGTATTGGAAAGAAATATTTTAGAAAAATCGACGGACAGCGTCGCCCTGTCCGTCGCAAATTTTAAATAGTTGACCGTCATTTTGACCAAAAAAACAACGGACTGGGAGACACCGTCTGTTGCTTATTTATAAAAAAAATTAATAAATTAAATATAAGAAAAAATGACGGACGACGACGTAATTTTAAATAATAATTAATTATTTTAAATTTAAAGCGACGGACTCCGTCGCTATTTATATTTTACAATTAAATTATAATTATATATGCATATGGCGCAAAAATCCGCCAAAAATAACGACGGACAAGTAGTCCCTGTCCGTCGCTTTTTATTAAAAAAATTTTAAAAGCGACGGACTGCGTCTCAAATTCTGTTGCTTTTTTTAGCGATGCAGTCTGTCACATTTTTTCTTGTCATTTTTTGATTTGTTTTTAGTAGTGAACGCCTTGTGCGAATCGAATTATATAGGAAAATATAGAAATACTACAAATTGTATAATGAATTACACAAATATTGTGCATGAATTGTATAGTGAAATATACAAATATTATACAAAAAGTGTGAATTGTAAAGTGAATTATACAAACATATACAAATATTGCACGAATTATACAAACGTTGTTATAACTATAGCTATGCATTGTAATTAGCAAACTATAATTATGGAGCATAATTAAGATATTTTTGAGTGGCTATATGCGAAAATTCTCCTTATTGAATCATTAAATATTAAAATAAGGCATCAAGGCTCGATCCGTATTTGCTCAATCAAGTTAAAATGATTGGACAATGTAGGGATATAACAATAGAAGAGAAAAAGACACTCGATGGCTAATAGTAAGAATAATGACTTAAATTTGACCTACTGCACAAGTATACCTTCTGTCATTTTATTTGCACTTGAACTATAATTAGATCGCATAATAGGGATCAAATCACCTTTGTTAGAGACCAATTAACCCCAAATATGGGACTTTCCAATAAAAATTATGTTATATGCGTTGCACATGTCAATATATATAAAAAGTGTATACAAAATGATCAACACATTATATCAAAATAAGATATTTCAAGTTATAATAAAAAAAAGAAAATAATATTAAATTCACCATTATGATGCTATGTAAATAATGAATGGAACCATATCAACATTTTTGGCACAAAAGGTATATCTACAATAAATTTTCTCGACTTGTAATTCCATGATCTAAGAAGTAAGAACTGAATTTTCATTATTTGAATTTTGCCTATAACTACGACTACAGTTTAAAAACTCAACAACAACAACAACAACAACAATCCAGTGGAATCTCACAACGTGGGGTCTGGGGAGGGTAAAATGTACGCAGACCTTACTGCTACCAAGGTAGAACGGTTGTTTTCGAGAGACCCTCAGCTCAATAAAAGCATAAAAAGAGGTCAGATAAGGCTAAGAAGTTCAAAGCGATATGGAAAAGCAAATAACAAAAGCTACACAAATAAAGTAGATAATAACAGAAATCAGAGTACAAGAAATTATAGTGCGCTAATGCGCCTACTAATAAGGAAGCATAACGAGACTATATACTAGCCCTCTATCCTAATATGGGTCCTTCACACCCTCCTATCTAAGGTCATGTCCTCGGTAAGCTGTAACTACGCCATGTCATGTCTAATCACCTCTCCCCAATATTTCTTTGGCCTACCCTTACCTCTTCTGAAATAATCTATGGCCAACCTCTCACACCTCCGCACTGGGGCATCTGTGTCTCTCCTCTTCACATGCCCAATCCATTTTAGTTGCATTTCCTGCATCTTGTCTTCCACCGAGGCCACTCCTACCTTGTCTCAAATAGCCTCATTTCTAATCATGTCGCTCCTGGTATGACCACACATCCATCTCAACATTCTCATCTCGGCAACTTTCATCTTTTGAACGTGAGAGACCTTAACAGGACAACACTCCGCCCCATATAACATAGCCGGTCTAACCACCACTTTGTAGAACTTGCCCTTAAATTGTGGTGGCACCTTCTTGTCACATAGCACACCATAAGCGAGCCTCCATTTCATCCACTCTGCTCTAATACGATGTGTGACATCATCGTCAATCTCCCTGCCAAACAAAAATAAAAACATATGAAAAACTTACAAAAATTATGACTCAATAATTATGCCTGCAATCTAAAGTCACCACTAGCTTTAATACACAAAAATAACTTAGCTTTGAAGAGTTAGGCTTTTAAGAACCCACCGATGAGTAAAAAGAAGATAGAGGCACAAAATATTTTATGCAAATTAAATTGATATACAACATTGCAATACATCTTGTTGAAATTGAGACACATTTTAAATATTTAAAGTTTCAACGTAATTTAAATAAGAAAAGATTTAACAATCAAAACTTAGTTGAGAGAAAATCTTAAAATTTTTATCATATTTTTTTAGTATTCCACAATTCCATAATTTTTAAAATATATATTTCTTTACCATATATTTTAGTACTTCTTAATTTTTAATTCTCTTACCATATATTTTTTTTCTTTCCATATATTTTAGGAGATGAGTGAAAACATGGCTAAAAGAAATGAAAAGTGAGTAACGTTTTTATTTATTTAAAAAACTCCAGCAAGTTTTTGCTAATTAAAAGGGAAGTGGTCATATTTTTTACTTACGGTAAAAGAATAACTTTTTGCCTATTCTTTTGGACTTTGTTCTGACGTTTATTTTTATCTTTTTTTGTATTTTTTTTGCCTATTTCTTTGGACCATTCTTTTGCTTATTTTTGGACGTTTTTTATACCTAGTATTTTGAAAGTTTTTTGACTTATTTTTTTGGATCAAGTCTAGTTTAGTTGGAAAATGATTCTCCATATAGGCATTTGATCATAATAACAAAACCATCTCTATTTAATTTTTATTATGTTTATTATAGTCAATAATTAATATCATTAAAATAATGATATAATAATTTGAGAAAATAGTGAAATGATGATTTTGTCTAACGCGGAGTCTTTTAATGAAGGACAAAAAGTTCAATCAATATTTTAAGAGTTTTCATATTTTTCATATAATAATATAATATAGATATAGATTTTCACCTCTCTCCCTCTTTGTATTTTGTATTTTTACCTCTCTTCCTCTTTTTATTTTATATTTTCACCTTTCTTTCTCTTTGTATTTTGCATTTTGTATTTTTTACTTCTCTTTGTATATGTATTTTCACCTCTCCTTCTCTCGCTCTTTGTATTTTTGCATCTCCATCTCTCTCTCTCTCTTAATATTTTTTATTTTTTATTTTTACCTTGATTACTCTTATTCGTATTTTGTATTTTTACCTCTCTTCTTTGTATTTTATATTTTCACCGATCTTTCTCTTTGTATTTTATATTTTCACCTTTATATGTGTAACGCCATGTCCCCATCATTATGGATAGGCCAAGGTAAAAGGAATTTGGGCCAGAAAACTATGGGTAGTAACTTCAAAAAATTTGAGCCTAAGCTAGACTTGGATGAATTTTGAGTCAGACGAGGTTTAGGGTGACCTAGTAATAGGTGGTGGGTCGAATCGACGATTTGATTAAATTAGTGGATAGCCAAGACGATACAAAATTATTATAACTTCACAAAATCGCATTTTGGTAAGTAAAACTCCTGAAATTGGATTTGGCGTGAAAGGTAAGATTTAAGATGTCTTGGGGAGGGGTTTGTGTTGTGAAATAGGAGTTTAGAGCTCAAGTTCAAAACTTTATGTTTCCGTGCAACCCACTAGAGCGGGATTTCCCCCCCCCCCCAGAGCGGGATGGTCCCACCAGAGTGGGGCAGTCACGACTTAAGGATGGAAAAAAAACCCCAGAACGGTTATTTTGACTCCCACTTCATTCTTAAGAGACCAGAAGCAACCTAGGGTGAATCCATGTTGATTTCCACCATATTTTGTGTCTAAGGTAAGTAAATCACTCCCTTTCTTTGTTATTTGATTCCTAGAACCTAGAAACTCTAGTTGGTAATCACTGGGGCAGGGTTTTTAACTAAAACTAATAGTGGAAAATAACCCTAGGATGGGGTTAAGATCATGGGTTTTGTCCTAGGAGGGGAATTATATTATAATGCAGTGAATTAGGCCATTGTATTGATCATTTGTGTATATATGACTTATTTTAGATCAAGAATAAGTAGAACGAACCCGAAAAAGAAAAGCTCTTGCATCTTAGAGCGGATGAAGCTCGAATTCGAGGTAGGTGATGATTTTGTTTCTTGTATAAGTTTCAGTACTTGCTAAATTACTTGATGGTATGCATATGTGTATACAAATAGGAAACAATATTAGAAATTATGTGAAATAATCACTTACTGGCCTATTTTGTGATGAACCTGTTCTTAGTGACATAATATGAATGTAATTATGGTTTTTTTGTATATTGGGATTGGGTGTCACATTCTGAAACATAATGGGATTGGGTGTCACATTCTATCACACATTAGATGGAGTGTCACACTCCAACACAAACCTTGGATCGAATATCACTTTCCGATATAAATTAAGAGTTTGCAGGTCCCATGAGAGGACCCTTATGTAAAGTTGTATTATATTGAGGTTGTTGAATTATGATCTTGCTGAGTACTATTTGACATGAAAATAATTAAGTCATTCTATATATATGTGCTTATTATGTTGGGTTTACTTGTCCATTACTCGTTTACTGGCTAGCCACGTGATCCTATCAGTACATTGTTGATTTTGTGTACTGATACTACACTTGCTCTGTCTTTATTGAGTACATAGCATATTTAGCCGACTGTGGAGATACCTCGCTTTGAAGAGCGAGAAGTTGTTCGAGTTCAAGTGTGAGCGAAATCTTTCATGCTATCGTGGACTCTCTACTATTTCTAGTCTTTCTTCCGGGACTTAGATGTTCAGACACTGATTATTTCCTTAATGACTTTCTTTGTGGGAATTGTTCTCCCTTTCTAGACTTTTTTGCTTTAGAGTTTTGGTAGGAATGACTTTCAGTTCCTAGGATGCTTTCTGCATGTTTAGTTTGTTGACTAGATTATTTCTGAGTTTATGGAAACTCAGTATTAATTATTGATTAAACTTGATTCCACTTTTTTTAAATTATTTATATCTCACAAGTGTTGTTAGCTTAGGCTGTGAAAATGATTCTCCCACCCATGGATAGTGTAGGTGCCGGTCACGGTGGGTTAGGGTAGTGAAAAAGTTGGTATCAGAGCCCTAGGTTCATTGATCTCATCGTACTAAAATGAGTCTAGTAGAGTCTTATGAAATGGTACAGAGATGTCTGTACTTTTTTTCGAGAGGCTACAAGACTTTAGGAAAACATTTCTCTATTCCCTCATGCTATAACTTGATTCCAATTGTTATCTGGTGATCCAAATTAGTATCTAACTTCTTTCACTCTCCTTTTTGCAGATGGTTAATACTCACTATAATAGTGTTCGGTCTGTAGCTCTAGTTGAGCCAAAGGAGAAACCAGCCATTCGAGGGCATGACAGAGGTAGAGGCAGAAGAGGGAGACACAGTAGGGGGCAAGGCAGAGCAGCACCCACTAGGGTGGAAGTTCCAATTGAAGAGGTGCTACTTGGTGAGGCCCCTCGCGCTCCCAGAATGAGTTAGGGGAAGATGTAGAAGTTGGAGAGGAAAAGAATACTAAACTGGTGGAAGACAATCAAATTGGGACTTCTGTTCTTCCCCCTCTGGAACCTATATTAGCACAGAAGATCATAGCCTTTTTGAGTGGGTTGGATGGCACTGGAGCCATTCTCACAATGCCCACAGCACCAGCCCTTGTTGCACGTCCTTTTACTACTGCAGCTCCGCTAGTAGATAAGGTGGTAGGCACTGACTCCTTCTTCAGACCATTTATGAGTCCTGTTATGACCAGCACTGAGCATGACATGTTCACTAAGTTTCTAAAGCTCAAGCCTTCAGTTTTTCATGGTACCGAGAATAAGGACGCTTATGAGTTCATACTTGACCGCGATGAGAGATTGCATAAGCTGGGCATAGTACTCAATATTGGGTAGAGTTTGTGATTTTTCAATTGTAGGGTGAGGACAAGTAATAATAGAGGGCGTATGTAGGTTCAACTTCATGCTTTATTTCTAGAAAAATATGTACCCCATACTTTGAGGGACTGCAAAAAGGACGAGTTTATAACACTTGAGCAAAGAGATATGTCAGTTTTATGAGGTAAGATTTCATGCGCTGTCCAGATATGGTACCCAGTTGGTAACTACAAAGAAGGAAAAAATTCAATTATTTGTGAAAGAGTTAAACCCCGAATTGCATGTGTTGTTAGTTCACATGATTTCGTCAAGACGAAATTTTAACGAAGTCACTGATTTTGTAAAGAAAGTAGAGGGCGTGAGGAGAGATGGGCAGGCCAAGGCTTTGGATAAGAAGTCTAAAGGCATAAGTAATTTCCAGGGATTCTTTTCTAGAGGGTCAGGCAGGGCAATAATTTCATCCTGGCCAATTCAATCAACTTTGCCTGCTTCTACTAGCAGATTTTCAGGTACTCCACAATAGCATCCGGCCCATAAGGATCAACAAGCATTATTTCTAAGTAGCAGACTGTCTTTTGATCGCGGTTGTTTCAAATATGGTGAACCGGGGCATATAAGGAGAGAATGTCCTCACCCCCGCAAGACAATTTCAGCACCTAGCAGGCCAGAGCAGTAGTACCCGTAGTTAGGAGAGGCCATGGTAGAATACATCTATTAGGTGGGTGAGGAGGAAATCAGATAGGCCATAGGGGCCGAGGTAACGGTAATGTAGGTTGAGGAAAAGCACAACCAAGAAGAGAGGTCGCCCATCAGGATGACCAGGCTCAATTCTTTATATTTTTGAGCAAGACAGAGGCAAATACGTCTGACACAGTGATCACATGTACTACTCTTGTCTGTGATCGAATGGCTACTATTTTATTTGATCCGGGGTCTACTTATTCGTATGTGTTCGTGAAATATGCCTTGGGTTTTGATGCATTATGTGACATACTTGATGCTTTTATCCATGTTTCTACCCTTGTTGGAGAGTCAGTCATAGTCATCCATGTTTATCGTGCTTGTTATGTGATGTTTATGGGAATCCTGACTTAGGAAAACTTAGTGATTTTAGACATGACCGATTTTGATGTAATCTTAGGTAGGACCTGCTTGTCCCCTTATTTTTCTGTACTTAATTATAATGCAAAAATTATAGCTCTAGAGATCCCGTAGATGGAAAGGTTAGAGTGGGAAAGGGTGTAAGCCTAAGCCAACTAAGGTCATATCTTTTCTCCAGGCTAGAAAAATGGTAGGGCAGGATTGTTTGGCCTATTTGGCCCATAATTCAAAATGTTGATGTAGAGTCTCATTTTGTTGAGTCTATTCTAATAATCTATGAATTTCTAGAAGTGTTTCCTTCAGACTTTCTTGGTATGCCTCCTGACAGAGACATAGACTTCTGCGTTGACTTAGAGCCGGGCACTCATCCAATTTCTATTCCTTCCTAATGTATGGATCCGATGGAGTTGAGAGAGCTTAAGGCTCAAATCTAATAACTCCTTGATAAGGGATTTATCCATCCCAGTGCTTCTCCGTGGGGGTGCTCCATTATTGTTTTTTAAGAAAAAAATGGTAGTATGAGAATGTGTATTGACTACCGACAACTGAATAAGGTTACAATCCAGAATAAACATCTCTTGTCGTGTATTGATGATTTTTTTGATTAGTTGCAAAGTGCATCCATCTTCTCAAATATTGATCTTAGGTCTAGGTACCATCAATTGAAGATTAGGCATAAGGATGTGCCCAAAACAACTTTTAGAACTAAGTATGGGCACTATGAATTTTTGGTGATGTCTTTTGCACTGACCAATGCACCTGTAACCTTCATGAGTTTGATGAATGGGGTGTTCAAGATATTCCTGAATTCATTTGTGATCATATTTATAGATGATATTTTGGTGTATTTGAAGAGTAAGCAAGAGCATGCAGACAATCTCCGTATTATTTTAGGTGTTTTGGGGAAACAGAAGTTGTATGCAAAACTATCAAAGTGTGCATTCTGATTGCCTTTAGTTGCCTTTTTAGTTCATGTTGTTTCAAAGGAAGGGGTAATGTGTTATAACCCATACTTTGCGCCTAAGGACATGTTAGGGATACTTGTAATAATTCAAGGGTTCCTATGCTTGGTCTTGTGATATATAAGCTTCTTATGATTAAGTTGGGAGGCGGAATTATTAGAAAAGGTTAGGGGTAAAAGTGGAATTTTGAAGGTGGAAATATTAGAAAAGTTAGGGATAAAATTAGAATTTCACATGTGGAAATACTATAAAAGGGTGAGGACAAAATTAGAATTTGGTGATGGGAATATTGGAAAAGGCTAAGAGTAAAATTGGAATTTCACAACATGTAGTTTTTATGAAGATGTATGGGCTAGGTGCTTGGGCTTGGAACTTAAAAACTAAAAAAATGGGCAAGATAGGCCCAATCATTAAGCCATGGCCCAAAAAAAAAAGAAGATCCAAGCCCATGTAAATTCATCCATGTGATGAATGAAATAAAGAGGGCTCTTAGTCATAAAATCCTAGAAACTTCAAGACAAATTGAGAAGGAGAAAAATAAAAGAAAGAAGAGAAAACAAAGAAGGGAAAATCGGCCAAGAAGACCAAAAATTTACCCCTTCAAATTTCATCCCAAAAATTATAATTTCCTAGTATTCCTACTAAGTCAAGGGTGCTCTACAACATGGTGTAGTTGTTTTGGAAGTTTGGAGGCTTGTTTAGTTGATTTGGAGATTTGGAGAAGTGAAGGAAAAGGTAAGGATTAATCCAATTTCTTTGTGTTATGAAGTTTGTTGATGTTGTAATATGTGGAGGTGTGTGGAATTTATGAAAATATGGAAGTTTGCATGGTAATATGGTGCCATGTATACATGTTCTTATATGAGTAAGATTTATTCAATTTTTGTGTAATATTTGAATAGTAGTTATGATAGTTATTTGATGTTGAAAATGGAAGTTGGACAAAATTTATTGAAGTTGGAAATATGGGTTAGGTGATGTAATGGAAAAAAAAATTAAGTTTGTATAATTTGTTAGTTGTGGTTATGGTTTTGGGGATATAAATAAAGTTTAAATGGTGTACGTTGGTATTAAAATGGGTTGTAGGAATTATGTAATTTTAGTATGATATTATAAGAATATGGAGGTAAGTTATTAAAAGTATGGATTGTTGTTGTTGATTATGAAGTTGAAAGAAGGAAATGAATTTGATTATGAAGTTGAAAGAAGAAAATGAATTGTAATATTTTTGTTGTATTTATGAAATTTTTTGAGTGAAATATGGAATTGATGAAAATTAGATAGCTTACTTGGAATATTTTTCACCTATGTTGGAATGAGTTGAAATTAATTATGGACATGAAATATTCATATTTACTTGGAAATGCAAAGTTTGGTTGAAAGTTGTTGCACTAGTTGGAAAGAAACCAATTTATGTTATAGTGTGTTTAAATTGATTATTGATGGTATTGGTGTTGTTGTTGGCTTGGTTGTTGATATTGTGGCCGAGTTGTAATCTCGGGGTTTTCATATATATAGGGGAGATGCTGCCGAACTATTTGTAGACAAGTATTGGAAAAATTGAATTCTTAAAGTCTTATTAATAGTAATTGGTAAATGTGACTAATTGTAGATTTTGGTGGAAACAGGAATGGAAGTTGGACAACCGTAAAAAGCCAATAAGGTATGTAAAGCTTTACCTTTTCTTCACTTGGCATGTCCTAGATGTAATAGGAGTGGATACTAGCCTCAGAAATAGCTCTATTCATCGGAATCGACGCCCAAAATTTTCCCATTTCTATTCAGTAGAATTTAATTAGGCATTTATGAATATTTTTGAAAAGATTGTCTAAACTTCTAGATTTAGCATAAATGAATTCTGACTACCTTAAAACTCTTATAAATGACGTTATGAAGTTTAACGCACAGAATTTGTATACGCCACCTCATTTGACCGAGGTGGGCCCCACTATTCTGAATTTTTCTTTGTTATTCCATTTGGCTTATGTTAGGTAGTATTTGAGAGAAATTCTTTGCTACTCTTATGAATATTATATGACTAATTATTCCGTTAAGTCCCATAATATATTTTGAAATATGGAGACGATTCCAGAAAACTATTTTGACATAGACTATCGTGAGGTTGGAAGGATTTGCGTTATTATTATTATTCAAGTTCTTTTTATATATGATTTGTTATCAAAACCATGCTATCGAGTATGTATAAGTATTTTAAATTTTAAATTGCATTTAGTTTCTCACTACTCTACTCGTGTATACTGTAACCACTCTTCCACTGAGCCTGGGCCAGGATATATTTTCGTGTGTATTTCTCTGCATTGTTCGCCGTGTCCCAACGTGAGGGGGCACATATGACATGTATATGGGGTGGTGTATGTTATGCCACGGAGTTATGCTGTGCCATGTACACCTATGTTTGGGATATGATATGATCCGATATGATATGATATGATTTGATATGGCCATCTGATATGATATGATTTGTTACGGAGATATTTCCTACTCTGGTGTTATGCTGTGTCGTGGCGCCGACGATGGGAGGGCGACCATATTTTATTCACCGAGTCCCATAATAGGGCCGGATATGGCATATATTTTTGCATATATGATTTGAGATTATGATAAGCATATTGAAATACTGAACATTTATTTTGTATTTTGTACATACTATTCAGATTATGATTTTATCTAGTACAATTCATGCTTTACATATTTGGTATATTTTTCGTACTGACCTCCTTTCTTCGAGGGCTGTGTTACATGCCCGCAGGTACCAAAGTTTAATTTGCTGATTCGCTGGTTTAGGACATCTAATGTGTTATTGACAGTGCTCCCTTGTTCGAAGCTTGTATTTTGGTACTGACTTTATTTCTGTATATTTGGATATGTTGGTCAGGGGTACGACAGGGCCCTGTCCTGTCTTATGACTATGCTATCATCTGTAGAGGTCTGTAGACAGAGTTATGTTGGGGGTTTTGTACATATGTCTTAGATTTTGTTTGTTTTATGACGGTCTATCGGCCCTCGTACCTATATCGGTTTTTATGATCTATTTAGTGATATTTCCTAATTACTACCTATGTTTTCTCGGCTAACATGCTAATTTGGGGTAAGGGTACGTTTGGGTGATCAAATCGAGCACCAATTACGGCCTACGGGGTTTGGGTCGTGACATAATGGTAGACACACAAAAGATTGAGGCAGTGGAGAACAGGGCTTGGCCTAGTTCCGTGACTGAGGTTAGGAGTTTTGTGAGACTGGCCAATTATTATCGCTAGTTCATGAGGAACTTTGCTTCTATCGCTACTCATTTGACCAGACTGACTAAAAAGGAGGTTCCATTTGAGTGAATTCATAAATGCGAAGAGAGCTTCCAAAAGCTTAAGACTTTTTAGACCACAATACCAATTTTGACCCTGCCAGTCGAAGGTAAAGACTTCATTGTTTATAGTGATACTTCATATTTAGATTTGGGTTCTGTGTTGATATAGGTTAAGAATGTCGTAGCCTATGCTTCACGATAGTTAAAAGTATATGAGAGAAACTACCTGACTCATGACTTGGAGTTGGCAGTAGTGGTATTCGCACTGAAAATATGGAGGCATTATTTGTATGGCATCAAGTGTGTGGTGTTTACTGTTCACCACAGCTTGTAGTATGTGTTCACCCAGAAAGACTTGAATTTGAGACAATGAAGGTGGATGGAGTTTCTCAAGGACTATAGTGTCACCATCCACTATCACCCTATAAGGCTAATATGGTAGCAGACGCATTAAGTTGGAAACCGATTAGCATGGGTAGTCTAGCCTGTTTGGGAGCCTGGAAGTGGCCCCTAACTAGAGAAATTCAAGCCTTGGAGGCTAGATTCATGAGGCTAGACATCTCACAGAAGGATGTGGTGATGGCCATTATTGATCTAAGGTCCACTTTTATAGAGGAGATCAAGGCCAAACAGTTTGTAGATGTAAATTTGAATGAAATTAGAGAAAAGGTGTTGAGGGGCAAGGCCCAAGATTCAGCACTTGATGTAGATGGAGTGCTCTACTTTAGGGGAAGGATTTATGTTCCTCAGATGGATGGGACATAATTCAGAAAATTTTATCCGAATCTCATGGTTCGCGATACTCTATTCATCTGGAGTAACTAAGATGTATTAAGACTTAAAACATCGATATTGGTGGCCGGGTATGAAGAGAGACGCTACTGAATATGTAGCCAAGTCCCAGAACTGCCAACTGGTGAAATATGAGCACCAAAGATCTACAGGTTTACTTCAAAGAATATCCATTCCAGAATGGAAATGGGAGATAATAGGCATGACTTTGGGAAAGTATGACTCCATTTGGGTGGTGGTTAAAAGGTTGACAAATTCAGTCCACTTCATTCTAGTTAGAGTGGACTATAATGCACAATAGTTGGCGAAGCTTTATGTGAAAAAGATAGTAAGGTTGCACGGGGTGCCCCTTTCCATCATTTCAGACTGTAGTACCCAATTCACCTCTAACTTTTAGGGAAAGTTGCATGAAATATTGGGCTCTCAACTCACTTTCAGTACAAAATTCCATCCACAAATATATGAGCAATTAGAGAGGACTATCCAAGTGCTAAAAGATAGGTTGAGGGTATGTGTGATCGACTTTGAGGGACATTGGGACAAGTATTTGCTCTTGTGTGAGTTCTCCTACAATAATAGTTACCACTTTATCATTGAGATGGCACCATTCGAAGCTCTTTATGGGAGGGGATGCAAGTCTTCCATAGGGTGGTTTGAAGCTGGAAAAGTGGAGCAATTGGGGGTAGACTTAGTGAGGGATGCTCAGGATAAGATAAGGAATATCTAAGTTAAGCTTCTAACAGCTCAAAGTTGTGAAAAAGAGTATGTTAACCATAAATTAAGGGATATGACATTCGAGGTTGGTGAGAAAGTGCTTCTAAAGGTGTCACCCATTAAAAGGGTAATAAGGTTTGGTAAACAGGGCAAGCTTAGTCCTAGCTATATTGGCCTTTTTGAGATTCTTGACTGTGTAGGGCCAGTGAAGTACAGGTTGGCATTACCACCCTACTTGTATGGGATACATATAGTATTCCATGTATTATTGCTGAATAAGTACCATGGAGATGGGGATTACATTATTAAATAAGACTCAATTTTGTTAAACAAGGATATTTAGTATGAGAAAGAGCCAGTTGCAATTCTTGATTGTGATGTCCAAAAGTTGAGGACTAAGGAGATCAATATGGTAAAGGTACAATGGAAGCATCATTCGGTGGAGAAATCTTGGCAAACCGAGAAGGACATGTGAGGTAAGTATCCTCAGTTGTTTGTTGAAGCAGGTAATGCCCTATCTCTACTTTAGCCTTATTTTTCCTAGTTGGTCACTCGGAGACGAGTGATGAGTAAATTGATATCTATTATAATGACCTGTCCCTATCGTTATGGATAGGCCAAGGAAAAAGGAATTTGAACCAGAAAACTTTGGGTAGTAACTTTAAAAAATTGGAGCCTAGGCTAGATTTGGATAAATTTTAAGTCAGGTGAGGTCTAGGGTGATCTGGGGATAGGTGGGGGATTGAATCAGCAATTTGATTAAATAAGTGGATAGACAAGATGATGCAGAGCTATTAAGGCTTCAAGGAATAACATTTGGGTGAGTAAAACTTCTGAAATTACATTCGGCGTGAAGGGTATAATTTAAGATGTCTTAGGAAGGGGGTGTGTTGTGAAATGGGACTTTGGAGCTCAAGTTTTGAACTCTTTGTTTTCGTACAACCCGCCAGAGCGGGATTTCTCCGCCAGAGTGGGGCCGCCAGAGTGGTTAGTCGCAACTTAAAGACTGGAAAAAATCCTAGAATGATTATTTTGACTCCCACTTCTTTCTTAAGAGACCAGAAGCAACTTAGGGAGAATTTTTGCTTATTTTCACCATATTTTGTGTCTAAGGTAAGTAAATCACTCCCTTACTTTATAATTTGATTCCTAAAACCTAGAAACTATGGTTGGTAATCATTGGGGGAGGGTTTTGAACTGAAACTAATAGTGGGAAGTAGCCATAGAGTAGGTTTAGGATCATGGGTTTTGGCCTAGGAGGAGAATTATGTTATAAGCATGTGAATTAGGCCATTGTATTGATCTTTTGTGTATAGATGACTTGTTTTAAACCAAGAACAAGCAGAATAAACCCGTAAAGGGAAAGCTCTTGCATTGTAGAGTGGGTGATGGTTTTGTATCTTGTATGGGTTTCATGTACTTGCTAATTTACTTCATGGTATGCATATGTGTATACGAATATTAAAGCATGTTAGAAATTATGTGAAATGATCACTTACTAGCCTGTTCTGTGATGAACCAGTTCTTGGTGACATAATGTTGATTTCTAAATGTAATAATGGTTGTTTGTATGTTGGGATCGAGTGTCACATTTCGACACATAATGAGATCGGGTGTTATATTCCGACATACATTTAGACAGGTGTCACATTCCGACACAAACCTTGGATCGAGTGTGTCAGGGTGTCATGTTCTGACACAAATTAAGAGTTTGCAGGTCCCATGAGAAGACCCTTATGTGAAGTTGTATGATATTGATTGTTGAATTGTGATCTTGCTAAGTACTGTTTGAGATAAAAATGGTTAAGTTATTTTATATATATCTATATATCTATATATCTATATATATATATATATATATATATATATATATATGATTATTATGTTGGGTTTACTTGTCCATGACTCGCTTACTGGCTAGCCGCGTGATCCTACCAGCACACCATTGATTTTGTGTAATGATACTACACTATCTTTGTCTTTGTTGAGTACAGGGCATATTCAGCCGACTACGGAGAGACCTTGCTTAGAAGAGCGAGAAGTTTTTTGATTTCAAGGGTGAACTAAATCTTTCGGCTACCGTGGACTCTCTATTATTTCTAGTCCTTCTTTTGGGACTTAGATGTTCAGACACTGATTATTTCCTTAATGACTTTATTTGTGGGAATTGTTCTCCCTTTCTAGACTTGTTAGTTTAAGAGTTTTGATACGAATGACTTTTAGTTTTTAGGATATTTTCCGCATGTTTAGTTTGTTGACTAGATTGTTTATGAGTTTATGGGAGCTTAGTATTAATTATTTATTAAACCTGCTTCCGCATCTTTAAATTATTTATATCTCACAAGTGTTGTTAGCTTGGGCTGTAAAAATGATTTTGTCATGACCTGATTCCTCAGGTCACGATGGCACCTATAATAACCCACCAGTAGGTAAGTCAATCCGTCAACCCGGAACTTCAAGTAATTGGTTTGAGGGCAGAAACTAAACAAGAGTGGTGAATTATAAAGATAAGCAGAAAGAATAAGCGGAAGTAAACCAAAATATGATATAAACAACTAAAACTCCTTCCCAGAACCTGGAAGTCACAAGTACAGAACTTCTACAAAATAAAAGATGAGTACAAGTCCCAAAAGTAGACCAAAAATATATACAACAGCTAGTTAGTCTAAAAAGGCAAAAAACAGGCCATCCCTACTGAAGGAGACAGAAATGATCCAAAAACGTCAAGTGCTCACCCTAGTCTCCGAAGCTGACTGTAATAGGCTCGATCTATCCACAACTGTATCTGGTACTCGATCCTGCATCACAAAAGTAGATGTAGAGTAGAGTATGAGTACCAAGACAACAAGTACCTAGTTGGCATCATAGGCCGACTGAGTAGAAAATGTGAAAACAACATGAAAAAGAGGAATAAGCCTAATTAGGAATCAATATAAGCATCTAAAGTGAAAATAGTACTATCTATAAGAGCTACAACTAACTATACCCAACTGGGCCCCATAAGCCCAGTAGGGAAACTCATGCACAAGTTAAATAAATATTCGAATGAACACCCATAAGCTCGCCGAGTACACAGAATAGCTACAACTACCAAGGCTAGGAACCAAGAATCTGCAAGGTCAAGAATCGAAGAATCGTATCATTTCCAAACCCAGAATCTCCAAGAGTCAACGAACTAGGGGTGCCTTAGGGGCGGAGGCTAGGACTGGGACCTAGATGCTCACCCTAATTTCCAACGTGGCCAAGGCCGGGACTAGGTACCCGTATGCTCGCCATAACGTATCGGTATGATTGAGGTCAAGACTGGGTACTCGAATGCTCGTCATACTAGCAAACCGGCAAAGGCTGGAGCTGGGTACCCGGATGCTCCTCGATAATTCAAAACAGAGGTTGGGATTGGGTATCCGAATGCTCATAGATAATTTATCCTATGGTGTTGAATATTCTTCTTCCCAACTAGACTACAATAGTACCGAGAATCTCCTCCCCAATGTGTCAACTGATATGCTGTCAAAACTTGAGGCGGAGCCAAAGCTAAATGGTCACAAAATCTAGTATTGCCGACGCATCTCAAAGTCATGGTTATACCATGTTATGGATGAGGGTGTTATTAAGAGAAAGGGTATCGCCTAGTTAAAGCCAACTATCAGGCACTAGCCCGCTACTCCAGCGATGTCGGAGCAACTAAAGTAGGTTTACAACCTATACTAAGGCCAACATACTCCACAATATCAGCAACATTTTCATTCAACTCTTCTTATAATACTAACAAATAACGGTAAGATACACATGCTTTCAAATACCCAAAAAACCCGATAACAAGTCTAAAGCATGATTTCTAACACCTAAGATATACCATTAAACTACCTAACCCAAATTTAAACTATTTCAACATGCTTTCACATATTCCATCTCAATCTAAAGAAAGGAAAATTGTAGCCTACCTGTAGGCTGAACACGCGAGCTCCAAATTACAGTATGGGAGCCTTTCCCTTTTGAGCCTCTCAAAACGCTGCCGCGTTGTCAAAAAAATAATCAAAACGTTGATACGTTCATTTAGACACTAATTTCATAATTTTTAGAGACAGATCAATTTCGGGGTCTAAAATGGGGAATGTGAGACCCGCATTTGGAATTTTAGATTTGAGCCCAAAAATAGGTTTTAAACGTCACTCCAAGCTCACAAATCAACACTATAATACAATTCAGAGTGGAAAACTACGCGGGATGAGCATACAACCAAAATTCACAAAATTCGAACTACAAGATGAAAATGACAGCTTCTTGATCAGCAAATTCTCAAAAAACTATACCCTCCCAACCCAAACAAATTACACCATGATGTTTCTTGTAAACCCCTCCCCCCCATAATCTAGCCTAAAAATCACTAAAACTGGAGCTCAAATGAACAAGATACAATCTTCCAAAATTCCACATAATTTTAATCCGAAAATGGCCAAAACAGTAGCTAGATTCATAAATGTACCTCATATGAAGCCTCTCCACAAGATTCTGAGTTTATCAGCAAATTTCTCATGAAATTCTCTTGAACTTAGACCCTAGAATCATTAAAATTGGGTTTATATAGACCAAGAAAAAAATCTCAAAATTCTTCAAAAATTAATTCTGAAAATAGGTAGGGAAGCTACTATAACACGAATCTTTCCTCAAACAGAGAGTACCCAGCAATCCCCAATCACTCCAATGCGTAGCCACGAACCTCCCGAACACACTGGGCTTCGAATCACCCAAAATGGAGCTCTAGAACTCAAGTTATGGGGTTTTAAAGTTGAGACAAAAACCCAAAAACGCGCTGCCTTGCGCCAAATTGTTTTTGGTGCAACACAGATTTTGAAAAAAATAATCAAAATCTCCGATGGGGTACTTGGAATTCATTTGAAATTCAATAAAAATAAACTAGATATGTTATCTCACTAAATTCGACATTCTGAACTCAATGACGCATTCAAAATTCCCATGTGAGGTCATTTTAATAAAAAGTGGGTCCCACATCCAAGTGTTATTTTAAGCCATATTCCACAACGAGCCTCGAGATTAGATCGAAAGCCTCTAAAAGTGAATAAAGGGTCATTTCTGACCAAACTCGATATTTCAGAACTAATCGCATTGTTAGAATTTCCATCCGAGCGCATTTTTCAAAAATGGTGACCAAAATCAACCATAGGCTAACTTTCAAAGTCAAAAGCATCAAATGGCCTCAAACTAGTATCAATTACCTTGATAGTCATGCCAAAAATGCTAAAAGCCTAATTTGGCCATTCTGGAGCTGATAGAATTATCATAATTTGAATTTGAGGTCTCTTTGATCCGAAACTTGAAAAGTTGCAACTAAATCAACTTAGGCCTTCAACGTACCAAAATGGGCTTGGGACCTCTAAAAATTTAACCAGTACTTCTCCTAGACCAAAAACCATCCCTCGAATCCAACGAATTCTTCGAAATTCCATTCCGAGCATCGAAACTTCAAAAGATGACCAAAGTCAAATCTTGGCCTAAAATCCTCAAATGCTCTTTCAAATATCAAAACCAATTCATTTTCAAATATAGTTAGGGAGCTTTCTAGGTATCCAGAGTCCGCACAAGGAGCCCTAACATCCCAGATACAGCATGCTGGAAGCTTAATTCACATGGGAATTTCACTTATGCATCAGCTTGGAACCAAGTCAAGCAAAAAAGGAGAAAAACCATGACTGACAACACTATATGGAACAAGAATATACTTTACAAGGTATTATTTCTAATCTGGAGATCCCAAAAACAAACTTCCTACAAATGAAAGTATATTAGCTCCTTTGGTCATGAATCTGCCCAGTGTTCTTGTTGCTACAAACCAGGGTGGGATAATATAGATCACATATTATCTTAGGCCACTTTGCTAGGCATATTTGGAAGTACTTTTCTGACTGTTGGGGTATACAACATAGCAGCAACCCTATGAGATGTTTTTTGATGAAATAGTGGTTGTCTAAATCAAATAATAAGGTTCATAAACTCTTATTGCAAGCTACACCTATATTTATTTGTTGGAATCTATGGAAGAATAGATGTGCTAGCAAATATGGAGGCAAAAGATCTAGTAGTACTAGAGTCAAATTTTCAATCATCAAAGATCTTTATATGCTAAGTTTTAAAGCTTTTCCTTACATTAATTGGCTAAGTAACTGGAAAGAGTTACTATCTATGGTGGAAAGATGCAGTCATGACATAAAAATTATCCAAGTTAATTGGCATAAACCTCCTTATAATTTGGTTAAACTAAGCCTAATGGGAGTGCATTAGACAATCCAAAAAGAATTGGAGCTGGGGGTATCTTAAGAGATCACAAAGAAAAGCTCATATATGCCTTTGCTGCACCTCTTGGCCTTGGTTCTAACAACCAAGCTGAGGTGCAGGCTGCTTTATTGGGCATAACTTTGTGCATTCAACATGGATATAATAGGGTTCTCTTGGAGGTTAACTCAGAGCTGCTTGTGAAATGGCTAAAACAAGAGACCAAACCTCCTTGGAACATCAGGAACTACATCACTGAGCTGAAAGATCTGATCACATTGTTGGATCACTTTCACTGCAAACACATTTTTAGGGAAGCTAACTTTACTGTAGACACTTTTTTCAATCACAACTAAAAGGTTGACAGGTTGTATCAATTCTACAATTTTCAGCAACTTCCTAAGGAGAGAAGAGGGTACTACATATTAGACACACTTGGAATGGCAAGTTTCAGAAGGCAAAAGCTGAAGAGGATTAAAGATCCACCTTAAGTGAGATGTTGAAGATTGGCTCAAGAGGATCAAGAAATCACCATGAGCTCTTTTTATCTATTTTTGTAATTTTATTTTTTGGTGCTATGTAATTCTTCACATTGGCTGTCTCTAATTGTAATTATAGCTTCTTTGAAGAATACTTAGTTAGGATTATATTGTAAAGGGGAGAGTCTCCCTTGTTTTATTACTTTCCTAGTTACCTTGTATTGAGAGGAGTCCTCTCATAGGTGCATAGTTACCTAGAGATCATTGTTCTTTATTTTATACTCCTGTGCAGGTACATTGCAGAACTGTAGAAGTTGTAGTTTGTGATATTTCTAGGAGCCTTACATGGTGCATACTAAACCATGTAGGAGAAACATTCAGCAATAACCTGCAACAACTTGCCGTGGAGAAGACCATAACCATCTTTTGAGTTTGACAACAACATTCAACAACTCGTGATATTGCATGGAGCACTACAAGATGCAGCCACCTAGTAGCAACACTCAGCAATAACCTGTAGAGGAGAAGACCATTGGATTCTCTATTGAGCTTGGCATAATGTCACATTGTCTATAATGCAGAGTTGTAGTAGCTGATCCAGTTCATGAAATTCTTACAATGCAAACATTTTCCAAAAGGTTACTTCAAGTTGTCTAATTACTACCACATACTTGAGCACATACAACCAAAGTTACTTCGAGGGGGACAAACAAGGAATGGCAAGCGTTAGAAGAACAAATCTGAAAAGGACAAAAAAAGACTCATTGTAGGTGTTCCTTTTCTATATGTAATTTTAGCCTCCTTTTATGTTTGCATAGACTTTTTCTTTATATATGTAAGGGGAGAGTCTCCCTTATTTTTGCTTTCTTAGAATTATTGTATTGAGAGGAATCCACTCTTAGGTGCATAATCTAAGTTTGCTCCATCTTGTAAATTGGGATAAGTCGAATGACCTTATTAGGCTACTCGACTTATAAACCACCTCAATCATGAAGGTAAGGTTTATGACCCCCTCCATGTATATTTTTTTTCTTTTATTTATAATAAGGCTTGGGGGTGTTCGGCTTAACTCCTGACCGCCACGAGGGGTGAGATCCTTAGGTAAGGTCTATTCTTAAAAAAAAGAAGACCTCAAATTTTGGTTACAACTCCAAAAATATTCCTTAAACTCTCCTAGGTCATTTTTGACATTCCAGAGCTGTTGGAATCGACAGAATTTCGTTTCGAGACCCGTAGCTCCGGTTGGCCCCAAATACCACTTTTGAATACTTAAAGCTTATGAAAACTCAAAATTTCCAAAAAATTAACTTTTCATAGGATTTTCTAAAAACCAACATCCAGTACCAATCAGAAATGAATCGGGGCAACTAAAGGTAAGGATAAAATGATCATTTTACAAAAATTTCAAATATGACCTTCAGGGTCATTACAGATTCTCCCACCGGAGGGTTAGTGTGGGTGCTAGTCACGACGGATCTGGTCATGACTATGTATTATATATTTTTTGAGGTATAATGTGAATGTATTTATGATTCATGCATGCATTTAGGTTGTATTCTATATTTTTACGTCTTTCGCTCTTATATATATCACTTGTATTAGTTCGCTCTTGTACATATGTATTCAATCTCTCTCGTTTTCAAAATTTTTGTATCATTTGTATTCATAGTTCTTATATCACTTATATAGTGAAAGAGGGAGAGAAAATATACAATTGATACGAACACACCAAACAAAATACTAGAAAAATTCTCTATATAGAGAGAGAATATACAATTGATAAAAACAAACAAAATAAAATACAAGAAAAATTTATATATATATATATATATATATATATATATATATATATATATATACAAACACAAAAAACAAAATATATGAAAATAAACTTTAATAAAAGAGGCAGTGAGAGAAGGTGGGGGAGAGAAAATATACAATTAATATAAATACACAGAGCAAAATACAAAAAAAATAGCTAAGAGGAAGAGAGGGGGAGGGAAAGATGGAGTAAATCGAAAAGGGTCTAATATATTACTGTACTATTAAAAATAGTTTAAATATACTCTTCCTTATACTTTTGGTTTAAATATATTCTTTCCGTTATACTTTGGAATCTACTATACCTCTCCTATTATATTTTGGCACAAATTTATCCTTAATTTTAATGAAAAAACAATTTTAAGCTCAGAAGCAAATGATTCATCTTCAATTTTAAATATAATATCGATTTAACTCGACCCGTTTAACCCGACATGAACCATTTTTTTCATCTTTTTTCTTAAAAGACCCAAATCTAAAATTTAATTTTTGATGATTTCACCAGAAGAAAATGGCACAGGAATTATCTCTCCATTTAAAAAACAAGTACACTACAAATCAATTTTGTGATCAACGAATTTGTGAATTTCTGATTGATCTTTCTATTATCTCAAAGTTGTGTTTTTTCTGGTGGATCTTTGGAGTTAGTAATAGTTCACTTTATTAATTAACACCAAGATTATTAATTTTCCTCTTTGAGTGTCGAGAATCTTGAATTTTGTTTGAGGTTTGACTAAAATTTATATCGTGCTTACTGAATCATATTTACCATCGAGTAGTTTTTTGGGGACTTCTTGTATGAAAAGCACAATCTTTTATTTGTGGCATTTTTTTTATACTCTTTACTTCCTACCAGTAGTATATAATTTTGGAATTTTCCCCTTTAATTTACTTTAAATTTTCAGGACACCCTTCTCTGTTTAAATCAATCGATTGGTTCCTATGATAGGTAGCTTGTTTGTGAAATGACACGAGAATTCCGGCAAATTTTATTTTTTTGTTGATATTGTCAAAAATTAGATTTGGGTCTTGAGAGGAGAAGAACATAGAAAGAAAAAAAAAAGAAAAATGGGTCGTGTTAAAAGGATAGATTTGTAAAGAAAATTGGTATTTAAAATTGGGGAATAAATCATTTGGTATTTATGCATGTCTTTCATTAAAATTAAGGGTAAATTTGTGGTATTGTGTCAAAATATAGTGAGAGAGGTATAATTTAACCCAAAGTATAACTAAAAGGGTATATTTGAACTCAAATTATAACAAGGGATATATTTGAACTATTTCTAATAGTGAAGGGTATATTTGACCCTTTCCTGTATAATATAAAATAAAGTTGATAAAAACACACAAAATAAAATAAATTAATATATTTTTTTAAAAATAGAATTAGAAAAAGAATGTAAAGGCAGTGAGAGAGGGAGAGAAAGAGAGAGAGAAAATAAATATATAATTGATATAAATACACAAAGAAAAAAAATCAAGAAAAAAGTTATAAAGGAAGCGAGAGAGAGCGAGAAAGAGGGGAGTAGAGAGAGGAAGAGGGAGAGATAAAAAGAAGAGCAAATATAAAGTTGATACAAATACTTAAAATAAAATACAAGAAAAAGGCTAAATTATACGTTATTTGGTTGAAAGTACGGATATATATTTTTAATTAAAAAAATATAAATTCAATCTCTAATTAAATCATGAATACCCTATTTTATTTTATTCAATTTAATATTATTTTATCTCAGGATTTTCTATTAAAAGTCCGATCTAATCTTACACGTACAAGGACGACATGCACGGTAGAGAATCTGCCTGAATCATAAATAAATTAATTTAAAATTACAGAAATTAAATTATAATCTGAAAATATCTTAGTTTGGGGATTAAAAAAAACACCTAGGTGTACACAAGACTAAATCAGAAAAATCCAACCACCAGATTACACATATCGCCTCACATCACATGTCACATCTTATGGCACTGAAGTTGATGTCCCAAGTGAACCTTATCCACATTGTTTTGGAAACATGTATATACCTTCATTGAGGTTCTGTTAGTCACAAGCTTACAAGCCAGAAAATGATTCAAAGAGAGAGAAGGTGTCATTTGTTGGGTTGAATTATTCTCCTCAATTTGGAAGGTAACATAACAATATCTAAAACTCACTATTCCCAAAATAGGATAAAGTTATTTTTAGTTTTGTCTTTTTTGTTTGACTTGATTAAATAAAGTGCCGAATATGAAACAATCAACAAAAGAAATTTATATGAAGAAACTTTTTTTTTCAGAGTAAAAACAACCGCAGCCCCTCTCTCTCAAATTATCATTAAATTTGAGTCTTTACAAGTTTTAGATGGTAACCACTATATAGCATAAAAGGAGCTAGCCACTATGACACTTATTCTCCCCTCTCTCTACAATACACTTCTATTGTAGGTCTAGACTATGTCTCATCAACTTTACCTAGTTGTTGCTTCTCTTACAACACAAATCAATTACTTAATACAAATCACTAGAAAAAGTTAAAAGTTAACAAATAATTTCAGAGAATCAAATTAGACAACAAAAATAATTCGGATAAATTTTGATATGATCAATAGGTTCTTATGAAGCTGCCACTTGGACTCTCTCAAGGTGAAGACCCTCAAAGGCTCAAACAATTTTTTTTTTTGTGGTGTTAGTTCTTCATCTTCAGTAGCATCAATGTGATGCTTTAAATTGGTGTAAGTAGCCTCTTCTTGTTAAGCCTGTCAAAGTGGGTTGCCTCGGGTCGACCCAACCCACTAACTTTTTTTTTTTGTAATGGGGTATGGGTTTCGAGCCGGGCTCACATAAATAGGTCGGTCTGCGGCTGAGTTTCGGGAAGGAAAAATTATCGGAAAAAATATTTTTTAATAAATAATTACTAATTTTAACGATACTTTTTATTTATTATAATTTATATTAATACATAGCAATATTATAATATATTTGTCATATATTAAAAGTGAATTATGCATGTAATATAAATGTATTACATGTGTTTTAAAATATATTATACTTGTTTGATAAAAAATTGGCACAATATATTATAAGTGTATTAAAGCATGTGATAAATATATTATCCATAAATAAAACTTGTATTATATGAATTTTATAAACTATTCTCGATAATATGTATTAAAATTAAATTAAAACTGTATTATAAATATATTATATATATTCAATAAAAAATAACTATTATTATAAATGATAAATATTTTTTAAATATAGTATATTTATGTAAGTTTTTCAAGAAAGAATGTGCAGTCTAGCCCATGATCTGCCTAACTCTAGGAGTCGGGTCGGTAACTTTTTAGTTTTTTAAAAAGTTAACTTTTCCAATTTATAAAATTTGAAAGTTTTAATTCTGTAGTGTATTGCTATCAATTTAATTTTGAAATAATTTATATCGATGTGAATATTAAAATTTGAAAGTTGAAAGTTAAAGTTTTTGAAATAATTTACACCGTTGTGAATATTAAAATTTGAAAGTTGAAAGTTAAAACTTAAAAGATCAAGAGCCAGTTTGGATTGGCTTTAAGTTAGTCAAAATCAACTTAAAGTTCCTTTTTAGCTTTTGGACGTGTTTGTCTAATGCTAACTTTAAACCAGAAAGTTCTTAAAGTCAGTCAAAAATGAAAAGTTAGGATTCCTAATTTTTTTTTTCTAAGTGCTTAAAGTCATTTTCTCTGACCATGGAAATTACTTTTATATCCCTTATATTTTAATTAAATTCTCAAACTACCTTTTTTTATTCTTTTAATTCTAAAATTCACATAATTTTCCTCATTTAAGCACTTTTATCCAAACACTCAACTGCTTATTTATAAAAATAACTTTTAGCACTTAAAAGTTCTAAAAACACTTCATACATAAAAATTACTTTTTTTAAGCCTATCCAAACGGGCTCAAATTCATTTTTCACAGAATCCTCTCTCTGTCTATCTATATTTTCTAGCTCTTGCCTATTATTTTTTTTCCAACTTTGAAGTTTCAATTCCCAACTTTCATCTTCCATGAGACTAAGAGCTCGTTTGGATGAGCTTAAAAAAAATAACTTTTATGTATGAAGTGATTTTAGAATTTTGAAGTGCTGAAAGTTATTTTTATAAATAAGCAGTTGAGTGTTTGGATAAAAGTGCTTAAATGAGAAAAATGATGTGAATTTTAGGGTTAAAAGAATAAAAAGGGTAGTTTGGAAATTTAGTTAAAATATAAGGGATATAAAAGTAATTTCTATGGTCAAAGAAAATGACTTTAAGTACTTAGAAAAAAAAAGTTAGGAATCCTTATTTTTCATTTTTGACTGACTTTAAAAACTTTATGGCTTAAAGTTAGCATTAGGCAAACACGTCCAAAAGCTAAAAATGGGCTTTAAGTTGGTTTTGACCAACTTAAAGCCCATCCAAACGGGCTCTAAATGAATTAAAAAAATTTAAAATTTTTGTAGTGTTATCAATTTGAAGATTAAATTTGAAACTTGAGTTCGAATTATGTAGTGTAGTGTTATCAATTTAATTTTGAACTAATTATAACCATTGTAAATTTAAAATTTGAAAATTGAAACAAAAAGTTTAAATTTCAAAATTAAAAATTCAAATTTAAAATTTCATTTTGCACACGATTTTCTTTCTATCTATCTTTATTTTCTGCTTAGTTCTTGCCTATTATTCTATTTCCAACTCTGAAGTTTCAATTTCAACTTTCATCTTTTATGGAATTAAATAAATTAAAATATTTAAAGAATTTGTTATGTAGTGTTATCAGTTCTCAATTTAAAAATTTGAATCAATATATAAAAAAATATACAAACAATATATAAAAAGGTATAAATATATGCATGATATATATATATATATATATATATATATATATATATATATATATATATATATATATATATAAAAGTTACAACTTACAAGATATACACATAAAATTATTTTGAATTTTTATTTGTCAAAACTTGCTTTAGTAAGTTATCAGTTCTCAATTTGAATTTGAATCAATATATAAAAAACATACAAACAATATATATATATATATATATATATATATATATATATATATATATATATATATATATATATACAAGATATAAAAATAAAATTATTTTGAATTTTTATATATCAATACTTGCTTTAGTAATATTTTCTAACACTATTTTTCAAGTATTAACTTATTTTGTTGTTTTTAAATTTAATTTTCAATATATGTGTATACAATGTTTGCTAAATGTGTATTAAAATTATCTAACTCATCTAAGCTTTTCACGATCCAACCCCGCCGTGATTGACACCCACTCTAACCTTTCAGTGGGAGAACCACTATTACAATCAAGACTAAGCAGCAATAACAAGAGATAAACAATTTAAGATGTGTACACAAGTTAAATATATAAAAAGGGTGTTGAGTCCCCATAAATTCATTCAATTCAAACTAAAACATGTGGAAATATCCCTAGAATCTGAAAGTCATTGTACCAAAACTCTTACAAAACAACAAGTCTAAAGAAAAGGGATACAACCACGAAAAGTCATAAAACAAATAGTGTCTGAAAATCTAAGTCCAGAAAGGAGGGACCAAGATAGAGAAGAACTCATCGTAGCCTAAAAGAACTAGCTCACCCTTGTATTCTGCAGTGATCGTCTACTCGAGGTCTCTCAACAGCCACCTGAAGATGCCCTGGACTCAACAAAAAAAGATCAAGTGCAGTATCAGTAAACAAAATAACGGTGTACTAATAGAATCACACAACTATTTTAGTAAGTGAGATATGAAACAAGTAGCTACAACATAGTAAACACACATATACAGAAGTCAACAGTCTTAATTACAATACATAGACAAGAATGGTTCTTTCATGAAACCTACACTTCCCCTATTAGTGTGTCAGAACGTGATACCCGGTCCAATGTTGTGTCGAAATCTGACACCCAATCCAAATACGTGTAATGACCCGTTTGGTCATTTTGAGAATGAGTCGTCTCTCTTCCATAAAATACTCTCTCCGAAAAAAAAATTAAATTATAAATTTGGACTATTCGATAACTATGGTTATTTAGTTGAGAGATAACTTTAAATAATTAATTTAATTTGTGGACTAAAGTGTCAATTTATTTAATAACTTATGCCAACTAGCCCATAAATTAAATAAGTTGGTGAAATTTAGTATTGTTAATTCATAACTATTATACAAAAAAAAATACAATTGCCCTAGAAAGTGACTTCGTACAACACCGACGACGGAGATACAACTTTCAGGTAAGCAAAACAATTTCCTAATCTTAAATTTTCTATAACCCATAGATGCATATGTAATTGGTGGCATCCAAGTAGATTGTGTTAGTGGAAAAGAAAAGTAGTTAACAGTTGGCTAAATTGTAGTATCTAGGGGTATAAATATATTATTAATATAGTGAGTAATTGCCATAGAAGTGGCGGCTAATTACTTGTTTTAATGATTGAATGGTAGTATCTGTAAAGATGGGTTACTTAGAGGACAAAATTTTTGATATCTTTGTAGGATTTTCGCTACTGGTTTTCGTAACCAGTTGGCTTCAATTGTTAAGACAAGTGATTATTAGTATTTTCTTTTATTTTGTTACCATTATAATTCAAATTTCGGTAAAATTTGCATACACAATTAAATGATAGGATATTATATTATATGAATATGATTAGATTTATATTATTGGGGAATTGAGGTTTAACCCTAGGCTTGAATTCTAGAAAATTGATTATATATTTGCGTGAATTTTTGGGTCTAGGCTAGACATATAATAATATGAGTGTTGTTAGTTTCGAAATCTTATTGTGGTTATTTATTTGATTAGATTATACTTATTTGGAGGCCCAACGAAAAGGAAAGACTCAAGTACCGGAGTAATTGCTTGATTAATTAAGGCAAGTGAATTTCTAAGTCTCAGTTTAAACTTATAGATGCTTGTATTTCCGTGTCATGTATTCTAGGGAGTAATGAGAATTGGACTGGGTTATTGACTGTATGATTAGCCTTAAAAATGGAGATGAGGGGTATAAAATGGTGATCTAATGACATGTATTGGTGGAATTGATATGTTATGATTATGAGCTTATTTTGGACATATGAAATGATTATGTTGGTGTGAGATAGGAAAAATTATTGTTGTTGTCATTTTATTATCGTGAATTATATGAACATGAATTGATTGCATTGGTTCTGATATATTGTGTTGAAACTGAAAATGACATAAAATAAAGGGGTCGGGCCACACGCTCCGTGGCAAGTATTATGAAATACAAGGGGTCGGGCCATACGCTCCGTGGCAAGATATATATATGTTGAGGGGACAGGCCACACGTTCCGTGGCAGGTTACATGGACAGAAATGTCCCCCATGGGTTCCAGACTGTGATTCAGCGGATGTACCGATAGGACAGACATGCATCATTTCATTGCACTGCATTGCACCTTTCTAATACTTGTGAATTTGTGTTTACCCCCATATTGCTCTGTGTGTGCTGAACTTGACTTGGTATGATTTATTGACGAGACTATTGATGAGTATTTGTGGACTGTATTACTGTTGTTATTGTACAAGTGTAGAGTTGGACTGATTTTATGCAGGTTGTAGTTAAGGAGGTTCGGTTGGGAGGACAGGAGTACTTGTGTCTATTAAGTTTGCTTAGTTTTAGTTATCCACTTGCTGAGTACCGTGTTGTTTGGTACTCACCCCTTGCTTCCACACTTGTGTAGGTTGTGAGCCCGGACCTGCTTGATCTTCTAGCATTTTCTACTACATCCGAGGTTATCATTCTGAGTGTCGAGGTAGCTGTTACATTCATCTAGCAGACACCTCTTGCTCTTTTCTTATGTTTTAGTCCTATTCTAGAGACAAAGACATTGTGACTGTATTTCTTTTCGTACTTCGATAATAAATTAGTGGCTTGTACACGTGACAACCAATCTTGAGGGAATGTTGAGTTTCTATTACGTGTTTTCGCTTAAGTTAAATTTTGATTCTTTTCTTTTTCTTCCGCATCTATTTTTCGTTGGGTATTAGGCTGACTTATCTCGGTAGATTGAGATGAGTGCCATCACACTCGAATTCGGGTCGTGACAATACGGGTCGAAACAAGACACCCGATCCAGTTATGTTTTGGAACGTGACACCCGATTCAATCAAATACATCACAATCACAATATAATGAATAGTTTCAACAATCATAAATACCAAGAACTAGTTCATTGCATGCCATTGACAGTAAACAATTATTTCATGTGGTTCATTTCATCTTTTCCTATTCACATACATATATGCATACAAATAAAGCATTTTACAAGCACATATGACGCATACGGTAAGAGAAAAACATCACCTACCTCAAAACCAAGCCTTAGAAACTTTAAACTGTTGGAGCTTTTCCTGTTCGAAGCCTTTCGTTTTGTTCTTGTTCTAAAAATAGTCACACATATGCAAATGATCAATAAAATGGCCTAATTCATCCTAATTATAACAAAATACCAACCTTTGGCCAAGCCCATGATCCTAATGCCCAACTAGGGCTTTTTCCACCATTAATTACTGGTCAAAACTATCACGCTCCGAGAGGATAACCTAGGCGTGACAGGCACTCGAAAACTATTGCTGGCCCAAGCGAACTACTTGGCTCATTCACGCATTCAAATTAATCAGCGGAATACTCAACTAAAAAGAAAGGGCAACCCATACTGGTCATTTAACAATCTTCATCAATAAGTAAATAATAAATTCAAATACTCAAAGTATGTAGTAACTCAACGTCATAAACTTAGTAGTAAAAATATGGTTTTAAAATAGACTCCGGAAGGAAACATCTAACTCGATTCATACTCTGTCCATGAAGCCTCTAACTCGATACAAGGAAGGTGCCAAGACAAGTCCAGAGCTACCGTAGTGACTAACAAAAGAATGACAATGAAAAAATAAAATGAAGTCATTCGAATGCAAGGAGGTCTCACCAAATGTTGAACTAGATCTAGTATTCAACGATGCACCTGTTGAGGACCTCTATCACCTATATCTATATCATAAAACAATGTAGGCCAAATAACGTCAGTACATGAAATGTATGAGTATGTAAAATGGTTGGAAGGAACATAATCAACAATACTCAATATCATGCAATTCAACTCAAGTGGCTCACTCTGAAATGACTCAGCTCCTTAATACATTAAGTATAATAATACCATGCTTTGAATGACATGTATTAAGATATACAATTCAATGTATGAAAATATAATGCTTTACTCTTAGAGAGTTTCTCTAACCAACTACCATCACTTATGAGCTAGTGATAATACAACGCTTAAAATTGTCGTTGCCACAACCACCTAATACTTTGCTAGGGTAAAGGACGCTCAACCTCATGGATCTAATATAAAAGTCCTCTTTTGGGACAAGAGAGGCTTTGCCTCTATCCTACGCTGGCTACATAGTTTATGGGATTTGAGTTACCTCTACTCTTATCCAAATTGGTGCTCAATACTCCTCTCAAAATATTCTATTAAGCTCATATACATTAGGAGGGAAAATTACTCAATTAGCTCATTTACTCTCCTTTGGATTTAGTTCAAAACTCAACCCATCTCAACTCAAGAATGCATTTAAAATATAGTTTAACTCTTCAACTCAATTCTAAATAAATATTGTTACGTAATACTGTTCAATCTCAATTATGCTCAAAATAATCATGCTCAAATTAAAGAATTGGGAGACTTCTCAACTCAACTCCTACTCAACTCTTTCTAAGTCATAGATGATAAGTAACTATTTTAAAAATCAATTAGTACATAGGATGATTAGTACGACACGTTCATAAATCATTCTCTACAAACTCCATTAATGCATAAAATAAAAAATGAATTCTCTATTAGGGGTCATGAATGCAAACATGAATCCATACTCAACAAGACATAATTCAAGAAACTCCTCAGGGGATATTGTAAGATATACAAGAACACAATGAAATTTATATACAAAACTCAATAGAAATAATACATAAGTCAAGAACTCAAGTCATGAAACCTCGAAACTCAACTCAACTCGATGAACTAAAGATGTGGGGGCGCGTGGACAAACTGAATCCACGTTCTGAATAGCCTTTCATACCTATAAATTCAGGGAACAATTGAAACTTGAAGACTTCACTTGAAACCTTGAACCCAAGCTCTTTCTCCTCTCCAATCTTTGCTCTTAAATATTCTAAGTGTTTTTGAGGGCATAAGCATATAGGGTACTAATAAGGGACTCAAAGTAGTCCAAAAATGCCAGGATTTTGATTTGGGAAAGGTGGAAAAAGACCAAATTACCTTTCATTGAAACTGGCCTAGGTCGCCTAAGACTAGGTACTACGAGTCATAGGGTCTTCTACGAGTCGTAGAAAGCCAGTTGTAGAACTGGGATGGAAAGAGACTTGAGGTCTATGACTCAAGTCTACGAGTCATAGAAAGAGTTACGGGTCTTACGACCTATTCGTCCTACAACTTCTCAGAAAACCTGAAAACTTGAGTCTCTGAAGTTTTTTACAGGTCATTTCTACGATCGTAATCAATCCTATGAGTCATCTTGTTGAATCGTAGACAGAGTACTGAGGCCTAAAATATTTAGGAACTAGACAACCACTCTATGACTTATTTCTATGAGTAGTCGAAATCTTTATGGGTCGTAAGTTCGAGTCGGAGGAGTGGTCTTCAGTACTTGAAATTTCTCTAAGTTTTGCAGGGACTTACGAGTCATCCCTATGACTCGTAGAACTCTCCATGACTCATAAAAGACACTCGTGGTCAACTGAGTCAGTTCTTTTTCTCAAAATTTTCTCATGGTCCTCGAACTTGGTCTAGGCTAGATTAATATGAGGTGTTAAAATATCTTCCCTTTGGGATCATTTTTCCTTGAATGAAGACCAAGATAAGGATTTGCTCAAGGCACGATTATAATTAAAACTCAAATACTCAATCAATCAAACTATCACTACTGTAACTCAAAAATACAAATAGAATACTCAAACTCGGGATGAACATCAACTCAAAGATTAGAGAAAGAAAAATTACCCCCAATATCATTATTAGGAGACACGAATAGATGCGGGTATCTAGCTTTCATTCATCTTTAGCTTCCCATGTAGCCTCTTCAACAAGTTGATTTTGCCATAGAACTTTGATGGATGTAACCTCCTTGGTTCTCAACTTGTGAACCTGATGGTCAAGGATCTGGACTGGAATCTCTTCATAAGTCAAACTCTCTTTCACACCATTTTTCTTAATTAGAACAACAAGCGAATGATTTCCCAAACATTTCTTAAGCATGGAGATGTGAAATACAAGATGAATAATTGTTAACTCTAATAGCAACTCCAACTAATAGGCTATATTACCAACTCTCTTCACAATCTGATAAGGACCAATGTAGCGGGGAATGAGCTTTCATTTCTTCCCAAATATCATTACACCATTCATGGGAAAAACCTTCAAGTTTACCCAACCTTGCACTTCGAATTCCAAATCTCTCTTTCTGACACTAATGTAGGATTTCTGGCTACTCTGAGTAGTCCTCAACCTCTCTTGGATGATTTTTACCTTCTCTAAGGCTTGGTGAACCAAGTCTGGCACAATCAATTAATCTTCGCCAACTTTGAACCAATCAATTGGTGATCTACATCTCCTTCCATACAGAGCTTTATAAGAAGCCATTTGAATACTCAAATGGAAGCTATTATTATATGCAAAATTAATAAGAGGTAAATGATCATCCCAATTACCTTTGAAGTCGATAACATATTCTCTTAACATATCCTCCAAGGTCTGAATAGTACGCTCGGCCTGGCCATTTGTCTCCGGGTGGAAAATGGTGCTAAGGTTCACTCTTTAACCCAAACCTTTCTAGAATGACTTCTAAAACTAAGAACTGAACTGAGCTCCCCTATATGAGATGATAGATAAAGAGACCCAATAAATTTTGATAATATCTCAAAGATACAATCTAGCATAGTCCTCTGTGGTGTCTGTGGTCTTAACCGATAAGAAATAGGCTGATTTGGTCATTCTATCTACAATCACCCAAATACAGTCATACTGTCTATGGGATCACGGTAGACATGTAATGAAGTCCATATTGATCATCTCCCACTTCCATTCTGGAATCTCAATATTCTGAGCTACTCCAAAAGGCCTTTGGTGGTCAACTTTAACTTGTTGGCAGTTCACGCACTTGGGCACAACCTCTGCTATATTTCTCTTTATTCCACTCCACCAATATAATTCTCTCAAGTCATTATACATATTTGTAGAACTGGGATGGATGGAATACTTGGAGTTATGGGCCTCTGCCATGATTCTCTCTTGAATGCCATCAATGCTTCGGACGAACAATCTCCCATGATACCTCAATACTCCATCTCCCCCTTTAGCAAAAGCCATTACCTTCTACTTGTGAACATCATCTTTCAACTGGAGAATGGGATCTTGATCTTACTTTTCCTTCACCTCTACAACCAGAGATAATTCAGCCCCATTCCGAATAATGGTACCACCTTCAAAGAGTCAGTAAGTTGAATTCCCGAATGTGCAAGCCTATGAACTTCTTTAGCCAATTCTTTCTTTCCCTTTTTTACATAGGCAGTGCTCCCCACAGATAACCTGTTAAGAGCATCAACAACAACATTAGCTTTACTTAGGTGGTAGAGAATGCTCATATATAGTCCTTGAGCAACTCAAGCCATCTCTTTTGCCTCAGCTTTAGCTCTTTCTGAGTAATCACGTATTGTGGGCTCTTGTGGTCAGTGAACACATCAACATACATGCCATATATATATTAATACCAAATATTAAGTGCGAACACTATGGCTGCCAATTCAAGGTCGTGAGTCGGGTAGATCCTCTCGTAAATCTTAAGCTGTATAGAAGCATAAGCAATAACCTTACCCTTCTGCATCAATACACAACCCAATACAACTCTGGACGTGTCGCAATAGATAACACTATTCCATCGAGCAGGGATAGAACTAGAGTAGTAGTCAACTTTATTTTTAACTCTTGAAAACTCTTCTTAGAAGCATCAGACCAATGAAACTTAGCCTTCTTTTGAGTTAGCTTAGTCAATGGTGAAGATATGGATGAGAATCCTTCAATAAATCTACGGTAGTAGCCGGCCAACCCCAAGAAGCTCCTTATGTCAATCGGGGATGTGGGTCTTGGCCAGTTCTTAACCGTCTTAATCTTCTGTGAGTCAACTCAAATACCATCCCCATAAATAATATGCCCTAAGAATGCCACAAAAGTAAGCCAAAATTCACACTTTGAAAATTTAGCATACAACTCTGTATCCTTGAGAGTCTGAAGAACAAATCTGAGGTGATTAACAAATTTCTCCTCATTCCTCGAATATATCAATATATCATCAATAAATATTATCACAAATATGTCCAAATAATGTTTGAACACTCTGTTCATCAAGTTTATAAATGTTGTAGAAGCGTTAGTCAAACCAAACGACATAACCAGAAACTCAAAGTGACCATACTGGGTTCAAAATATGTCTTTAGAATGTCACACTCCCTTACTTTCAATTGATGATAGCCCGATCTGAATTCTATCTTTGAAAAACAAGTAGCACCCTAAAGCTAGTCAAATAGGTCATTTATTATGGAAAGGGGATACTTGTTCTTTATGGTGAGATTGTTTAGTTGATGATAGTCAATGCATATTCTCAATGACCCATCTTTATTTTGCACAAAGAGGACAGGAGCGCCCCAAGGTGAGACACTCGGCCTAATGAACCCCTTGTATAAGAGATCTTTCAGCTGCTCTTTCAACTCAAGAGGAGCCATTCTGTGTGGTGGAATAAAGATGGGATGCATATCAAGAAGGATGTCAATCCCAAAATCTATCCACCTGTCTAGAGGGACTCTAGGCAGATCATCTGGGAAAACCTCAGAAAACTCATTAACAATGGAAACACACTCAAGGGATGGAGCCTCTACACTATCATCTCTAACTCGAACTATATGATAGATGCAACCGTTGGGGATTAAATTTCTGGTCCTAAGGTATGATATGAACTTACCCCTCGGCACTGCTGGACTAACCTTCCACTTTATTACGGGCTCTTTCAAAAACTAAAACTTGACAACTCGAGTTCTAAAATAAACTAAGGCATAATAGGCATAAAGCAAGTACATGCCAAAAACAATATCAAAATCAATCATGTCTAACTAAACTAAGTCAGCCATGGTTTCTTTGTGGTAGATGTACACAAGGCAATCTTTATGGACTCTCTCAGCTAGAATAGACTCACCGATAGAAGTAGAAACATTAAAAGGCTCAACAAAATGCTCTATAAGGATCTCAAACTTATTTGCCCTATAAGAGGTCACAAAAGACAAGGTGGCACCTATATCAAGAAAAAAATATCAATCATAAGAAAAGACTCGAAGCATATCAGTGAAAATATCTGGCGAGTTCTCCTGCTCTTTGCGACTCGGCATAGCATACACATGGTTTGCACCTCCGCTTATACATGCAGTAGTACCCTTCTGATTACCTCAAGCTACTGGCATTGCAGCCTAAGATTAGGCTCTGTCGCCCAACATCGAACACATTCTAGAAGATGACCAGTTTACCACAGTTATAGAAACCTCTAGTTCTCTCTCGACACTCTTCCAAATGTAGCCCATCACACTTACTGCAGGGCGGCTTTCCCTTCAAACCTTGAGCCATACTTCCTTGGGGTTGGGAATCCTGAGCTCTAAAATTTTGGTGACTCTGGGATTTATGATCATACCTATAGTTGGGCGCAGGTAAGCTGGCTGATGATGGGGCATAGCTAGAAGACTACTTCTAAAAGAAAGATCTGTTACCATTACCTTGCTTCTGATGACTAGGCTCATATCCTGTAGACTTGGCCTTCTTACTTTGCTTCTTTTCTCTATCATTCTTCTTGTTATCCTTAACTTGTTAGGCATACACCATAAGTCTGGAGGTGTTCATGTCTGAAATCAACAAGGCCGCTTGACATTTTTTTTTCACATGCCTGCCCAATCCTGAAATAAATTTCCTCATTTGGCTCTCACATCAAGGACGATCTTCGGAGCATACCTAGACAATCGTATAAAATTGAGACCATACTCTTTTACAGTCATCCCCTCTTGCTTCAGATTCATGAACTCCTCTGCCTTTGCCTTCCTCAACTCTCTAGGAAAGAAATGGTCAAAGAAGGCACCCTTGAATTCGTCCTCTACTGCAGGCTCAACATCCTCACCTCTTCCTTCCTCCTAGTAGTTGTACCAAATATTCACCATATATTTAAGCTGATAAGATACCAACTCAACCCCCTCAACCTCAGTGGCATGCATTTCTTTTAGAATCTTTTACATATCGTCAATGAAATTCTGGGGGTCATTCTCAACCTTAGAATCCATGAAGACCGGTGGTTTCATCCTTAAGAAATCTCAGATTCTGGTGGCGACAGACGACTCTTGAGAACTAGAGCTAGGAGCTGGTGAATTTTGGCTACCATTCTGGGCGGCCACCAACTGGGCAAGCATGGTAATCGCTCCTCTAAAGTCTGCTTTTGAAGTTAGAGCAGGCTGTGTAGTAGGCACTTAGGGTGCCTCAGTATACCTTGCAAGTCATCCCCTAGTTCTCACTCTAGAAGATGGGGGCATCTCAGATTTTAGAACCTCAGTGTGGGTGACATTTGTCTGACTAGCAGTACGTTTTGGAGGCATTATCTGCAAACATGTAAACGAATGAATTAAGAAGGAACTTTTAGAATTAAAATCTTCCGTACGAACTCAGAATATGAAGAAGTGAAACAATTTCTAATATCTTGTAGCCTCCGAATTATAAGTGTGGTGCATGATACATCCATAAGCAAGACTCTACTAGACACGGCTTCATAGATACTCAAGGACTCTTTCACTCTATGCTCATGTACCCTAGGCATGGTCGACACTCAAAAAAATATTGTTGGCCCCAAGTAAACCACTTGGCTCATTCACTCATTCAAACTAATCAACGGAAGACTCGACTAAAAAGGAAGTCAACCCATACTGGGCATTTAGCAATCTTCATCAATAAGTAAATAATAAATTCAAATACTCAAAGTATGTAGTAACTCGAACTCAGTAATAAAAATATAGTTTTAAAACAGACTCTAAAAGAAAACATCTAACTCGACTCATACTCTGTCCATGAAGCCTCTAACTCAATACTAAGAAGATGCTAAGACAAGTCCATGGATAACTCAGTGACTAAAAAAAGAATGACAATGAAAGAATAAATGAAGTCTCTGAATGCAAGGAGGTCTCACCAAAATTTGGTCTAGATCTAGACTTCAACGACGCGCCTATTGAGGACCTCTATCACATGTATCTGTATTATATAATGATGCAGGCCAAACGTCGTCAGTACATGGAATGGACGAGTATATAAAATGGCTAGAAGGAACATAATAAACAATACTCAATCTCATGTAATTCAACTCAAGGGGCTCACTCTGAAATGACTCAGCTCATTAATACAAAAAGTAAAATAATACCATGCTTTGAATGACATATATTGAGATATATAATTTAGTGTATGAAAATATAATGTTTTACTCTTGGAGAGTTTCTCTAATCGACAACCATCACTTATGAGCTAGTGATTATACAATGCTTAAAACTGTTGTTGCCATAGCTGCCCAATACTTTGCTAGGGTAAAGGACGCCCAATCTCGTGGATCCAATATAAAGGTCCTCTTTTGGGAGAAGAGAGGCTTGGCCTCTATCCTACACTGGTGACATATTTTATGGCATTTGAGTTACCTATACTCTTAACCAAATCGGTGTTCAATACTCCTCCCAAAATACTCTATTAAGCTTATATACATTAGGTGAGAAAATTACTCAATTAGGTCATTTAGTCTCATTTCGATTTAGTTCAAAACTCAACTCATTTCAACTTTAAAATGCATATAAAATATAGTTTAACTCTTCAACTCAACTCTAAATAAATATTGTTACGTAATAATGTTCAATCTCGATTTATGCTCAAAATACTCATACTCAAATTAAAGAATTGGGAGACTTCTCAACTTAATTCATACTCAACTCTTTCTAAGACAGAGATGATAAGAAACCATTCTAAAAATCAATTAGTACATAATGTGATTAGTACGATACATTCGTAAATAATTGTCTACAAACTCTACCCATGCATAAAATAAAAAATGAAATCTCCATTAGGGGTCATGAATGTAAACATGAATCCATACTCTCAACAAGACTCAATTAAAGAAACTTCTCAAGGGATTGTAATATTTATAAGAACAGAATGGAATTTATATACAAAACTCAATAGAAATAATACATAAGTCAAGAACTCTATTCGTGAAACCTAGAAACCTAACTCAACTCGATGAACTGAAGATGTGGAGGCACGTGGACTAATTCAATGCAAGTTATGAATATTCTTACATACCTGAAAATCGAAAGAACAATTGAAACTTGAAGACTTCATTTGAAGCCTTTAACCCTAGCTCTTTCTCTTTTCCAATCTTTGCTTTCAAATATTCTAAGTGTTTTTGAGGGCATAAGCGTATTGGGTACTGATAAGAAACTCAAAAATGTCCCAAAACATCAGGGTTTTTGTTTGGGAAGGGTTGAAAAAGTCTAATTTACCCTTAATTGAAATTGGGTCAGGTCGCCTAAGCCTTGATTCTATGAGTCGTAGGGTCTTCTACAAGTCGTAGAAGGCCACTCGTAGAGCGACTGGAAAGAAGCTAGAGGTCTATGACTCAAGTCTATGAGTCGTAGAAAGAGTTACAGGTCGTAGGACCAAATCATCCTCTAACTTCTCAGAAAATCTAAAAACCTGAGTCTCTGAAGTTTCTCTACGGGTCATTTCTATGACTCGTAATCAATCTTACAATTTGTCCTTTTGAATCGTAGACAAAGTACTGAGGCTTGAAATATTCAAGAACTGGACAACAACTCTACAATTCATTTCTATGTGTCATCGATATATTTAGGGGTCGTAAGGTCAAGTCGTAGGAATGGCCTTAAGGACTTGAGGTTTCTCTAAGTGTTGGAGAGACCTACTAGTCATCCCTACGACTCGTATATCTCTCTATGACTCAGAAAGGAAACTCATGGTTTACTAGGTCAGTTCCTTTTCTTAAAATTTTCTCATGGTCGTCGAACTTGGTCTAGGCTAGATTAACACGGAGTGTTACAATGTCTCCCCCTTTGGATCATTCGTCCTCAAATGAAGATGTCACAACACCAACCCATCATGATTGGTACCCACTCTAACCCTCTGGTGGGAGAACAATTCTTATAGCCCAACTAATAATAATCACAAGATGTAAACAACTTTAAAGATGCGGAAGTAGGTTTAAATCAATAAGAACTACCGAGTTCCCATAAACTCAGAAAACAATCTAGTCTTTAACTTAACATGGAAAAAATATCCTAGGAACTGTAAGTTATTGTACCAAAATTCTAAAACTAAACAAGTCTAGAATGGGAATGCAACTCCCAATAGAAAACCAGTAACGAATAAACCATTGTCTGAATGTCTAAGTCCTGGAAAAAGGACTAGAAATAAAGATAGAGTCCATGAAAGCTTGAAAGAAAAACTCACCCTCGAACTTGAGAATAACTACTCCTTTAGGCGATGTCTCTCCGCAATCGGCTAAATATGCCCTATACTCAACAAAAGACAAAGCAAGTGTAGTCTCAGTACACAAAATCAACAATATAATGGTAGGATTACACGTTAACCAGTAAGGATCATGGACAAGTAAAATCAACACAATAACACATATATATAGAATAGTTAACTCATATCACCTCAATAGTACTCAGCAAGATCATAGTTCATAACCTCAATATCATACAACTTCACATAAGGGTCCACTCAGGGACCTGCAAATATTTAACTTGTGTCGGAACGTGACACCCGATCCAAGATTAGTATCAGTACGTGATACCCGATCTAAATATATATCGGAATATGACATTTGATCCATTTATGTATCGAAATGTAACACCCGATCCAAACATATAAGCAATCATAATTTTACAACCATAGTCAACATTATTTCACCAAGAACATGTTCATCACAAAGTAGGCCAACAGGTGATCATTTCAGATAAAATTTAGCATGGTTCCCTATTCACATACCCATATGTATATCATTTAATAAGTACATGAAACATATATGGGAAACAAAACCATCACCTACCTTGAGTTTGGGCTTTAACAGCCTTAAAATGCGAGAACCTTCCCTTTTTGGGTTTGTTCTGCTTGTTCTTGGTCTAAAAATAATAAATATATATCAAGGATCAACAAAATGGCCTAACTATCATGAAAAATAATACAATTTTCATCCTAGGCCAAGCCCATGATCCTAATCCCACCCTAGGGCTATTTTTTGCACCCTTACCCACAGGTTAAAACCCTCCCACAATGATCACCCATCCTAGTTTATAAGCATTAGAAATCGAAGGATGAGTTTAGGGAGTAAAATCCTTACCTTAAGAGTGGAAATTCATGGGAAATTGATGAAAATTGCCCTAGGTCACGTCCTGTCATTTTAAAAACTGTTTTTGCAGAAATAGACCATTTTTGGGATTTTTTCTAACTTAAGTCGCGACTGTTCCATTATGGCGGGACTCATCCCGCTATGGAGACCTTGATCTGGCAGGATATGCAGAAACAGTGAGCTTGGAGTTTGTGATCTAAGCCCCCATTTCACAACACACTCTCTTCCAAAGACTTATTAAAAGATACTCTTCTTGCAAAGTCTAATTATGGGAGTTTACTCGCCCAAATATGATTCTATGAAGCCGTAAATGCTTCGTATCATCTTGGCTATCAGCTTAATAAAATTAGAGATTCGATCTTCCAACATTCACAAGGTCACCCTAGACCTCACCTGACTCAGATTTTCTCCAAGTGTGGCCTAGGCTAAGTTTTTTTGAAGTTACTACCTTGAGTTTTCTGGCCCAAAATTTCTCCCTATTGGCCTATCCATAACGATGGGGACATGTTTTTACAATAGATACCAATTTACCCGTCACTCGTCCCTGAGTGACTAACTAGGAAAATAGGGCTAAAGTAGAGATTGAGAAGTACCTGTTTCAACAAACAATTGATGATACTTATCTCGCATGTCCTTTTCAGTCTCCCAAGTAGCTTCCTCCACCTAACGATGTTTCCATTTCTCTTTAACCATGTTTATCTCTTTAGTCCTAAACTTCCGGACATCACTATCAAGGATTGTAACTGGCTCTTCCTCATACTAAATATCCTTGTCTAACAACATCGAATCCCATTTAATAATGTCGTACCCTTCTCTATGGTATTTGTTTAGCATTGATACATGGAATATCGAGTATACCCCAGACAAGCTAGGTGGAAAGGCCAATCTGTATGCCACTGGCCCTACACCGTCAAGAATTTCAAAAGGGCCAATATAACAAGGACTGAGTTTGTCCTTCTTACCAAACCTCATTACCCCTTTAATGGGTGGAACTTTTAGAAGTACTTGATCACCAACCTCGAATGTCATATACCTTACCTTGCAATCAACATATTCTTTCTGATGACTTTGAGCAGCTAGAAGCTTAGCTTGGAGGCTCCTTACCTTTTTCTGATCATCTCTTACTAAGTCTACCCCCAATGGCTCCACTTCTCCAGCTTCAAACCACCTTATGAGAGACCTGTACCCCCTCCCATAAAGAGATTCGAATGGTGCTATTTCAATGCTGGAGTGGTAGCTATTGTTGTAGGAGAACTCATATAAAGTCAAGAACTTCTCCCAATGTCCTCCAAAATTGATCACACATGCCCTCAACATATCTTCTAGCATTTGGATAGTCTTTTCTGACTTCCCATATGTTTATGGATGGTAAGCAGTGCTGAAAGTGAGTTAAGTGAACAAATTTTCATGCAACTTCCCCCAAAATTTAGATGTGAACTGCGTACCACGGTCTGAAATGATAGAAAATGCACTCTATGCATCCTTACTATCTCCTTCACATAAATCCTTGCCAACTGTTATGTATTATAGTTTACTCTAATCGGGATAAAGTGTGCTGACTTTGTTAATCTGTCAACCATCACCCAAATGGAGTTATACTTCCCCAAAGTCTTGGGAAGTCGCACCATAAAATCCATGGCTATTCTCTCTCACTTCCATTTCGAAATGGGCATTTTTTGAAGTAAACCTCTAGGTCTTTGGTGCTCATACTTCACCTATTGACAGTTCTGGCACTTGGATACAAATTCAACTATGTCTTTATTCATACCCAATAACTAGTATAGTCGTTTCAAGTTTTAATACATTTTGGTGACCCCAAGGTGAATCGAGTACCATGAACATGAGATTCATACATGATTTTCTGAATTAAGCCATCCACTTGGGGAACACAAATTCTTCCCAAAAGTGAAGCACCCCACTTGTATCAATCGTTGAATCTTGGGCCTTGCCCATCAAAACCTTCCTCTAATTTCATTCAAAGTCACATCTTCAAACTACTTGATCTTAATCTCCTCTATAAAAGTAGGCCTTAGATCAACACTGACCATTACCCCACCCTTCTTTGAGATTCCTAACCTCATGAGCCTAGCCTTCTAAGCCTGAATTTCTCTAGCCAGGGACCGCTTGCAGGCTCCCAAATAGGCTAAAATGCCCATGCTAACCGATTTCCAGCTTAGTGCGTGTGCTACTATATTAGCCTTACCGGAATGATACTAGATGGTGATATCATAGTCTTTGAGCAACTCCATCCACCTTCGCCGTCTCAAATTTAAGTCATTCTAGGTGAACACATACTGTAAGCTGCAGTAATCAGTAAACACCTCATACTTGGTGACATATAGATAATGTCTCTAGCTTTTCAGTGCAAACACTATTGCTGCCAAATCCACGTCATGAATTGGGTAGTTTCTCTCATGTACCTTCAACTATTGCGAAGCATGAGCTATAACATTCTTTTCCTGTATCAACACAACACCTAAATCTGAAAGTGGAGCATCACAATAAATAATGAATTCCTTACCTTCGATCGGCATGGTCAAAATTGGTGTTGTGGTTAGAAGAGGCTTAAGCCTTTGGAAGCTCTCTTTGCACTTGTCAGTCTCCTTAAATTGCACCTCTTTTTTAATCAGCCTGATCATATGAGTAGCGATAGAAGCAAAGTTCTTCATGAACTGGTGATAATAACTGGCCAATCCCACAAAACTTCTAACCTCGATCACCGAACTAGGCCGAGCCTAGTTCTTAACTTCTTCAATCTTTTATAGGTCTACCATTAGTCCTTTCTTTGAAACAACATGGCCTAAAAAGGCAATTGAAGGCAACCAGAATTCACACTTAGATAATTTGGCATACAACTTTTATCTTTCTAAAACACCTAAGACAATTTATAGATGGTCTGCATATTGTTGTTCATACTTTGAATATACCAAAATATTGTCTATAAAAATGATTAAAAATGAATCTAGGAAAGGCTTGTAAATACCATTCATCAAATTCATGAAGGCTTTAAGTGTGTTGGTCATACCAAAAGACATTACCAAAAATTCATAGTGCCCATATCTAGTTTTAAAAGTAGTTTTGGACACATCTCAAGCCTAATTTTTGACTGATAGTACCCAAACCTGAGATCAATCTTTGAGAACACTGATGCACCTTACAACTGATCAAAAAGGTCATCAATATGAGGCAAAGGTATTTATTTATCATGGTAACCTTATTTAGTTATCAGTAGTCAATGCACATTCTCATACTATCATTTATTTTCTTGACAACTAACATTGGAGAACCCCACGGAGAAGCATTAGGACAAATAAATCCCTTATCAAGAAGTTCTCAGATCTAAGCCTTAAGCTCTCTCAACTCTACCGGAGCCATATGGTACGGATGAATGGAAATTGGATAAGTTCCCAACTCTAAGTTAATGAAAAAATCTATATATCTGTCTGGAGGCATACCGAGAAAATCTGAAGGAAACACTTCAAGAAATTCATACACTATCGGAATAAACTCAATAGAAGGAGACTCTACATCCATATTCCAAATATAGGACAAATAGGCTAAACAACTCTGACCCACAATTTTGCTAGCCTGGAGAAAAGATATGATCTTAGCTAGCTTAGGCTTGTACACCCCTTCCCACTCTAACCTTTCTTTCCTCGAGATATCTAGAGCCACAGTTTTTGCATTATAATTAAGCACATAAAACTAGGGGGATAATCAAGTCATGCCTAAGATTACATCAAAATCGGTCATGTCTAAAATCACTAAGTCAACCCAGGTTTGATATCCCATAAATACCATAGAACAAGAATAATATACATAGGTGGCTATGACTGACTCTCCAACAGGGGTAGAAACATGAATATGGGCATATAGTATATCATAGAGTATCAAAACCCAAGTCATATTTCACAAACACATAGGAATAAGTGAAACCCATATCAAACAAAATAGTAGCCATCCGATCATAGATAAGACTAGTACCTGTGGTCACTACGTTAGCTGCCTCTGCCTCGGTCTTACCCAAAAATACATAAAACTGAGCCCGGCCATCCTGACGGGCTACCTCCCTGCCTTGTTGGGCTATTCCTTGACCTGTACTTCCATTACCTTGGCCTTTATGGCCTCTCATATTTCCTCCTCACCCACAATGTGGACGTCCTCTACTATTGCTCCCCTTAGCCACTGGTATTACTGCTCTGCCCCTAGCTGGGTAGCTAAACTAGGGCCCTATGGGCCAAACCTACTGACCCTGTGGACCCTGTTGACTCTGGCATATGCAATAGCTAATAGTAGAAAACTCCCTAGAAAAGTGTCCTATTATACCACACTCATAGAACGGCACTCTAAATCAACCTCCGTGTGATGTCCCAGCTGAACTTAAATGGCCACCATGGCCTGAATACCTAGAAATATGACCCCAAAAATACTAACCCAAAGTCTGGCCGCTTTGTCTGTCGGCACCTGCTGATCCACCGTATGTAAGCTGTAAGCCTGCCTTAACCGTTCTACTAAGTGGATACTACTATGGATGGCCTCTTCCAAAACAAACCCTACTGTATGAATGCATCAATTGAAACTACCCTAGCGGCGAGGCCTCTTATCTCTGCCTCTATAGGCGTCACGATGTATAGCCTTAATAGTATGGGCATGGTCTACTATCTGCAAGAACAAAAAGCCTGATATAACCATATGCTCTGTATCCAGCCTCAAAGTTACATATAACCCTCTAACAAATCAACGTACCCGCTCCTCCTCTGTCAACATAATTATGGTAGCCTACTTGGAGAGCTCATTGAATCAAGACTCATACTTTGTGACCATCATTGATCCTTGTACCAGTATTGTAAACTCATCCCTCAGTCTCTCTCTTATGCCGCGGGGTACATACTTCTCCAAAAGGCTTCGAAGAACTTGGTTTATGTCATCGGCGATGATCCCATGGGTCTACAGCTAAAATATGACCCTCCACCACTGTTTCGCTGGTCCATCCAGCTAGAAAGTAGTATAATCAACCCTATGGGACTCCACCAACCCGAGGTTATGCAACCTCTCCTAGCAACTAACCAGAAACTCAAAGGAATTATCGCCTGCGGCACCTGAGAACCTGGGAGGGGCCAATCTGATAAACCTCTCCAATATATTTTTCTCCTCCGCGGTCATAACCTACCTAGCTTCCATATGCTAAACAACTATGGGAATAGGTTGAATCACCAGACAGGAAGTTGTAGTAGTAGGTTGTAGAATTGGGTTCGAATAATATTATGCCCCTGCCTGCACTGAAGTCTGAGCCACCTATTGGACCTGGGTCCAGCTAAAGTGCTAGGTAGTGTCCCTGCTCGGGACATACCCTTTATGAAGCTGAGGATCTGAGCCAGAGTATCTTGTAACACTGGCGTGGCCAAGAATCCATGTGGATGCTGGGCTAGATGCTCCTCTGCCGGTTGAGGCTCAAACTACTCAATCGCTATATCCAGCTCTAGGATTGGTACTGTGGCCTGAGTTCTGCCCCAGCCTTTGTGTCAACCTCAATCCCTACCCCAAGTTGGGGCTCTATCTATAGGCACAGAGGGCTCTCATCAGCCCCGGGTGGATCTCATCCTCTCCATCTGAGAAATAGTTATACAAATAGAATTTAGAGGTGTTCATCATCATTAGTGCACGATCAAAAACAAGAATAGTGAATTAATTCCTAACAATATCATATAGCCTCCCAAAGATTGTATACAGACGTCATCATATCGATCCACAGGACTCTATTAGATACTTACTTCAGTAATGGTGAGATCGGTGAATCTAAACTCAGATACCACTCTTCCACGACCCGAATTTGGGCCATGATGGATCCTACTATAACCTCCGAGTAGGCAAGCCAAACCTAAGTCAAGCAGAAGTTAAACCTCAATCTACTAAAATAATTAATGATATACGAAGGAGGAGGCAAAAAGAATTTAACAAAAGAAAAGTCAAGCCAAGGTATAGATATGTAAATACGATACAAAATATACAAAAGGCCCGATAGTAACTAAAAAAATGAACTGACACTAGACCAAACCCTAGACCTGGTGTCACCTATATAGGAGCTACTAAGTACAAAAATTGACAATATATATAAATATACAATGCAGAACTCACTTTTCAAAATACAAAATACAAGGCAGAGAAAAAGAGGGAATGTAGCAAGTCTCTGAATGCCGGGGGCTCCCCACAATCCAGATCTGGCACCACTATGAATGAATAGGCGTACGCTGGGGGTGGCTCAAATTGGGATCTGCATCAAAAAGATGGAGAAATGCAGTATGAGTACCAAAACATGGGATACTTAGTAGGAATTATAGGCCGATCGAGCTCAGAAAGAATAAATACATAATAAGCAGTACGATGATACTAACAATAATAAGAGAAAAACAAAAATTATAACTACGGGGAAAGAAGGTGTGGGATGATCATACAGTAGTCAGATAAATCCTACTAAGCATGAAAATCACTTTAATAATTGCAACCCGCAAAATATCGAAGAAGTGCATGAATATAAAGTAGTGGATATGGATCATATATCCCCAAAAGTAGCATGGAGTGCCCGAAATAACCCTCGAGCTCATCAATAAAAAGGATGCCTAGAATCATTCCTCGAGCTCATCAACATCGAAATAATAATCCAGAATATATATCAATGAGCCACCCAAAATTCACACCTCGAGCTTATCAAATGAAGTAAAGTATATCCTAAAGTCAATAAAAGGACCGCCCAGAATCATACCTCAAGCTTATGACCCATGAAATTCCATAAATAAAGTATCACCGGTATTTCCTTAAATTTCGCATACTCATCCATCAATACACGGTATTAATCTCACCATTTCTTCATTCTTTAAAAAGGTTTATAAACACTGGTAAGGTAAATCAAGGCAAGTAGTATGCCAAAATTCATATATCACTCAAGTCGAGTAAAAATCCCATCAAAGGCATCAAATCACTAACCTGAGACTCTAGGGTACCAAAAACATGGTCTCGGGCCCAATATATCAATATCAAAGGCAAACAAGACACACGCATGAGCCAAAATTTACAATAAGTGGGCAACCAAAACAAAATAAATCAAACCACGACATTATAAATGCAAACCACCTAGAAGCGAGTTCTAAGGATTATAAGCCATGTAAGACAATCAAGATATCACCTAGACTAACGATCCAACAACTAAAACCCCAAACAAGTCACTAATGATGATCATCGACTCCGAATTTCTCAATGGGATATAACACCTAAATCACCAACCAAATCATGCGTTACTACTCAAAATGTACCAATTCTAACCAAGTCAAGTCTAACAAGAGTAAGTCATAACCTACCTCAAAGCCGAACTTTGCTCACGAACCACTAAACTTACGCTTTTCCCTTATGGGATGCCTTCGAATGATGTCACTCTATCAAATTATCGAACAACACATCAAAATAAAGCCAATGATACCCATATTACTATAATTAAAAGTTGAGCTAAACTCGGGTCAAAATTTGACATTGGAACCCACACACAAAATCAAAAAATCAACTTTATAACAAGGTCCCAAATAGCTCAAGTAACTTGTGCTCCAAAAATGAGCACATTCTGAGCACCGAAAAAGCTCAAACAACTCCACCAAATTCAATTCCTAGAATAGTTCAAAAATGCAAGAAACAACAAAATTATGAGAAACTTACGAGGTTCTTAAGATGAGGAAAGTTTCCAGAACGTCCCCATAAGAAATTTCCAATTCACCAAAAAAAGAATCATCGAAAAAGACCCAAGGAAGCACTAAAAACCCAAAAATTCAAAGTTTAGCAGCTAGAAAGGGGTATTTTAATTCAATGAAGTCAGTGAATTTATGCATCGCGATTGCGAACTAAGCCTCTCGATCGCGAGGTCTGATCCAGTTAACCCATCGCAATCACGATGGTCAATCACACGATCATAATGCTCAGGGTCTTAGACCTTCGCGATCGCAGATCCATGGGTGTGAATGCGATGAACAAAAGTTCCTACACCAGCAGTTCAACTGGTGTTGAACTTTGGAGAAATGAAATTTTCTCCTATGGAGGTCTAGAATTCATTCAAAACCCTGCAAACGCAAATGGGCTATATTACCCAACCAGAAATGACATTCTGGAATTAATAGAATCGGTGAATTTTCCAATGGAAGTCGTTTCAATGAAATGTTGACCAAAGTCAACACTTTCCAAAGAAAGCATTCAAAATGCACAAACGGCCTAAAACTCATTCCGAGCACCTCGAGAACTGAATCAAAGGTCGTTCTAGATCAAACTTGGCATTCCCGATCTAATCGTGGTGATGGAATTTTTATCTGAGCGCGTTTACTCAAAATATTGACCGAAGTCAAACTTGGTTAAAACTTTAAAGTTAAAACAACTACTCGCACAAACTCAAAACGAAGACTCCAAAACCCAAACCAACCTTTCTTCTAGACCAAAATAGACCTTTCGGAGCTGATGGAACCATCAAAATTCTTATATGATGCCCGAGTCTCCAAATGTTGACTAAGGTCAACTCTTTCAAACCTTAAGCCTCAAAAATGGCCAAACCACCTCAAAACTCAACTAAACACCTTAGGGATCATGTCACACATCCCAACATTACATAAGAGCTATAAAGAAGCTATGGGAAGGGGTAAAATGGTAAAGCACAAAAATGACCTTGGAGGTCATTACATAAATACTTCAGTAAGATCTATTTTCATTAGCAATTGTGATACCTCTTGGTTTTCGGAGGGCTTTGATTTAGTTTGTTTGAGTTTAGTTATTTTATTGGTCATTTTATTTGATTTATAGTCAGGTAGCTGTGGAACTTGTCTCAACACCTATCTTCAATTAGTAGAGGCTTCATAGATAGTCAAAGTGAGTGAGTCAGTTCAGTTTATTTTGATGTTTTAAACATTATTACTATTTATATTAAGAGTTATTTTCATACTTTGTATGAATTGAGATTGAGATGTTTTTGAGTTTTTCTTAAATATTTTAAAGGTTCACTTTTTAAAGATTCTGTATATTTATTTAGTCTTCGGTTCAGTACTCAGCCAAGCCAAGGATTTTCTTGGGACCAATAATAGTTTTCGATTTCCGGCCACGTCCAAGGTGTAGCCTCATGGGATAGTATACCAGCATTGGTTAAGGATCGTAATGTTGGTTCCTATGACTCCTCTATATGTCCCTGATAAGGGCTTATTATAGACACATAAGACATGTATATGTGCCTCATACCCCAGCAAAGTATGTGGTGGCTTAGTTGATTGAGCCGAGATCAGAGTCCATGTGCTCCAATGGTGGTTATGTTGGGTTAACCTAAAAAGTATGATATTTTATGAAATTAAAAGACTGTTCTTATGAGTTATGATTCAATGAAATATGATTTTGGCCACCAATTGTAAACAATTTTGAAAAATGCATTGCATATAGATATTTAGTTAGCCAATATTCAATCCAATTATTGATCGCTTAGTTTTAGAAGTTCATCTTAAGCTCTTTAGTTACAATAATTGATTCAAGTAATTATAATTTTTCTTACATTTTTGGGCTCATATATTTTATAATCTTGATTCCTATCATATTTGCGTTCAGTTGTTCAACTTTATCAGTTATAATACTATTTCATTTCAGCTATTTTACATGTTATACATTCCATGTTGAGGCCATTTGGTTGTAAGACCCCAAAAGTTAGAAAGACGGAAAACAAGGGACAAAAGATGAAATTATAGAAAATGCAACTTTTGGCACCAGGTGATGAACATGAAGTCCATCACGGGCTGTAATGATCACCATGGCTCATGGTGTGTCACCCTGGTGGTGCTTTAAAACCTCAGTCCTGCAGGAAAGGGAACAGGACAAAGGACCACAGACCATGGTGAGCACCACGAGTCGTGGTGACCTTCATGGTGAGCCCTCCTTGAGACCCTCAGTAACCTTCCTAAGGTAGGGACCACACCTTACCACCATGGGTCGTATAGCCTATTACAAACCATGGTAGATTTCGTGGTGGTCATTTTTGTAAATCCTCATACAGGCCCTATACCACGCTCTTGATTCACAGACCGTGGTGACCTTCATGGACCATTACGTTCTCTGTTAAAGGAGTCCTAAAACATTTCCTACAACTCCTAAAATTCGAGTTCAAGTCTCATGCCACAGATGGCCACCACGGGTCGTATTGTCTTTTTGTCTGTGGTGTGTCCCGTGATGGGCACCCCCTTTTTTGAAAAGTTAAGTCCCACTTCACGGATGGGACCATGGACTATAATGACTTTAACGGTCCGTGGTGAAGGCCCATTTTGGTTTTCGGATTCAGTTTTAATGAGGGTTATTCTAGTTTTTTCCCTATATTTATTTAATTAATATGGATGGTTTTAGGGACTAAATTCCTAACTATTAACTACCCTAAAGTCTTCTAACCCTCTCATTCTCTCCATAATCCCAAATCACAAAATCTTCTCTCCCAAGTCTTCTCTCTAAGGTCTTCTTCTTCCACAAGCAATTCAAGGGATTCATTCAAGGTCAAGCCTCCATTATTTACAATTTAGGGATTATCAAGGTCAAGGTATATGAGACTTCATCTATGGATACCTTCCACCCATGAAATACTAAAAATTTCTTCTCAGTTCTCTTATGATTTCTTCAATTAAAAGTCCTAATTGCATGATTTTCATAGGTTTACTCAATTATGATATACTATGTTATTAGCTTAATTATGCATAATTCACATCATATTGCATAATTTCAAGTTAAATTTTAAGGACCCATATTATATGCTAGTTTCGGGTATGATTTATGAGATATGATCACGATTTTCAATGTTATTTCAATACAAGCTTTATGAATGAGTTTTAAGATGCTTTATGAAAGGAAGTTTATGAATGTCTTATGAAAGGTTATAAATAATGTTTTTATGATATTTCAAGTAAGATTAATGAAAGAGTGACTTAAGATCCTTGAAGGTGACTTAAGACTCTAATGAATGAGTGACTTAAGATCCTAGAAGGTGACTCAAGACTCTAGCAAAATGGTGACTTAAGATCCTTAATAAGGAAGGTGACTAAGATCCTAAAGATGTTTTATGGAAGGCCTACACCCATATTACATGAATCACTTGATAATGAGCTATTCCTATGAATAAGTTTATGAGTTATGATTATGAAAAGCTTATGCTTATGACAAGTATGATTTTAAGATTCATGATATGATATTTATTCCGTAGGATGATGTACTTAGCACCGAGTGTACTTTGAAGTAGGGGCTCAACCTAAGCCCAAGTAGCAACCTCTAGTCTCTTAAACTATATTGACATCATAGGTTTGCCACTATGGCTTAGCTAGTAAATCCACATATAACACATAATGATAATAATTGGACGGAGCTTTCCTTGGCAAGTAGTCCCTCCCTTCTCGATGTGGGGATCATCAGATTCCATCTAATATCCCGCTTGGTCTTAATGTCGGTTACGGTTATCTCCCACATATGTAAGTTTTATGATGACTATGAGATTCTTTTGATGCATTGATCAATCAGATAAATATTTTAATATTTTGAGGTTTATTCATGCTTTTAAAGATATTGGTCTTGCATCCCATGATTCATATTTATTATTTCCTATGTCTATTTTTCATGCATCTTCTCACATACTTAGTGCATTCCATGTACTAATGCATACTTTTTACCTACATTATATCATAATGTAGGATCCAGCGATCACGATCATCCTCCTCCCGCTCGTGGCTAGAGTCTGCTATTAGCTTCTTGTTGGTGAGTCCTCACAGTTCGAGGACATGACATTTATTTCAAATTTGATAGTTATACTTCATTACTCTATGTTGTCTATTGGGTGAGCTAGGATATTGTCTCACGCCCCCATCTAGTATTAGAGGCATGTTAGATAGTGAGAGTCTATGTTGTCTCTTATTCCATATTTTTGAGACTTATGTTCTTATTGAGCATTTTGCTTATGTATTTAGATTTAGCTTAATTTCTTATTACCTTATTTATGGTCATGAATGTTATGCTAAGAGGCTTGTTGGGTTCCTCCGAGATTCTAATCCTTGTGCTATGGCTAGGCCCTAGGTCGAGATATGACATTGACACTACATTATTTTATGATGAAAAATCAGAGATTCAGACCCAATGTCAGAAGATTTGTTAGCTCTACTTCCTCAGCTTAAGTGAGTGCTCCTTTCTCTTAAAGGACTTAGTTATATTGAGTTTAGCTCAGTAGTTAGTAGTAATTAGTTTATAAACCATGGGTAGATCGGGCACCTTGTCCCAGTAGACATTACTTAGTCATGATAGAGGCTTCATAAATAGAGAGTTAATTAGTTATGTTTCAATTTGGACCTTTATATATGCCCTTTGTCAACGATTTCAGTATTACAATTTACATTTATGAAAAGTATTTCTAGTTACAAGACTTGTCTCTTCAAATGTTTTTAAACTATATTTTTGTATACTCATATTGTCACGATCCAAAATTTAGATGTGATAGCACTTATTCATTCCCACTGGATGAGTCATCCTAAACCCAATAAATGCGGAAATAAATGTGAAAATAGAAAGAAGCGAAAATCTTAGTCAACTACAAAAAAAAAACCACTGACTGGTTGTCACATGTACAAGCCTCTAAGTACAGGATACTGAAATAAATACAAGTCTCAATCATTTTTCTCTCAAATAGAACAAATTAAAAGTAAACAGGATTAGGAAAGATGGCTGACATCAACAACTACCTCTTGAATCGCCTTTGAAGCTTCGGATGAAAGAAAAAAGAGCTGGATCACTATCCGAGATCGGAACCTACACAAGTGTAGATAGAAAGGAGTGAGACTGATACGGTACCCAGCAAGCGAACAACTAAGACTAAACTAAGCTAGAAGAATATAAGTACTCCTGTCATACCAACCAACCTCTCAGACTACAACATGCATAGAAATCAGCCAGTCTAACAATTCTAATAGGACAAGTACATATATCTCAACAAAAGTACATCTCAAGTCTTAGTTGAATCACAACAGTAAATAATATATATCAGGGAAATATTAGGGGTAAGAACAGTCCACAAATGAAAAAAGATGTATGATGCAATGTAATGTCACATGTAGTGATGCATGTTTGTCCTAATGATACACATCCGCTGACTAGCAGGACAGAACCCATGGGGACCACACATGGACCATGTATTCGTTGGAATCATTTCCCTTCGACATAAATATCAATCATCGAAATTATTTTTCTTTGACATTATCATCACTCGCCGAAACCATTTCCCTTCGAGATCGCCGGAACCATTTCCCTTTGGCATAATCCTTAGATCAATTCCATCTCAATATATCAAAACCAATGTAAATAGGCAATTTTCATGTAATTCACAATAATGGAATGATATCAAAAACAAGTTATAACCCATGTAACAACAATCTATTCACATATCCACATTTAGTCAAGGCTTAATCACATCAAACACATCATTATAACTCATTAAATTTGCCATTTATTACCTCATTTCTTCGTTATCAAGTTCAATCACATAATACAATAGTCCCAAACCGCTTCTCATCACTCCCCAACTCATAAGACACGAATACATGATCCTACAAGCTTAAGCAAAGGTTTAGAAATTCACTTGCCTCGAATTAACCCCGAACTACTTCAAAATCTGAGCTTTTCCCTTACACTGACGTTTCAAATCAATAAAATATATTCAAATATACAATCCCAATAAGAAAACGAGTCTAACGACACCTAAATTATAATTTTTAAAAATCGGGTAGAGATCGATCCGAAAAACCCAATCCGAAAACAAACAGAATATCTAGAAATTATTACATGAAAACGAACCTTGATGTATTTGAAAACTAATGTTGAAAACCAATTTGAATTTGGAGTTGAAATCAGCCCTCAAACACCAGTTTAAAAAATTACAAGTTCTTGGTGAAAACCCCCAAATTGAAGTCTAAAATCATGAATTCGAAGTAAAAGGACATTATAATTACTGGGTATTGAAAGATTGAAGTCAAATTCAAGTACCCACACCAAGTTTCTCAGACAATCCCTTCAAAATATCCTCTATCGAGCTTCTAGGGTTCAAAAATTGTGGAAATGGGATAAATCCCGATTTTTGGGAAATTTAATGTCTGCCAGGCATTACACTTGGCGATCGCGAAGAGGAAAAATGGTCAACACATTAATTGTCCCTCACAATCACGGCGAAGGGCACACAATCGCAATGACTGCCAGATCCAACACTACGCGATCGCGACTAGGCCTATGCGATCGCGAAGAACAAAGGTTCAAGCACCAGACAGTTGCTAAAACACAACAACTCATTAAGATCAAGTCCCAAAATAGATCATGGAGATTCGTTCAGAATCTCGAGCACACAAACTTTATATGCTACCATACTAATTTCAATGTTTTGGACTCAATGGAATCATTGGAATTCGAATTTGAGATCTCCTTGACCTGAAACTCGAAAAATTACAACTAAACTAACTAAGGCTTCCAAATTACCGAAACTAGCTCGAGACCTCCAAAAATTCAACCAATGTCACTCCTAACCATACCCCAAATTCAACGGAGTCCTCGAAATTCTATTTCGAGCATCGAAATTCTAAAAGTTGACCAAAGTCAAACCTTAACCTAAAATTCCACAAATTTTCAACTCAAGACCTCAAATCTTCGTTACAACTTCAAATTTGATTCTGTAAACTCTCCTAGATCAAATTCCACATTTTGGAGCTGCTGAAATCAACAGAATTTCGTTCCGAGACTCGTAGCATCAGTTGGTCCCAAATACCACTTTTGAAAACTTTAAGCTTTTGAAAACTCAAAACCTCCCAAGACTCAACATTTTCATAGAATTTCCCAAAATCAACACTCGATACCAATTAGAAACGACTTGGGGCAACTATAGGGAGGGGTAAAACAGTCATTTTGCAAAAAAATTCAAATGACCTTCAGGATCATTACACATGTATAATGCCATGTTATGGATATGTTCGGATCAATAATGACATCGAGTGTTGGCCACACCCAGAGTAGACTCAGGTGCGACATTACCAAATCGATTTCCCTGAGCATCCTTTGTTGGTGCCATGTATCCATTCTTTATTCCACACGTGTACAAGCTGCTTTTTTCCCAATAAGGTCGGCGAATGGAGATCGACGTCAAAGACTCAAAGTTGTTTTAGACATCTTGGGTTAAAAGACAGTTGATTAAAAATTTTAAAGACGAAAAGACCAATGACCTACCAATATGGCCTGCCCGATGTAAAAAGTATTTTGCATTTTTTAAAGGTTAGCAAGACTTTCTTCTATTTAAAGACTGAACAACTTACTTGCAAGACTTGCCTACTAAAAATTTAAAATGTACTAACTAGTAGGAATTATATATCTTTTCTTATAGTTATGGTGTTTTGAGTTATCTTATGCATATCAGATGACTTTATATTCCAAAATTTGAATATATGCAAATAAGAAAGAATCACCTAGCATTTTTATTTATGTTGAAAATTATATTTTTTTATTGGGTACAAATTACCATGGGAGACGTGCAATCTATGTCAGAACAAAAGGAATTCACAAAGAAGTCGAACCCCACAGAAAATAGAAGGTTTAATCTTTCCTCTAACGATAGATCTATCTTACCAGTGTTTGTCATGTCAAAAAAGCTCCAGACACTTAACATGAGATGTGGGGTTTAAATTTTGACGAAGATAGTGCGATTTACTTGGCTCTTTTCAATATGTGTCACCAAAGATAATATCTTTTGGCCTTTTGTATTTGGCGTTTGCGTTATACTGTGTCATCGTACCTACTTATTTGTCTATTTTATGATAGTCATTGTGGATTAAAGTAAGAAATAAGTCATGACTCAAAATATTTCGTGATATATTTCTAGGAAAAAATGGGCACTAAAAAAGTTAAATCCTCAAGTTATTGTTTTAGTTGTTTTATAGTTAGTATATATATATAGTTAGTTAGTTAGTTAGTTAATTTGACGTGATAAATTTTGACAATTATTGCTATCAATGTGCATTTATATATATTTGAGGCACACCTTCTTATGTACCTATGATGTCATGATGGAGAGAGGACTAATGAGAGGTCAAGGACGAACAAGCTTCTAAATCAGGAAGTTTCAGAAAGAATAGGGGCATATAAATATGTGAGGTTTGTTAGGTCAAATTGAAGTGCACCATATATATGGCATCATAGTCAACACAACGATGGGACAAACTTCAGGGAGTGCTAAATTCCTAGGGGTGAATCTGATACTGATGAAGAAGGGCGGGTCAAAGAGAAGAATATATTAGGTTGGTGTTTTCAAAGAAAAGGGGCATATGATATATAGGCATATCTCACAAAGGAAAGAGAGAAAAAAATGAAGTTTTACACAAGATAGAGAACAAATTCACATGGTACGCATGCTAACTTTTGAATTTGATATGGAATGACCCAAAAAACAAATATGGGAATCTTTTGGGTCAAAGTAACAATATGTATCATCGACTTGAATATGATTATACCCGCATAATATTATTAAGGATATTGACACTTATATACAACTTTTAAGGATATATCAACCATTTTAATTAAGACACACAGCTTCATAGCCGTACTTTGCATAATATTGAAGGGCAGTAATTTCATTGAAAGGGAATTACTAGTATTTGATATTTATGAGTTAGAAGTTTGCCCAATTTGTCCATTCTACATAGAAATAGAAAAAAAGGAAAGACCTTACAACTTAAAAAAAACAAGATCGTACGTATATATTACCAAATAATCCACATTACATAAAACCCCCCAAAACAAAGGAAATTACATTTTCCTCCAGAAGAAAAATGAAAACAGAAAAAAGAAAAGCCACTAGCACTCAAGTTAATAAAGTCGTCTTAAATTACAAGAAAATAAAAGGATAAATTAAAAGTTGAGGGGTAGGGAAAAAGTGGTTGCGACAGCCAAATAATTTGTACACACTTCATATAGGTATTTTTAGTTTTTCTTAACTTCCTTACATAAATAGTAGTCATATATCCTACTCAAGCCTTATGTGGAGGGCATTGATAACACTTAGTGAAGAGTCCAAAAGTGTTAATTTGATGTACAAAATTGACCATGCTTGCCCACCCTCCAAATCCAAAACCAACAATGAAGACCCATACCACAACAAATATGTTGGTACAATACAAGCCAACCCACCTTCCTAAGAATGACGGTGGTTGCTCCACGGCATTCTATCAAAAAAGAAAAGTGTGTCACATTAATTGAGAGCGAGAAAGTAATAATAATAATAATAATAATAATAATAATAATAATAATAATAATAATAATAATAATAATAATAATAATAATAATGAAAGATAAAGCTTTTTTTTAGGTACCTCTCTAGCTGATGGGGAAGCAAAAGTAAGCATGTGTGCTAAGGCAGGAATAATGTAGACTGTGAAGCTAACAAGTAGAGATCCAACAGAGGAGTTGATAGGCCCAAAGAAGGGGAAAATAATTGCCAAGAACCATATTGGAATAACCACTGGGAGTCTTGCCATTGCTCTTTTAAACAAACTCTTTGTCTCATGAACTCTAATGAACTTCTCCCATACAAAGTACAATGGGGTACATGCAAATCCAAATGTAATAAACTGCTCGCACCCCAAAAAAATTCTTAGTCAACAATCAGTTTTTTATATAAATATTTCCTTTAATTTGGCCTCAGCTGGTATTTATGCCCTTCAAATTTTGGGTGTGCACTTAATTATCATAAAGTTGAATAAATAGACACACATGTCACGTCTTACATGTCAAATCGCATGAGATGCGAGTATATAGAATGCGTATGTCTACTTATTCAACTTTATAATAGTTTAAGTGTCTAAGTGTGCACACCTAAAATTGAAGGACATAGATATCAATTGATGTCAAGTTAAAAAGCAAGTTTATGTATTATGGCAAATAAAGAAGTTAGTAGTGACCTGATGAATAAGCATGAGAATGACAGCAGAGTCTCTAAACTTAGTCTTTGGTAGCAAAGCCAAAGCATTGGAGTGGGAGAGAAGTGCATCTCCAAAAGCCCAATACACTGCACTTGCTGATGGCAGTGTTAGTGTTAACACATATATTGTTGCTATCAAATATATCGTCTTGAACTTTTGTGGCTTCCACATTGCATGCATTATTTCCCTACATTCACACCACATACATACACAAAATTATTAAGCCAGGTAAAACCGATTCAGAATTTAAATTTAATGAGTTTAATATTTTTATGTGCGACTTATAATTGATTATACTTTTACAATTAAGAGTTCAGGTGTATTTGGTATGAAAGAAAATGTTTTTAAATTTTCCAATGCTTGATTGGTCAAAATGTTTGAAAAATATTCTAAGAAAATAAGTTTTTAAAATGATGAAAATAACTTTTCTAATGATAGTAAAAAAAAACAGGTTGTAGAAGTAACATTTTCAAGTTTATTGGCTCCTCCCCACCCACCTAATCCTTCAACCCACTACACCCCTTTGACCATTTCACCTCCGCTACCCCCGAACCTCATTTTCATTTCATCCCGCTTCATAGTGTTTTGCTAGATAACATATATATAAATGTTTTTGGGATAATATTTTTTTGCTTATCAACCAAACACTAAAGAATAAATAAGAAATCTACTTATTTTTTAAAAAATTATTTTTGTGAAAAATACTTTCCTAAAAATCATTTTTCATCAAAAATATTTTCCTTCGCACCATTGATTCTTCACTTAAATAGTTATATTTATTACTATATATAAAAAGTAGGCACGGGTTTTCAGGAAGCATGTTCCTACTAGTGGAAAATGGATATTATTATAACTTATAAGCATGTGTTATGTCTCCTGCTGAGACAAAACAAAAGAGAGTATCTAGAGTACTACAGATATATGTAGATAATAATTAAAATATTTATCCACTTGTGAATTTGCTAAACATATTAAATACTCACACTGTGACAGCATGACCACCAAAGGTATAAAGAATGTTTGTAGCCCCAGTGAAGTAGAGAACCATTGTGGTTGGTCCTGAGTGCTTCACTCCCTCAACCTTTGACATGTCACAATCAATAAAATAATAATTAGAACAAAAGAAAGTACTTACCAAATGGGAAGTCTAATATTTAAAGTTAAATCAAGCCAAAACTAAACTTTACTACTTCTCAAAAAATTTTATTTAAAAGAAACCATTATAAAACTTTATTCCGACTTAAATCCAGTCTCTTGGTATTTATTTTTTCAAAACGGGATGTAATATTCACAGCTAGAGAAAAACAATTACCAACGGGCAAATTTTATAGCGTAAACATGAAAATCCATCCCCATTGGCCCTTATCTTATTAAGCGACATATTTTTAAAAAATATTAGTAACTATAAGCAATTTAACAACGACGTTTTTTTTTTTTGCTAATTCCAATAATTCTCATAGTATTTTTGAAAAATTAATATATCTAAAAGCCATGTATCTTTTTTCTAAAAATAATTCTAAAAAAGAATGCACTTCTTATTTAATGGTCAAAATTTTTCCTGCAGACCCTCAAATAGGATATAAGAGGTATGACCTTTTTTCATTTAATAAAGTACTCCCTTCCTTTTTTTACTTGTCACGTTTTAGTTTTTGATTTTGAGAGTACGTGAGTTTTGACCAATATTTTAAGATAATTTTTTATCTTATTACTCTGAGAAAGATTGCGACTTATAATATTTTTTCGTATAGTTTTCAAACATCTTAATGTAAAATGTTGAATTAACCTAGCTAATTCAATTTAATTCCAAAGATCTATTAAATTGATTCTTATTAAGTGAAACGTGACAAGTAAAAGTAAACGGATGGAGTATAAAAAAAGGAAAAACATTCATTAATAATTCACCTGTCCATTGAGAAGAGAAGCAATGGTAAGATACCATGCAGTGTAAGTTGTCATAAGAAGCCCTACAAATGACCAAATTCTGTAATTGTGGAATGAAGGAATGAACACTGTTGTGGCACAACAAGCTCCAAAGATATAAGTCCAAGTTCTCTTATCAAGATTGTCATTAATATAATATATGTTACTGCAACAAACAAACAAAAGAATATATATTTAATAAGAATGTTTAAGGAGTAGTATTTATTTTCTTCAATTTTATTATTTAGGTACTATTAATCTAAAATCACGGGTACCAATCTTGCATTGATCAATTCATAATATTATTTCAAATCTTGTTAATATATTACTAATTAATTAAAAAAAAATGATTACCTTGCACATGCAATTAGCTGAATGACTGATCCAAATAGAAGAAAAGTGCAGTTAAAAAAGAGGCCAATGTTTCTCCAATGCTTTCCTAGTAGTCCATCAAGAACTTCAAACCACTGCAAATTTCAGATATTCAAAATAAATAATAATGAGGAATTAGGACAATAGTAAATCTAAAGAAAGAAATAATTTCTTCATCGATATAAATTTGAATTAATCGGATCAGAAAAAGGAAATGACCTGAATGACGTGGTTTCTGAAGTCAACTTTTTCTCTTTCTTTTCTAGTTCTATACTCAACGTAGAGCACACTTATAAGATAAGCAGTCCAGCTTCCCATCAAACCATAGAAGAGTTGAAATATAATTCCAGACAACATTCCAAGTTGTGAAAATGAATATGGTAATGTAAGTAACACTTGAGCAACCTAATATCATACAAAACTAAATATTAGAAAAATTAAGAAATTCACATCATCTCTAATTTTCTCTAGTAATAAATATATGAAAAATTAAATTAACCCCTTCACAAATTTCCTACAAATTAAAGATTTTCGATTTTGTAAAATTTTCCAAATTAAGATCAACATTTTTAACTTGGACCGTAAATTAAATATGTAAAAACCACTCAATTTTCAATAAATATCAACTTTAACCCATCACTACTAGAAAAAAGTGAAATTAGCGACGGTTAAATTCAGTAGCTGAAAAATCTGCCCCTAATTCATTTAGGTATAGATTAGCGACAGATTATCAAAACATTATGTTAGCTACACGAGTTATTTAGTGATGATAGCTAATAATTTCTTCTTCTTTTTTTGTAGTGCATAATTTCAAATACCAAGAACCTGAAAGATTCAACTCGTTAAGTTCAAATCTTAAATCCGACATATTAAAATATAAAATTAGAAAAAGGAAAAGAAATAAGGAACCTGGTTAGAAGAACAACTAAACCATGCATCATAAACAGATCCACCATGCCAGAAAAAATTGGATAATTTGTTTCTCACAGAATTATTGGAATTGGCTTCTTCTCCTTCTCTCTCCATTTCCAAGTAATTACCAGCAATAACTGTCTCAACTTTCTCAGAAGCCATAATGTCTAATTAATTAACTCTAGAATGAGAGTTTTTGAACTAAACAAGAAGAAGAATGGAATGAGATTTGCCCAAGTGATTAATTATGTAGGTATAAATAGAAAGGAGCAAGGTGATATTTTTTCTCTTTTTTTTTTTAAAACATTAAAATCCCTTTATTTATACTAGTTGTTTATTCATTTTGGTTACCCGTGAATTAACGGCCGGGCACAGCTAGAAGCCTCGATACGAGTTTAGTCGACTTTAATAATTTTTGCTCAAATAGTATATTTGTGTTAAAAGATTCATTAAATATGTATATATAAATATTATTAAGTTTATAATCTTATACTTGTGAACACTTGGAGTAGTTGTTTTAGAATCAAAACCAATAAAATTAAAATTTCTACTTTACTTTTGCGTGAATGGACCTAACAAAGATGACTTTACTATGGGTCTCCTATATTAGGCCAACTATATATGGATTGAGATTGAACAATGTTATATTTCAATGCATCTTAGCTGAAAAAGAAATAAAGATAACGAAAAGGGAAAAAGCAAAAGAAGAAAAATATGCACGGACTTTTTTCTTCTCTTTTTTGAGATCATGATGGAAGTAAATGTGAATTTGTAAAAGAAGAATTAGTTAGAATTCGATCATTGCCACTTTTTTGTTCTTTTTATTAATAGTCACTTCGTGTATTTTGTATTTATTGATCCAATAAATTCAGATTTACTCTGTTAACTCATAAAAGGAAAAATGGTCATTATCATGTCCTTTTTTATTTTACAATTAAAATTCAAAATTTTTAATTAAGTGTAAAAAAAATTTCATTTCTCTCACTATATCTACGTAACTATACGTTTTTCTAACTTCATTACAATGCAGGTTCTTGTGTATCTTAAGGATCGTTTGGTAGGGTGTATAACAATAATTCATCCATTTAAAAAAAATGACATATTTTTTTTTTTAGTCTGTTTCAAAAAGAATAACTCATTTTTTTGGCAATACTTTAATTTCAGTTTTTCACATGCCATATTTAAGGCCACAAAATTAAAGGACGTTATGGTACATTTGACTTGATTTTAATTTAGGGCCACAAAATTGAAAAGTCTTTTATATTTTCTTAAACTCCGTGTCAAGTTAAATTAGGTCGTTCTTTTTGAAACATAGAGAGTACTAAATAAAGTGTATATTAGTTATGTTTGCATTATGTAGAGATTATTTCTTATGCATTATTTGGTTTGGTGTATTAAAATAGCATGAATTGCATAATGTTTTTTAAAAAATATTTATTTACAAAGATACCCTCCACAAATATGGTGGAAAAGATGTAAAAAAGATCTTGAAGGGCAATTAGATCGTTAACCATGTTAATGCATGCATTAGAACCCATTGTATTACTTAATGCATAGAAATTCATGATATTAGCATAATATGCACATCAATTTACAATAATAATACATAATTAATGCGCTGAAAAAATGTATCAAACAAGATATTACTGATACACAAAGCTAATGGGTGCATCATTTCTTCTAACCACTCTGTCAAATGACTCCCTAATTACATATCACATATCTCACCGCCCCTTTTGTTCATGTAAGTTTTTTCTTAGAAAAATGTAGTCGTTGATTGTGGGTTGGAAAAGGTTTAATGTGGGTTAATCTCAAAGAGCTCACTAGTGATGAGGATGCTTTTAACGGAAAAATAGTGAATTTTTAGTGGTGGATTTCAATTTTGAATGAGAGATTCTTAATAATTAACGCAATAATTCAGTTTATGTATCATCTGACACCTTAATTACAACATTAAACATCTTAATGACATGGATTTTATACACCAAGCAATATACCACTTAAATAACATATGATGAAGACCACAGAAGAATGGGTCTCATGGCACTCAACGAAAGAAACATAAAAGATAATATATTTTTCTTTTAGCGATAATTAAATTAATGTCATTTTATTTAAAATTGTTAAAAATTTTAACGATATTTATATAAAGTGCTATTATAAACACCCAAATTTATTGTTGCCACTAAGTATAATATATCGATAATTATATTATTATTGTAAAATCTTTTATTTTTGTAGTGTTGTGTGACTTATATTGGATTCTAAATTATATCTTTTCCAATGCGTTAGCTATTGGTACACAATTAATCTTTCTCATCTTATCAACAAATATATGGAGTGAGTGGTAACTACTCATTTATCCTTAAATCTTATTTTAAAAATTTAGTTAAGCTCTAATACAAATAACGAATACCTAGTGAAAAAATTTTAAGAAAAAAAAACCTTCCTCATCTTCATCTCAAATCATCATAGCCATCAATTCTTCCATCCAGACAACTATATATATATATATATATATATATATATATATATATATATATATATATAAGGACCCTTTTAAATTTTTGAAGAGGGAATTTTGACTTTTTGCAAAAGAAAAAAAGTTAGTATAAAAGAACAAAGAGAAAAAATTGGATTTGAAAAGGAAAAAAGAAGGGACACATGAAATCAAAGCAAGATCATTTGGCAGAGGAACTGAGTTTGCTGAAAAGAGAACGACATAAATTAATCAAATAAAAGAATATATCACAAAAAATAAATTAGTAATTCTTGTACATTAATACTACATAAATAAATAATAAAATTTTACAATAAAATTAAAATAAATGATGATAAGCATAATAATATAAACAATGGGAGAAGTTAGTATTGTGAAACTAAGGCATGCCTAAACAACATGCCAACACACGTAATGCAATACATTAAACTACCATCCTTAGTTTCTAAAAAAATTGATCTCATCCAAAGAAACTTTATCTAAGAATCGACAAGCGTAAAAAAGAAGCTACACATGATCGATTGGTCCACAGTTGCAAACAACAAAGGGGCTGAGGGCCTAGAAGTGCAGGAAACTGCGAAGAAAAATAATGTTCTCCTCACTAAATTAGTTTGGAGAACCTACAACTATAACACCTCCCCCTGGGCATCTTTATTAATCAATAAACAGAGTCCCAAAAAAATGAACACATCATATACTACTCAAAGAAGCAGCCAAGTACCACATGGAGGAACATCAACAAAGGCTGGAAAACATGTATTAAGGGTCTAAAATGGACAATAGGAAATGGACACCAAACATCCCTATGGTATGATAAATGGCTCAATACTAATAAAACACTAAGGGAACTTATCAAAGGATCATAAACAGAAACGGACCACAACATGAGGGTAGGAGACATTCTTACACCAATAGGTACTTGGTCATTAGAAAAGATTTCCTTTGTACTAACCTATCATATTAAAAGTGTGATACTAAGTACCTATATTCCATCCAACCCTGCTTCCGTAGAAAAGATATACTGGAATCCCAGCCCAAAAGATGTCTTGACAACTAATTCAGTGTACAAATTCCTTAATCACAATGGAGAAGATCTCCAAACCAAACAGAATTCCTTCCATTGGATATGGAAATTAAAATGTCCTAATAAGATTAGGTACTTCTTATGGCTAGGCAAACACATATATAGGCTACCTACATGCTCATATCTCTAACGAATAGGTATCAATGTAGACAAATCATATTACTACTGCCACGAGCCTGAAACTATAAAGCACATCTTCTTATATTGCCCTAATGTAAAACGTTATTGGGACGACTTAGGTCTTAGTAAAATCACAATAACATCTCGCCTGGAAATGACAATGATTGGCTCGAATCTCTCAAAAATTTCGATCATAGAATAAATAAATCCCTCCATTGGAATCAAGCGTTTCCTTTCTATCTCTGGCATATCTGACTAACTAGAAACAATAACTATCATAACCGGAAAAAAATCTCTCTCAACACCAAATCAGCTTACAATTTCGCTATGGAATTTATCTACTTAACTAACCAATACACAACCCCCATTACTAACTCACTTACACACGTGTATTGAAGAAAGCCCACCGCAAAATATAAGCTGAATACGAATGGCGCTTTGGACGCGAAAATAGAAAAAGGAGGTCTTGGAGGGATAGTTAGATACAAAGACAGAAATTGGGTAGTAGGATTTATGTGTAATGTATAAAATCTACCATCTTTCTAGCTGAACTAGAAGCCCTAATCAAGGGTCTCAAGCTGGTGGCATTTCGTAATTTAACCCCAATAGAAATTTTCATAGACAACACATCATTCGATACCTTCAAACTGACCACCCATCTTACTCAAACATTTTGTCTGATTGCAGGGAACTAATCTTGCAACACGGGAGCCCTCCAATCCAGCATAATAATCGGGATGAAAATCAAGTGGCAGACATCCTAACAAAAGTGGGTGCAAAGCTAACTGAAGTCAACAAGTTTTTGATATATGAAGTTCTACCATTGTTTGTTGTATCAAAGTTGAAAGCAGACAAAGCTGGAACTCTTTTTGTTAAAACATAAAATGTAACTCTAATACTAGTAACATTTCTCATCCCTCCCCCAAGCATATTAGCAGTAGCAAAGCTCTACCAATATCCTGTAATGAAGCATATTAATCAATCTTAATATATTATGATCTTTCAATATCAAAAAAAAAAAAACTTCAGGAGGTCTTTAAATTATCCTTTAATATTTTCTTGAAAAAAAAAACATTTTGATAAGTGTAAAAAGGCATATAACTCCCCTTTTTCCCTCCCTCAATAGAAGGTAACACGAGATTTTAACAAATTATTTCTCTATTATTTTTATCAAATACCTCCTCCTTATTATAAATGTTAGTTCTCGGTAGGGATGATAATGAAGCAAAATAAATTGAAATTTAACTTGAAAATTATTAATTTATTCTCAGGGGTTTAATTATTAAAGGATCTTTCTCTTCTTAAAATTATATAGTGTGAATATAATAAAATAGTTTATTTTTTTAGGGTAAAATAATTGCTTTAGGTTGTCGATTTGAATTTCATACAGAACATTTTTGCATCTTTTTTGATCTTCCTTTAAATTTTTTTAGCTCCACTACCCTTCTTATTTTCCTTTTGCTAAACCAAGCTTATTATTTCTTTTTTTTGGTATCAGAGCTCTATCTGTTCGATTTATATGACATATTTTTTTTAGTCAATTTCAAAATGAATGACATATTTTCTTATTTGATAAATATTTAATAACACTATCAACATTTTATCCTTGTTGGGTCTTACTTATTTGACAAAAAGTCCACAAAAATATATTCTTTCTATTTAAAAATTTATTTATTTTTAAGGCTAATTTTAGAACATCACAAAGTCTTTCATATTTTTAAATTTCATGTGCAATCAAACTACCATGTGCAATCAAGTTACCTCACATGAATGAATTGGGAAAAATAGAGTATATGGTATTCAAGGAATATAAGTTAGGAAAAATTACTTGGGTAAACACTTTTTAATAAGTAATTATTGATTTTAACGATACTTTTTATTTATTATCATCTATAACAATATATAGCAATATTATGATAAATATATTATGTATTAAAAGTGAATTATGCATACAATATAAATGTATTATAAGTGTTTTAAAATATATTATGCATGTTTGGTAAGAAATTGACAGAATGTATTTTAAATGTATCAAAGTGTGTGATAAATGTATAATCCATAATAAAACCTGTATTATATGTGTTTTATCAATTAATCTTAGTAATATGTACTCCCTCAGTCCCATATTAGATGGGCACGTTACATTTTACACGGTAATTAAGAAATCATTAATAAATTATTTAATTTTACTATTTTGCGCTTTGCTCATATTAATTAGCCTATTGAAAAAGGAAGTTTTTGGATCTTCAAAATTGGTTTAAACTTCCAAAGCATATTAATTATAGGGGTAAAATGAGAAAACAAATTAATTCCATCTTAATTAGTAAGTGATCAAATAATATGAGACAAATATTTTTAGTAAGATGTCCATCTAATATGAGATGGGGGAGTATTAAAACTCTATTATAAATGTATTATAAGTGTCAAATAAAAAAAAGTTATTACCATAAATGGTAAATATTTTCTTAATATAGTATATCTATGTAAGTTCCCTATAAAGTTATTTTCCATTTATCCTTCTTTGATTTATTGGAAAAGGGCCTAAAATGCCTTGAACTATTGAAAATGGTTTAAAAATGCCCCACGTTCATCTATTGGGTCTAAAATGCCATTGACATCCATCTTTAGATCCAAAAATGATCTTTTCTTTAACGAAAAAGGGCTTGAGGACATTTTTGTACCATTTTCAATAGTTCGAGGATATTTTAGACCCTTTTTTGTAATTAAAATTTTGTTAAATAAATTTTGATATATAATTAATTTTAAATAATTAAATTATAACCAATATATGGCTGCCACGTGTTTAAAAAAATTATTCAGATAATTTAATTAAAATTCTGTTAAATAAATTTTGATTTATAATTAATTTTAAATAATTAAATTGTAACCAATAGATGACCGCTACGTGTTTAAAAAAATTATTTAATTAAAATTATGGTAAAGAAAAGGTCACTTTTGGACCTAAAGGTGGATGTTAAGGGCATTAATATTGAGAATTTTATATGATAATCATCCACCTTTAGTTCCAAAAATGACTTTTTCTTTAACATAGTTTTAATTAAATAATTTGAACAATTTTTTCAAACACATGCGGCCATCTATTGGTTATAATTTAATTATAAATCAAAATTTCTTTAACATAATTTTAATTAAATAATTTGAATAACTTTTTTAAACACATGGCGACCATCTATTGGTTACAATTTAATTATAAATCAAAATTTATTTAACAAAATTTTAATTAAATAATTTGAATAATTTTTTTAAACACGTGGCGGTTATCTACTTGTTACAATTTAATTATTTAAAATTAATTATAAATCAAAATTTATTTAACAAAATTTTAATTAAATAATTTGAATAATTTTTTTAAACACGTGAGGCCATCTATTGGTTACAATTTTATTATTTAAAATTAACTATAAATTAAATTTATTTAACATAATTTTAATTACGAAAAAGGGCCTAAAGTGCCCTCGAACTATTGAAAATGATACAAAAATGCCCCTCATGCCGTTTTTTATTAAATAAAAGATTATTTTTAGACCTAAAGGTGAATGTCAAGAATATTTTAGGCCCAATAGATGAATGATGAACCTTTTTGTACCATTTTTAATAGTTCGAAGGCATTTTAGGCCCTTTTCTGTTGTTCTATTTGTGGGCCAAGTGGTAAAGTATGGGCCTAAGCTCTCATGATCGCAAGAGCGGGCTGACCCACCCAAAGCAGTCTCTTTTTCAAGAAGCCCATTTTTATATTGATTGATCATGCATGAAAATACACTGCCACATTCCACTTTTTTCTTAATGTCAAAAAGGGAAAAAGAGAGAGAACTAATTTCATCCTTCCATTACAAGAAGGGACGTTATTCATGGGGTTATGCTTTCTTTAATTGTTTTAAAATATCATAATTGAAAGTGAAATAATTAGGAAACCAGAAAAAAAAAGTGGACAAATATATTGACTTGGAAGATGAAATTAGCATAAATGGCCGTTGTAGTTATTAGCACTTGCTTGTGGTCCTGGAGATGGACCATATGTATAGCGGAAGCTTTAATACACTAAATCAAACTATTTTTTTGTATGTATCATCGTTGATTGATTGATCGATCATGAATATTCACTAGCACTTTATTCGATAAATTTCATCAATTTTGATCAACAGACGTATCTTCTTTGGTTCTTCATGAGTTTATTTACTCTCTCAAATTTGAGTTACCTCCTTCTAATGAGTAGTGCTAATTGCATGTATTAAGTGAATACTTTTTAATTAATAGAAATAGTTTTGGGATACTTTAATTTCTTCTTGTACTAAGAAATTATAGTTAGAAAATTTGTAATAGTATAAATGAAACTATGTTTACACTGCACGTATTTAGAGACTTAGTTACTATAAAGGTAACCCTTTTCAGTTTGACAAATTCATCATAGTAATTTTTGGTAAAATTATTACCCATATTTAATTATGAATTAATTATTATTGTTGGAGAGATAGGGTGGGTGGGTGGGTGGGGGTTAATTATATTATTTTTAATATTGGAAAGGGGAAGGTTATATTAAGCAAAGAATGGAGTGCATCATTGCATTGAGGAGTGGGATTAGTGCTTAAAATGATTAATGCCACACGTGTGACAACTGGCTTAAGAAAAAGATCAAAGGGGCTTTGGATGCGTTACTACTTTTGGCTCCCTAAATGATGTTAACCTAATCATGCTCACGGGGTGCAATGAGCAGTCATTAGTTCTAATGGAATCTCTTTTGTAATAGTTAGCACAAGGAGTTTAAAGCAGAATTTATTTTTATTTTTGACTCAATGTCATTGTGAAAGGAGGAGAAATTATATTATGTGTCACCTATGCCAAATCATACTTTTTTTTTTTTTGGGGTAGGACTGCCGAATCATACTTGAATGAGGCACTTCTTTGCTAAACAAGTGGAGAAATTAAAATTTTGTTTGTTTGAAATAGTAATTTTGATTTAAAATATTAGTAGTTGGTAGTTAGTAGGGGTGTACATGGACCGGGTTGGTTCAGATTTTTTACAAACTAAACCAAACCATTTGTGTCGGGTTATTAAATCTATAAACCAAACCAAACCAATAAAAGTCGGGTTTTTCGATATCAATTTTTCTCGGGTTTTTCGGGTTTTTTGTTTTTTTGGGGTTTTTTTGGGTTTCTCGGGTTTTTCATAGTATCTAATAAAAAGCACAGAGCAGTACTTCTTAAAAAGAGTTCTAGTACAAAATATCAACATATAAGATGGAGGCAGAACACTGTTTGAAGTTTTAACTTTATAATATAACTTTATAAGATGAGCTTTTTTTTGTATATTATTTAGATGAGCTTCTCAAATTCAAATCTAAATGTAAGAAAGAAAACAAAGATTATGAAAAAAATTTAAAAAATATTTATAAATTACATTTTAATAAATATTTTTATGTATAACATAATTTAAAAGTAGTATATCTATAATCGGGTTGGTTTGGGTTCGGTTTGACTTTTTTTAGTTAAAACCAAATCAACCCTATAATGGTCGGGTTTTTTTCCAAACACCAAACCAAGTCAAACCAAACCACTAGTCAGGTTTTTTTCCGGTTTGGTTCGGTTTGTCGGTTTGGTACGGTTTATCGGTTTGCCCTGTACAGCCCTAGTATTTAGTATCTCGTGCTAGTAGTTATTTTTGTTAGTGCAATCCTTGAGTGTTGTTGCCGTTTCTTTTATCAAGGGAATCATTTGAACTGTCAATTTTTATTTTAGTAGTAGAATAATGACCTTTATCGACGTTGGTAGATTGATGATGATAGTCGAGAGAGAAAATTAGTCTTTAAAATTTTAGAAGAAATCAAACGCACTTCAAATACTAGGTGCTTAATCTAGATCGTTAAGAATATAGTTAGGTGACTCTTAAAAATATTGTGCATAAAAGGTAGATAGATCTTATTGGAAACACTCAAGGCTCTAGAATTGACTCTAAATGAATAAGATTTGGCTTATAATATAAATCAATTAGATTGCTAGGGGGAGAGTTTTCACGACCCCAACTCATCGTGGCTGGCACCCACTCTAACTCTCTAGTGGGAGAACCATTCTAAATAGCCCAACAATAATAATTGCAGGTATACACAACTTAAAAATGCAGAAGCAGGTTTAAACCAAAGATAAATGTTGAGTCCCCATAAACTCAGAAACCAACTAGTTATAAACTCAAAATGTGAGGAAGTGAACACACCCTAAGAACTGAAAGTCATCGTACCAAAACTCTAAAAACTAATAAGTCTAGAACAGGAGTACAACTCCAAATAGAAACCAGTAACAAGTAACCATTGTCTGAACATCTAAGTCCTGGAAAAGAAAAAGACTAGAAATAACGATAGAGTCCACGACAGCCTGAAGGAACATCTCACCTTTGAACTCAAAAACGCAATCACTCCTCTAGACGAGGTCTCCTTGCAGTCGGTTGAATATGTCTTGTACTCAACAAAAAGGCAGAGCAAGAGTAGTATCAGTACAAAAAAATAATGATGTACTAGTAGGATCATGCGGTTAGCCAGTAAGCGGATCATAGACAAGTAAATTCAACATAATAGACATATACATATACAAAATAAGTTCAACTAATCTCAAGTTCAACCATATTCAGCAATATCACAACTTAATGTCTTTCACATGCTATAACTTCATACAAGGGTCCTTTCAAGGGACCTACAAATAATTAACTTTGTGTCGGAATGTGTCGCTCGATTCCAATATATGTCGGAACGTGACACCTGATCCAATTATGTGTCCAAACGTGATACCTGATCCAATTATGTGTCGGAATGTGACACCCGATTCAAGAATACCACAATCACAAATACATTCAGTATTTACAATTTTTATATCACCAAGAACAGGTTCATCACAAAAATAGGCCAGCAAGTGATCATTTCGCACATACTCTAACATGTTTCCCTATTCATATACATACATGCATGTCATGAAGCAATTTAACCAGTATATGAAACACATACGAAAAACTAGACCATCACCTACCTCAAATTCAAGCTTCAACAACCTTACAATGTAAAAGTCTTTCCTTTGTGGGTTCGTGCTTCTCGTTCTTGGTCTAGAAAAATAGTAAATACATATAAAGGATCAACACAATGACCTAACTATCAGGAAATATAACACAATTTCACACCCTAGGCCAATCCATGATCCTAACCCCACCCTAGGGCTATTTTTCACCATAGGTTTTCAGTTCAAACACTCCCCCAATGATTACTAACCATACTTTATAGGTTCTAGGAATTAAAGTATGAATTTGGGGAGTAAAATTCTTACCTTAAGCGTGAAAATCCATGAAAAATCAATGGAAATCTCCCTAGGTCGATTCTTGAACACTTAGGAACTATTTTTTGTAGAAAAGAATCGTTCTGAGGTTTTTTACGACTTAAGTCCCGTGACTGTCCCGCTCTGGCAACAAAATTTCTGCTCTGGTGGGATAGGTGGAGACATAGAGCTCGTAAAGAGTCTCCAAGTCTCCCCTTTTACAACATACCCTCTTTCCAAGATGTATCAAAACATACCCTTCACGCCAACTTTGATTCCGAGAGTTTTACTCACCCAGATGAGATTTTGCGAATTCGTAAATGCTCTGTATTGTCATGGCTATTAGCCTAACCAATAAATTGGAGGTTTGACCTCACATCATTCACATGATCACCCTAGACTTTACCTGACTCAGAATTCATCCAAGTCCAGCCTAGGCTAAGTTTTTTTGAAGTTACAACCCGAAGTTTTCTGGCCCAAAATCCTTCACCATTGGCCTATTGCTAACAACGGGAATAGGTCATTACAATAGATACCAATTTACCCATCACTCATCCTTGAGTGACTAACTAGGGAAAACAGGCTAAGGTAAAGATAGAATAGTACCTATCTTGCCGAACAGTTGAGGATACTCTTCTCACATGTCTTTCTCAGTCTCCCAAGTAGCTTTCTCTATCGAATGATGTTTTCATTGCACTTTAACCATACTGATCTCTTTATTACTCAACTTCTGGACATCACGATCAAGAATTGCAACTGGCTCTTCCTCATATTGAAGTTCCTTGTCTAATATCATTGAGTCATACTTAATGATGTAATCCCCATCTCCATGGTAATTTTTCAGCATAGGCACATGGAACACCAGGTGTACCCCTGACAAACTAGGTGGTAAGTTCAATATGTACACCACTGGCCCTACATAGTTAAGAATTTCAAAAGAGCCAATATGGCAAGGACTGAGTTTGCCCTTCTTGCCAAATCTCATCGCCCCTTTAATAGGTGACACTTTTAGAAGCACTTTCTCACCAGTCTCGAATGGCATATCCCTTCTTTTTCGGTTAGCATACTCCTTCTGACGACTTTGAACAGCTAAAAGCTTAGCTTGGATACTCCTTACGTTATCCTAGACGTCCCTCACTAAGTCAACCCCCAATGATACCACTTCCCCAACTTCAAACCACTCTATGGGAGGCTTGCATCCCCTCCCATACAGGACTTCGAATGGTGCCATATCAATAATGTAGTGGTAGCTGTTATTATAAGAGAATTCACACAAGGGATAAAACTTATCCCAATGTCCCCCAAAGTCTATCACACATGCCCTCAACATATCTTCCAGCACTTGGATAATCCTTTCTAACTGCCTGTTTGTCTGTAGATGGAAAGTTGTGCTAAAAGTTTGTTGAGTAGCCAACTCTTCATGCAACTTACCCTAAAATTTGGAACTGAACTATGTACTACGGTCCAAAATGATAGAAAGGGGCACCCCGTGCAACCTTACTATCTCCTTCATATAAATCCTAGCCAGGTGCTGTGCATTGTAGTCTACTCTAACCGAAATAAAGTGTGCTGACTTTGTTAACCTATCAACCACTACCCAAATGGAATCATGCTTTCCCAAAGTCTTGGGAAGTCCCACCATAAAATCCATGGCTATTCTCTCCCACTTCCATTCAGGAATGGGCATCCTTTGAAGTAAACCTGCAGGTCTTTGGTGCTCATACTTCATCTATTAGTAGTTCTGACATTTGGCTACATATTCAGCTTTGTCTTTCTTCAACATGCCACCAATATAACCACTTCAAGTCTTGATACTTCTTAGTCACTCCCGAGTTAATAGAGTATCGTGAACCATGAGATTCAGACATGATCTTCTGAATTAGACCATTTACTCAGGAAACACAAATCCTTCCCCTGAAGTGAAGCACCCCACCTGCATCAAGTTTTGAGTCTTGAGCCTTGCCCATCAACACTTTTCCTCGTATTTCATTTAAGTTCACATCCTCAAACTGTTTGGTCTTAATCTCTTCTATAAAAGTGAGCCTTAGATCAACTCCGGCCATTATCCCATATTTTTTTGAGATGACCAGCCTCATGAACTTGGCCTCCAAGGCTTGAATCTCTCTAGCCAGAGGCCACTTAAGAGCCCCCAAACAAGCTAAACTACCCATGCTCATTGATTTCCGGCTCAACACGTCTGCTACCATATTATCCTTATCTAGATGGTACTGAATAGTGACATCATAGTCTTTAAACAACTCCATCCACCTTCGCTGTCTTAAATTCAAGTCCTTCTAGGTGAACATGTATTGTAAGCTGCGATGATCAGTAAACACCTCACACTTGACACCGTACAAATATTATCTTTAGATTTTCAGTTCAAACACTACCGATGCCAACTCTAAGTCATGAGTCGGGTAGTTCCTCTCATACACCTTCAATTGTCGCGAAGAATATGATATAGCATTCTTATCCTGCATCAACATAGCACCCAAACTAGAATATGAAGCATCACAATAAACAATGAAGTCTTTACCTTCGACTGGCAGGGTCAGATTTGATGCTGTTGTCAGAAGAGTCTTGAGCTTTTGGAAGATCTCTTCACACTTGTCATTCCACTCGAATGACACTTCCTTTTTAGTTAACCTGGTCAAGTGAGTAGTAATAAAAGCAAAGTTTTTTATGAACCGACAGTAACTAGCCAACCCCACAAAATTTCTTACCTTAGTTACGAAACTGGTCCTAGCCCAATTCTTAACTGCCTCAATCTTTTGTGGGTCCACCATTACCCCTTCTTTTGAAACAACATGACCTAAAAAGGCAACTGAAGGTAGTCAAAATTCACACTTAGATAATTTTGCATACAACCTTTGTCTTTCCAAAACACCCAAGACAATTCGAAGATGATATACATATTCCTGTTCACTCTTTGAATACACCAATATATCATCTATAAACACTATCACGAACGAATCCAAGAATGGTTTGAACACCCCATTTATCAAACTCTTGAAGGCTGCAGGTGCATTCGTTAACCAAAGGACATTACTAAAAATTCATAGTGCCCATACTTGGTCCTAAAAGCTGTTTTGGGCACATCCCCAGGCCTAATTTTCAGTTGATGATATCCAGACCTGATATCAATCTTTGAGAAGACTGAAGCACCTTGCAATTGGTAAAAAAAGTCATCAATACGAGGCAAAGGGTATTTATTTCTGATGGTGACCTTATTCAGTTGTTGGTAGTCAATACACATTCTCATACTACCATCTTTTTTCTTGACAAACAACACTGGAGCACCCTAAGGGGAAGCAATAGGACGAATAAACCCCTTGTCAAAAAGATCCTAAATCTGAGCCTTAAGCTCTCTCAATTCTACCGGAGCCATAGGTAGGGAGGGATGGAAATTGGATAAGTACCCAGATCTAAGTCAATGCAGAAATCTATATCTCGGTCAGGAGGCATACCAAGCAAGTCTGATGGGAAAACTTCCAAAAATTCACACACCACTGGGATAGACTCAATAATAGGAGACTCTACATCCACATCTTGAATATGGGCCAAATACGCCAAGAAACCCCGCCCTACCATTTTTCTAGCATGGAGAAAGGATATGATCTTTGCTGGCTTAGGCTTGTACACCCCTTTTCACTCTAACCTTTCCCTCTCCGAGATCTCTAGAGCTATAGTTTTTGCATTGTAATAAAGTACAACAAAGTAGGGGGACAACCAAGTCATGTCTAAGATCACATAAAAAATATCTAAAATCACTAGGTCAACCCAAGTCTGGTATCCTATAAACATAACAGAACAAACACGATACACATGGGTGACTATGACTGACTCTCCAACAGGAGCAAAAACATGAACAAGGGCATCTAATTTATCACACAGTGCATCAAATCCTAAGGCATATCTCACAGACACATAAGAATATGTGGAACCCCGATCAAATAAAATAGTAGCTATTCGATCACATACAATAATAGTACCTGTGATAATTACATCAGATACCTCTACTTCGATCTTATTTGAAAATGCATAAAATTGAGCCCGATCATCCTGACCAACTACCTACCTGCCTGGATGGATTGCTCCTCGACCGGGACTACCATTACCTCGGCCCCTACGACCTCTCATATTTCCTCCTCGCCCAATCTGTGGATGTCATCTACCATTGCTCCCTGCAACTGCTAGGACCACAGTTTTGGCTTGCTGGGGTGCTGAAACTGTCCCGCGGAGGTGAGGGCACTCCCTTTGTATATGGACCGACTCTCTATAATTAAAACAATCGCAATCAAAGGATAGACGACTACTTGAGAATGATGCTCTCTGACCCTCTTGGGCCGGATGCAGTTGTGGAGTACCTGAAAAGGTACCAGTAGAAGCAAGTAATGCTGACTGAATTGGCTGTGCTGCAATTAGCGGCCTGCCTGACCCTCTAGAATATAATCCCTAAAAATTGGCTTCTTAGCCAAAGCTTTATCTTGCCCATCTTTTCGCATATTTTCAACCTTCTTAACAAAGTCTGTGACTTCATTGAAACTCTTGCCAGACGAAGTCTTATAGACGGAAAGTACTTGCAACTCGGGGTTTAACTCCTTCACGAACAACCTGATCCTCTCCTCTTCAGTAGTGACCAATTGAGTGGTGTACCTGGACAGTGCATGAAAGTTGGCCTCATAAGCAGCCACTGATAACCCTCCCTACTCAAGGACCATAAACTCATCCTTCTTTCTATTCCTCAAAGTACGGGGCACATACTTCTCTAGAAACAAAGCATGGAATTGAACCCAAGTGAGTGGGGCAACAATGATGAACGACATTCCACATAAGCCCTCTACTACTGGTTGGCCTCACCATGCAGCTGAAAAGTCACAAACTCTATTCCATGCTGATGTACTATACCCAGCTTGTGCAACCTCTCATAGAAATCAAGAATAAATTCATAGGCATCTTTATTTTCAGTACCATGGAAAACTACAGGTTTGAGCTTAGGGAACTTGGTGAGCATATCATGCTCCGTACCAGTCATCACAGAACCAATTAGTGGCCTAAAAATTGCATCTGTGCATACCACCTCATCTGGTGGATGAGATGCAACAGAAAATAGGCGAGTAATAGGAGCAGGTGCTGCAGACATGGTGGGGATGGCGCTAGTGCCAGCCAGCCCACTCAGAAAGTCCACGATCTGCTGAGCTAAAATTGGATCCAAAGGGGGAATACTATCAGCCCCAGTATGAGTATCTTCCTCCAGCTCATCATTCTCCACTTCCTCTCCAACCTCTACATTTTCCTCTAACTCATCTTGAGGGACATGAGGGGCCTCACCTACTAGCACCTCCTCAATCAGAACCTCCACTCTGGCAGGTGTTACTTTACCTCTGCCCCTGCCTCGCCTCTTTCTCCTGCCTCTGCCTCTTCCACGCCCTCGAACGACTGGATCTTCTTTTGAATCCACTAAAGCTACGGTCTTGACACCATTATAACAAGTGTTGTCCATCTGTGGATAAGAGAGTGAAAGAGGTTAGATACCAATTTGTATCGCCAGATACCAATTGGAATTAAGTTATAAAATAAATGAAAGAAGATAATGAAACTTTTCCTAAAATCCTATAGCCTCTGGAAGAAAAGTACAAATATCTCCATACCATTCCACAATACTCTACTAGACTCATTTTGATACGATAAGATCAATGGAATCTAGGCTCTGATACCAATTTTGTAACGACTCTGACTCACCGTGACTGGCACCCACTAACTCTTCGATGGGAAAACTATTTTAAAAAGCCCAACAACAATAATCGCAGGTATATATAACTTAAAGATGCAGAAGAAAGTTTAAACCGAAGATAAATGCTGAGTCCCCATAAACTCAGAAACCAATTGATTATAAACTCAAAATGTGCGGAAGTGAACACACCCTAGGAACTGAAAGTCATCGTACCAAAACTCTAAAAAACTAACAAGTCTAGAACAGGAGTACAACTCCAAATAAAAACCAGTAACAAATAACCATTATCTAAACATCTAAGGCCTAGAAAAGAAAAGGACTAGAAATAATGATAGAGTCCACGGCAGCCTGAAGGAACAACTCCCCCTTGAACTTGAAAACACAATCACTCATCTAGACGAGGTCTCCTTGCAGCCGGATGAATATGCCATGTACTAAACAAACAGGTAGAGCAAGAGTAGTATCAGTACACAAAAACAATGATGTACTGATAGGATCACACGATTAGCCAGTAAGCGGATCATAGACAAGTAAATTCAACATAATAGACATATACATATACAAAATAAGTTCAACTAATCTCAAGTTCAACCATATTTAGAAATATCACAACTTAATGTCTTTCACATGCTATAACTTCATGCAAGAGTCCTTTCAAGGGATCTACAAACAATTTACTTTGTATCAGAATGTGACATCCGATCCTAATATGTATCAGAACGTGACACTTGATCCAATTATATGTCAGAACGTGAGACTTGATCTAATTATGTGTCTGAATATGAAACCCAATCTAATTATATATTGGAATGTGACATCCGATCCAAGCATACCACAATCACAAATACATTCAGTATTTACAGGCTTTATATCACTAAAAACAGGTTTATCACAAAAATAGGCCAGTAAGTGATCATTTCACACATAATCTAACATGTTTTCCTATTCATATACATACATGCATGTCATGAAGCAATTTAACAAGTATATGAAATACATACAGAAAACTAAATCTTCACCTACCTCAAATTCAAGCTTCAACAACCTTACAATGCAAGAGTCTTCCCTTTTCGGGTTCATTCTTCTCGTTCTTGGTCTAGGAAAATAGTAAATAAATATAAAGAATCAACACAATGGCCTAACTATGATGAAATATAACACAATTTCATACCCTAGGCTAACCCATGATCCTAACCCCACCCAAGGGCTATTTCCACCATAGGTTTTCAGTTCAAACCCTCCCCCAATGATTACTAACCATACTTTATAGGTTCTAGAAATTAAAGTATGAATTTAGGGAGTAAAATTCTTATCTTAAGCGTGAAAATCCGTGGAAAATCATCCTAGGTCACCTCTTGAACACTTAGGAACTATTTTTTGTAGAAAAGAATAGTTCTGAGGTTTTTCACAACTTAAGTCTTGCGACTGTCCCGCTCTGGCGACCCTGCTCTGGAGGGATAAATGGAGATAGAGAGCTCGTAAAGAGTCTCCAAGTCTCCCCATTTACAACATACCCTCTTTCCAAGATATATTAAAATATACATTTTTTGCCAACTTTGATTTCGAGAATTTTACTCGCCCGAATGCGATTTCGCGATGCCGTAAATGCTTCGTATCGTCCTGGATATCAATTTATCCAATCAAATTGGAGGTTTGACCTCCCATCATTGATATGATCACCCTAGACTTCACCTGACTCAGAATTCGTCCAAGTCTGGCCTAGAATAAGTTTTTCCTAAGTTACTACCCGAAGTTTTCTAGCTCGAAATCCTTTTCCATTGGCCTATTCTTAATGACGGAAATATGTCGTTACAAGAGTTGATAAGAAGCCGACTGAATTATTTATATGCCATTGTGTGGTGAATATATACATATTCCTTGCATACATTGATATCTAGAACTTGTACATTGTGCTTATGAAGTGAAACTGAGTGTGAATTTCATTGTATGATTTAAGCATTTCTTTTTAAAAAATTGATAAACAAAAATAATATATGGAAAAAGACATAAATTTCTCTCTGAACTTGTCACAAAATATCAGTTATACGCTTAAAATATCACGACGGCCTATTACACACCTGAATTACTTAAAAGTGAATTTATTTTCACCTTGACGCATATAGAACTAGTCACATGATGAGATAGTGTTTCATACTCACGCCACATCATCATCATGTCATTGCCACATCAACAATTATGTTAAATTTAAAAAATAATAATTCCATGTCACCCAAAATGAATTTTTCTTTCCTTTACAACATCAAACCTACCATTAAACCACCACCATTGTTGCCACTACCACCGATTTCGAATTCCACCAACACAGATTTCACCATCCCGCAACCAAATTTGCCACTAAAATCTTTCTACAACCACTGTCACCATAAAAACTTGCAAATACTTATAATAAATTTAACTAAATTTACCATCAGAATCACATCACCACCATTGCCACCATTGAAATTCATCAAAATCATAATCACAAATTTCAATATCCACCATCAATATCACACGAATTTTGTTGTCAATTATCGAATTAAAAGTCATACCACCACTAACTTTGTCACCCATTATCAAATCCACTACAGAAAAAATATCACAATTACAAATTTCTTCAAGCAATTAAAGAAGAGAATCGTGAAAAATAGAAAATAAAGTGATTTTATAAGATAAAAAGAAGGAGAAGAGATAATGATTGGAATGAAGAAAAATAAAAAGTTGGAGGGTTGTCCATGAAGAATGGATTGTGTTTTTCTTTTCTTTTTTCTTTTTTGATTCATTTACATGATGTTTTCTTTTCCTTTTAATTCTTTTTCCACATCAGCTTCTGGGGTGGAAATAAATTCACTTTTACATAATTTAGGTGTATAATAGATCGTCATGATAGTTTAGGCGTGTAACTGATTTTTCTGGACAAGTTCAAAGGAAAATTTATGCCTTTTTCTAATAATATATTAATTTAACTTAATGTGTGTTATTACATAGAAGTGGAATAGCAACTTCTCTGCTAGGATTTTTTAGGATGAATATCATAATCATTGTTACAATTTTTCGAATTCAATAGCGGCCTTTCAACCTAACAAAAAGAATTTCTACTTTGTCTGCTTTCATTTTACTAAATACAAACTAAGACAGAGTTGTCCAATGCACAAAAGAGTTGGCTTATTGCATCCTAAATCCCTCCTTAGCTAATGTATCTGCCACTTAATTTACCTCTTTGTAGCTATGCTGGATGTGGAGGTTTCCCAATTGGCGGAACAATTTCCTGCAATCATTCAAAATATTAGAGTAAGTAGGGTGATCATTTTCAAGGCAGTTAATAACATATGTGGAGTCTATATTGACTTACAGAGGTGTTAGCCCATTCTATAAGGCAATTTTGAGGCCAATTGGTAGTGTAAAAATGTCAGCCTTTGTCGTTCCTGTATCATAAATGTTGCCATTTCTATTCCTTATTACTCCTCTAATGCCACCCTTGTCGGGGTCTCCATAAGAGGAGTCACCTATATTAAGCTTATACCCATTGTTTGGTGGCTTTCATTTTATGTAGAAAATTTTAGATTTTTTAAATTGTTTGTTTCTATCTAGTTAAAACTATATATTCATAGCGTGGTTAAAAGGAGTGCACGTTTGAATTTTGTTTTTGATTTTTTTGTGATATCCATCATTTCTACACAGTAAAATGAAAAAGCATCTTGCCATTGTAGTTGTTTTTTGATCAAAATGTTAAACTCTTTTATCGAATTCAACCAATGTTTGTTAGGGCTGTTGAGGAAGAATTTCCATGCCCTCCCAACATTTTCTTATCTTTGGACATTACAAGAAGATATGTTTAATAGTTTTAGGAGAATTGCAATAGTAGCAATTTGTGTTTATATCGCTTTCTATGAAGCTCACATAATTGCAAGTTGGTAATCTTTCATACTTGCATAATCAAAGGAAGAGCTTGATTTTATTTGGCATTTAAGCTTCCAAATCCAATATAAGTTTTGATTTTGGTCAAAAGACTCTCATATATCGTTTTTAAGAAAATGGTAAACCGAATTGATTGTTAAGGTACCTCTTGAACTATAGATCCAATTAGGTGTATCAGATTTGCTCCTGTCTTGTGGCATGTAGATGCAGTTAATGAGGTCTATAATATGATTAGGTAGTTCAAAGGATATATTGCCTAAATCTCATATATCATTACTGGAAACTATCTCATTTATTGTTGTTGTGTCTTTCTTAAAGTGTAATGGTCCATACACCATATATCTAATTGTTTTATGATTTGGTAGGCACCTGTTTGAGCCTATTCAACCTATTTTCCTTTGATTAGCCGCTTAATTAGCATTTTTTCATTATTATTTTGCCTTGAATTAATTTGATCCAAGAAGTTCAGAGTGCACTTTGTAGTTGAAAGACTTAGAGGGCATTCTAGTGGACTTAAAAGCTAGTCAAATATCCTTTTAAGCATTTTTTAAACTTAATTTGGTGTTTGCTTAATATTTAAAATAATTTTAAGTTAGGTACTTTATGTCAAAATAAGTTAAAAGCGGTAAGTTGGTCACCCTCAACTTATTACTTTTTTACTTAACAAATTTTTAGTTTGACTAAAAATATTACTTTATTATTCCTTAAATATTTTGTAAACTCCAAAATACCCTGACCTCATAAAAACATATATAGGACTTCTTGAGTCATCTTTCTCAATGAGTCTTTCTTTAGGAGACATTCTCAAGAGAAAGAAACTTTCTTTAAATACGTCGTAATCTCTTCCTCGTTATCAAGATAGAAGTAAGCGTGCAGTAAAGAAAATGTGGAAATCAAAATGATAATTATTGGATGACTATTTGTAATTTGATTTCTAGTTAAATTGATCAATGCTTATAATTTATATATGATATTTTTTATAGAATTGGAGTATATTTTTTTTATCTACGGACTTAAGTCAAATTATAACATAATAGTTATTTAAATAAAATAATTTGTGTTTCTTCAAAGTAATCTTATCAAAGCAATGTATAATTTGAAAGTGAATTGAGACACATATTAATTCAAAGTTAAAAAATTAAAATAACAAGCTTATATTTACTTTAAACTGATTTAAGGGTACTTTAGTCAACTTAATAGAAAAAGAGTTTTTCAGCGCTTTTTTTACCAAACATATCAGTTACTTATTTTCAGCTCCAACACTTTGCACAACTGCTTAATCGTAAATCCAGCTCCAGTACTTAAAATTTGCTTTTAAACTCTTGTCACCTAAAAGTTACTTAAATTCAACTTATCCAAACAGGCTCTTAAAAGTAAAGGGAATGAAAAAAAAGGTTAAATAGTGGAAACTAGTGTGGTTGAAAAAAAAAGATTTGATGGGTGCCCAAGTATGTAAAAATAATATCTGTATATAGTTAGTAGGGAGGAGAAAATAAAAAAGATAAAAATAATGAAAGTTTTAGAAAAAGAAAAGAAATCACCTTGCTAACAATGTGCGAAAGAATGGAGTGGTTGCTTAAAGATAATGTAAGATATAAATGGAAGCATGAAAAAGAGTAATTGTCACGACCCAAAAGTCGAGGTCATGATGACACACATCCCAAACCCCATTCCGATGTGCAAGCTTAAAAGTAAAATCATGCGAGACTCTCAAAGGAAAGTCAGGCCACAAGTAAACGCAATAAAATGACAACAATGAAGTTACCCAAAACCTGATGTCATAAATTTAAGAGCATCTAATATAAATTCAAATCTGAATATATAATATAATTCTCCGAATACAGTAAAGATTGGAAATGAAAGATGGAACTAGCGGCGATCCAGATCCCAAAATCTCACCACTAATCTGATGATGATATGTCCGTTAGAAATCAACTGTCGCGCTAGACACCCTGACTAGAATCTGCATCAAAAGGAACACAGAATTAGGGGTGAGTACACTCTACGTGTACGCAGTAGGTTTAACTGACTGAGTTTAAAAAATTAATCAAACCTATGAAAAACACTAAGGAACGCTTCCACCTGCACGCAGAAAAGTCCCACTTCGGCTACGCTACCGCCAATTTATATAGAACGACGTGATTAAAGTAAACACATAAACAGTTCAATATCACAGTTAAACAGATAAATCAAGTATCACAGGTATCAATGCAATGCAATATGATGATGCAATAATATGATGGTACGGTGGGATCAAAGCTGTCGCACAATCTGTCGTATATACCTGCTGAGTTGTGCTACCAAGAAGGACCCATGGGGGTCTCACAGACCATATACCTCATCACAATCTCAATATATCAACTACCTCACCATCCAGCTTGTGGCCAAGGACTCATGATACTAATATATCTTCCGCTTGCTACCTAATTTATGGTCAATGATATAGAAAAGGTGTCACATTTGTTTTTTCCAAAAAGAATTTACACAGTTCTCAACTTTCCAATGATCAATGATAATGTGAATGAGGATGAATGCATACATAACATATAAGGCATGTAGGTAATATTCAACTCAACATGTAGTACAATGTTCAAATTTCTCTAAACTTAACCTAAACATGATATTCACCCTCAATATACAGTACTAGGAAGAAAATACCTCAAATTAAGTGTTCACCATTTTTTGACAATATTTCAATACTCGGGCATGCTCAAAACCCCAACTCAACCCCCCCGACGGACATCACAAGTCAAATAGTCTCCTTGCGCCTCTCTCACAGGCAAGTCATGAATCATATATGCTCAAAACAGATAAGTTAGCAAATAAGGCCCCTACACGGGCAACACAATACAAATAAGCCCTCACACGGGCATCACAATATAAATAAGCCCTCACATAGGCATCTCAAAGTAAATTAACAATCCCAAAATTATACTACGACCCATCCCAAAGTCTACAACATAGAATTGACTAATTACCCCAACTCATTCCCAAGAAGGATAGCCAAACCTACCTCAATTGCCGAAACAACACCCGAATACTTCGACCGGATGAAAAACCTTCAAATTCAATGCTCAAAACCACAACCCACTATCAAGAATGCAACATACACATCACAAGGAGTCCAACGACACCCATATTGACAAGTTTCGGAACCAGAGGTAAAATAGTCCAAAAATCGATTAATTTCAAAAAGGATCGATCTGTAAATTTCTTTCAAAAATATATTCTACTCATTGAGGGGAATCTGTGAGTGAAAAAACATAAAAATAACCCAAGAAACTAGGTATAAATCAATGAAAATTGAATTGAAATTCAAGAACAAATCCCCCCAAAAATTCTCATTTAAAAACTAGACTTTCCAATGATTTGGGAAGAGAAATTCGTAAATAAATGATGTAGAATTGAAAAAAGAACTTACCCACACGATATTCCTCAATAAATCTATCCAAAACCACCTTCTCCAAGCTTCAAATCGATAACAATGGTGGTTTTTCAGAAATATGACTATTTTCACGATTTAACACTGTTCATGCACGAATTGTGCATCGCGATCGCGAGCCACTAACTCTCACGATCGCGAAGCACAAGACAATTACCCATCGCGATCGCGTGCCCTCTCTCGCGATTGCGAGGAACAAATAACCCACATTTTGCTATCAGTGACCTTAGATCGCGATCGCGAAGAGCAATTTAGGCTACACCAGAAACCAGAATCTGCAGATTTTCTAAGTCTAAAAATGCTCTCTGTTGGAACCTTAAAAAATTATCTAGGGTCTAATAAAAATAAATCAAATATTTTACTACACTAATTTTGACATTCTGAACTCAATAGAATCGTCAAATTTTCAAAAAGAAGTTGTTATGACAAAATCATCCTCCCGGACCCCTTTTTGGTCTAAAACTCAACTTTTAGCCTAATCTCAAAATGATAATTAAGGTCCCGTGACTCTAATTCAATGCTTAACTAGACCAAACTCGATGTTCTGGATGCAACGGAACTGACAAAATTTTTATCCGACGCTCAGATCTAAATATGTTGACCAAAGTCAAACCAATTCATTTAAAACCACACTTTTCAACTTAAGACCTCAAATTCACGTATCAACCCCCAAATCGGATTCCAATGACTCTCCTAGACCAATTCCCATATTTGAGAACTGCTGAAATCGACAAAATTCCATTCCGAGACTCGAAACTCCGAATGATATAAAATCTCACTTTTAGAACCACTTAAGCCTTAAAACTTGAAAATTTGCACAACTCACAATCTAATAAGACTCACACAATTCCAACTACACAAACTGATCAAATAGCACTCGGTATACTAAGAAGAAGGATAAAATGACAATTTTACAATTTTTTTTTAAAAATGACCCTCAAAGTCATTACAGTAGAAATTGGAGAGACATAAGGAAAATGTCATGCCCCGGGAGGGTACCCTAGACGTGGCCGGCACTCGAAAGCCATTTCTGGCCTTCAAGCGAACCACCTGGTCCAGTCACACTTTCATTTAGTCATATTCTATCAGTGGAAAACTCAATCATAAGGGTACTATTCATAATTTAGGGCCAAAGGCCAAACATACATCAAATCAATAATTAACTAGAATAAAACTAGTCAAACGAACAATTTAACATTTCCACAATCTAGTCTATGAAGCCTCTATTAACAATCCAGGAGGTGCCGATAATAAGTCAATGGCTACCAAAAATCAAAATAAGGGAAACAAATCAAAATAATAAAGAAAATCTCGGTATCCTCCAGAAACTGGGAGGACTCACCAACTAGCTGGAAGTGAATAGATCTTCAATGGTGCGTTGGTTGATGATCTCTAGTACCTGTCTCTGCATTATAAAATGATGCAGGCCAAATGGCGTCAGTACATGAAATGTACGAGTATGTAAAATGGCCGAATGAAACAACCATCAAATTAGAATCAAATCAACTCGGAGTCTCAACTCAGAAGAAAGAACAACTCAATCAAGTGTCCTAAGTCTAAACAAGAATATGGTTTAGACGGGACCAATCATATACAATTCAACTCAATCCGACTCAGAGTACTATCAAGACCTATATGAGAGTTTGTCTTATCCGACAACCATCACTTATGAGCTAGTGATAGTACAACAAGCAGACGTTGTTGCCACGTCCGTTCATACCTTTCCAGGGTATGAACGAATCAACCAATCATGGATCCATATCCAACCAAGTCCTATCATGTCAGGACAATAATTTAGGAAGCATCCGACTTTAATGGTTCAATTCCCTCCTACGTTTGGCGACATAGTTATTGGATTCGAGTTATTACTTACTCTTACCCAATTCAGTGCTCGATACTCCTCCCAAGACTCAATACTCATAAAACTCCATCCAATCAACTCAATCTAATCATATCGACAAGTATCATTTGGAACCTTGTCAAATCATCAATTCTCACAATCAAACCTCTTCCAATCATACTATCCGATCAATCCCAATCACATCTTTCAAGAGTAGTTTAAATATGCATTTATAACATCATACAGTCATATCCAATCATTCCTATATTCCTTTAGTAAATCCTTCCGGGGCTCATCAAGAATACAAGGTCCTAATTAGACAATTTAAGAAAATCAACATATCTAAGAGAATTAAAATATTTAAAATAATCAACATAGTTAAGAAAATCAATAAAATATGCTTAACCACTCATATCAATCAACTCATACCAACATGTAGCATATCACTTTCTTAACTCCACAACATCAACATAATAAAATTTAGGTTAATAGATGAAAAAAGACCCATTTGGACCTAAATCTATCAAAACATCCATTCTTAGGAACAATCAATCTCAAAGAAGGTATAGGGCACATGGGTGGACTCAACCCATGATTTGAGTAGCCTTACATACCTTGGTGAAGATTTTGAAGGAACCTTAATGTTAGGTCTTCAATGGAAAGCTTGAAGCTTTGAAATTTTTGAAGGCACTTCCTTGTTGGAGATGGATTGAGAGAGAAGAGAGGATGTCTAAGGATTTTAGAGAGAGGCACAAGGCTGAAAATTATGGTCCAAATCGTTCAAGGCTAGAGTATATATAATTAGGAAAAAAGTCCAATTTGCCCTTCCTCAAAAAATCTGGAAAAACGGGCTAAAACTCACCTGGCGCTATAGTGGCTTGCCGCGCCACTACATCGCCAAGTCAAAAATAGGCTTAAAACCCTGCACATCTAATGGTGGCGCGTCGCGCCAAGGACCAAACTACTGAGGCTATTTTCTGGCGCGATAGTGGCGCGTCGCGCCCTTGCAGCGCCAAGCCTAAATTTTCTGGGTTCTGAAAAATGAGCTCAAAAACCCTGCACATCTAATAGTGGCGCATCGCACCAAGGAACAAACTACTGAGGCTTGTTCCTGGCGCTATAGTGGCGCATCGCGCCACTGCGGCGCCAAGTCCAGGTTTTCCTCAGTTATAGTCCAGGCCTGAAATTCCTATAGCACTAGTCCATCGTAAGATAGTCATAACTTTTGACTCTGAACTCCAAACAATGCAATCTTGGTGGTGTTGGAAAGAAGACTCAAAGACCTTTAATTTAATAGGTCATGGGCCACCCAGTTCATTATATTCAAAAAGATAAGGTCATTGGAAGTTGACCCTTATACAAACTCATTCGGAAACTTAGCCAAAACGAGTTCTTTGGACTTGGCTTGGTTCTAGGGATCCCTTATGACCCTAAATCACATCCAACACTCTCCAATTTCTTAGGAATTGATCCTAACTCATATATGCACTTTACAATCATCTAGTACGATCCTATACGTACACGAAGAATAGTTCGAATTTTAGTGAAACTTTTTGGGGGTGTTACATTATCTCCCCCTTGGGATCATTCATCCTCGAATATTGAGTAAACCAAGGATGGACTCGAGGTACAAATCACAATCATAATTCAGTCATTCAACCAATCAAATTCTCAAAATAACTTACTATCCGAACTCAAAATATACATACGAATTTAAATTAAGAAAATGAACATTACCTTCAACATTCTCATCGATGGGCACGAATAGATGTGGATATTTAGCTTTCATATCTTCCTCCGCTTCCCATGTGGCTTCCTCAACAAATTGATTTCTCCATAAGTCTTTGACCGAGGCAATCTCCTTGTTCCTCAATTTGCGAACCTGGCGATCAAGGATTTGGACCGGAACCTCTTCATATGACAAGCTATTCTTAACTCCAATACTATCAATGGGGACTACCAATAAGGGATCGCCCAAGAACTTCTTCAACATCAAAACGTGAAATACCGGATGAATAGCGGCTAGCTCCGAGGGTAATTCCAACTCATAAGCGACACTCCCAATCCTCCTCACAACCTGGTAAGGCCAATGTATCGAGTACTAAGCTTTCCCTTCCTTTCAAACCTCATGACGCCCTTTATGGGTGACACTTTCAAGTACACCCAATCATCCACCTCAAACTTTAAGTTTCTCCTCCTCACATTGGTGTAAGATTTTTGGCGGCTTTGGGCCGTCTTTAGCCTATCTTGAATAACTCGCACCTTCTTCATAGCTTGGTGAACAAAATCAGGCCTAATCAACTCAACTTCACCAACCTCAAACCACCCAATTTGTGATCTACACCTCCTCCCATACAAAGCTTCATAGGGAGCCATTTGAATGCTTGCATGATAACTATTATTATATGCAAACTCTATGAGAGGTAAGTGATTGTCCCAATTTCCTTTGAAGTCAAGTACACATGCGCTCAACATATCCTCCAACGTCTGGATAGTGCGCTCCGCTTGGCTATCTATCTGGGTATGAAAGGCCGTACTAAGATTCACCTTTGAACCCAGTCCCTTCTGAAAGGATCTCCAAAATTGGGAAGTGAATTGAGCTCCTCTGTCTGAGATGATAGACAAGGGGACCCCATGCAACCTGACGATCTCCTGGATATATAACTTTGTATAATCTTCTGCGGCGTCAGTAGTCTTAACTGCCAAGACGTGAGCTGATTTCGTCATCCTATCCACAATTACCCAAATCAAATCATGTTGTTTTCGGGACCTCGGAAAACCTATAATAAAATCCATATTGATCATCTCCCACTTCCATTCCAGAATTTCTATGTTTTGAGCTAACCCACATGGCCTTTGATGCTCAACTTTAACCTGTTGGCAATTCGGGCACTTGGAAACAAATTTCGCGATATCTCCCTTCATTCCACTCCACCAATAAACTTCCCTCAAGTCATGATACATTTTTGTAGAGCCAGGATGAATAGAGTATCTGGAACTATGCGCTTCGGCCATAATCCTTTCTCGAACGTCATCAATATTTGGGACGCACAATCTATTTTGGTACCTCAACACACTATCTCCCCCTTTGGTAAAAACCATCACCTTTTATTTGTGAACAACTTCCTTCAATTGGAGGAGGACGGAATCTTGGTCCTGCTTCTCTTTTACCTCTGCCACGAGTGAGGATGCAGACTCATCCTGAACATTAACTCCGCCTTCATTATTCTCTTCAAGCCGAACTCCCAATCGAGCTAGTCTATACACCTCTTTAGATAATTCTTTCCTCTCCTTCTCTATATGGGTAGTGCTACCCATAGACAACCTGCTAAGAGCATCAACAATAACATTAGCTTTACCTGGATGGTAGAGGATGCTCATATCATAGTCCTTGAGTAGCTCGAGCCATCTTCTATGACTCAGGTTGAGTTTCTTTTGGCTGAAGACGTATTGTAAACTCTTATGATCGGTGAACACATCAACGTGCACTCCATACAAGTAGTGACACCAAATCTTAAGAGCAAATACCACAGCTGCCAGCTCAAGGTCATGAGTTGGGTAATTTCTCTCATAAATCTTAAGTTGTCTTGAAGTATAGGCTATCACTTTTCCCCTCTGCATCAACACACAGCCCAAACCAACTCTAGACGCATCACAATAGATCACAAAATCCTCTGTTCTATCGGGCAAAGTTAGAACAGGAGCAGTGGTCAGTTTGGTCTTCAATTTTTGGAAACTCTCCTCGCAAGCATCGGACCATTGGAACTTAGCCTTCTTTTGGGTCAGCTTGGTCAATGGTGATGATATGGATGAGAATCCCTCTACGAACCTTTGATAATAGCCAGCCAAACCCAAGAAGCTTCTTTTGTCTGTTGGTGATATGGGTCTGGGCCAATATTTCACTACCTCAATCTTCTAAGCATCAACCTGAATACCATCTCCAGATATAATGTGGCCGAGAAAAGCCACTGATTCAAGCCAAAATTCACATTTGGAGAACTTTGCATACAATACCTGTTCTTTCAAAGTTTGCAAGATGACTCTAAGATGATAGGAGTGCTCCTCCTCATTTTTGGAGTAAACCAAAATATCATCAATGAATACAATCACAAATATATCAAGATATGGCTTAAATATACTCGATTCATGAGATCCATAAAAGCTGCAGGGGCATTAGTCAACCCAAAGGATATAACCAAGAATTCAAAATGGCCATAACGGGTCCGAAAGTCTGTCTTTGGGATGTCACACTCCCTCACCTTCAACTGATAGTAACCCGATCTTAGGTCTATCTTTGAGAAACAATTGGCACCCTGAAGTTGATCAAATAAGTTATCTATTCTGGGGAGAGGGTATTTTTTCTTTATGGTGACCTTGTTTAGTTGCCTGTAATTAATACACATTCTAAGGGATCCATCTTTCTTTCGCATGAATAGGATGGGAGTACCCCATGGTGAGACACTCGGCCTAATGAATCCCTTATCTAACAAGTCCTTCAACTGTTCTTTCAACTCTTTCAACTCAGTAGGAGCCATTCTATTTGGAGGGATAGAGATAGGAAGGGTACCAGGAAGGACTTCGATCCCAATGTCGATCTCCCTATCAGGAGGGACTCTGGGCAGATCTTCAGGAAAGACTTCAGGAAACTCGTTGACAATCAGAATCGACTCAAGGGATGGAGACTCAACACTGTCATCTTTCACTCGGATGATGTGACAAATACACCCTTTCGAGATTAACTTTCTAGCCCTAAGGTAGGGAATAAACTTACCCTTAGGCACGATAGGACTACCCTTCCACTCTATGACAGCCTTACCCAGGAATTTAAACTTGACAATCTGAGTCCTACAATTAATAGAGGCATAACAGACATAAAGCCAGTCCATGCCAAGGATAACATCAAAATCAACCATGTCCAACTCAACTAAGTCAGCCAAGGTATCCCTGTGATGGATTGATACAGTGCAATCTCTATAGACTCTCTTAGCTAAGACAGAATCACCGACAAGAGTAGCTACACTGAAAGGCTCAAGAAGACATTCAAGAATTTTATTGAATTTACTAGCCATGTAAGGAGTCACAAAAGATAGTGTGGCACCTGGATCTATCAAAATATAACAGTCAAGAGAAGAGACTCGAATCGTACCCTTCACGACATTTGGGGAGTTCTCCTGATCTTGGCGACTACCCATGACATATAGACGGTTTGTACCTCTACTCATACTTGAAGTAGTGCCCTTCTGATTACCTCTAGCTGGTGGTGCGGTGGTAGAATACTGGGCCTTGTTGCCCCATGTTGGACACTCCCTCTGAAAATGGCCCACCTGGCCACATTTGTAACAACCCTTATCTCCCTCTCTACACTCTCCCAAGTAGAGATTACCTCACTTGCCGCATGGTGGCTTCCCTTTAGAACCTTGACCCACAATAGCCTGGGATTGAGAACCCTGGGACCTAAAATTCTGGTGACTCTATCCCTTCCGATCATACCTGTTATGCGGCATAGGTGCACTTGCGGTGGACGAGGCATAGTTGGAAGACCTCTTCTGGAAGAAGGACCTGTTGCCCTTGTTTTGCCTCTGTTCATTCTCATGTACAACTGATTTTGCCTTCTTGCTCAGATGCTCCTCTCTGTCTTTCCTCTTCTCATCCTCCACCTGTTGAGCATACACCATTAATCTTGAAATATCCATGTCGGAGATCAACAATGCCGCTTTGCACTTCTTCTTCACATGTCTTCCTAATCCGAAGACAAATTTTCTCATCTTCGACCTCATATCTGGGATCATCTCTAGAGCATATCTGGACAGCTGGATGAACTTTAGACTGTACTCTTTAACGGTCACACCCTCTTGTTTCAAATTCACAAACTCTTCCACTTTTGCTTCCCTCAATTCTCTGGGAAGGAAGTGGTCAAGAAAGGCTCCCTCAAATTTATCCCAAATAGCAGGCTCATCATCTTCACCTCTACTTTGTTCCCACTGGTTATACCAGATGTTTGCCACATCCTTGAGCTGATAAGACACCAACTCAACTCCCTCAATCTCCATAGCATACATAGCTTTCAGGATCTTCCATATCTCATCAATGAAATTCTGGGGGTCTTCATCAACCTTAGAACCCGTGAATGCCGACGGATTCATTCTCAGAAAGTCTCTAATTCTTGTGGCAGTAAACGGCTCTTGGGAACTAGAGCTAAGAGTTGGTGAACTCTGATTACCACTGCAGGAAGCCACTAATTGAGTAAGCATAGCAATCGCTCCTCGAAATTCTGCCTCCGAAGTTGGTGCAGGCGGAGTAGTAGACACTTGAGGTGCCTCAGCATACCTTACAAGTTGGCCCCTAGTCCTCAATGGGCGCACTTCTGATTGTGGCATCTCTGTGTTATTAGCATTTCTCTGGCTGGCAGTACGTTTAGGAGGCATTGTCTGCAACGTATAAACGCACGAATTAGAAATAAAGTCTTATAGAGTTTAACTCTACCGCACGAATTCAGAGTATGAAAGAAGTGAAACAATGCTTAATGTCTTATAGCCTCCTGATTATAAATTTGGTGCAAAACACACCCATAAGTAATACTCTGCTAGGCACGGCTTCATAGACTCCCTAGGACTCCTGAACTCTGTGCTCTGATACCATATTTATCACGCCTAAGGAGGGTACCCTAGATGTGGCCGGCACTCGAAAGCCATTTCTGGCCTTCAAGAGAACCACCTGGTCCAATCACACTTTCATTTAGTCATATTCTATCAGCGGAAGACTCAATCATAAGGGTACTATTCATAATTTAGGGCCAAAGGCAAAACATACATCAAATCAATAACTAACTAGAATAAAACTAGTCAAACGAATAATTTAACATTTCCATAATCTAGTCTATGAAGCCTTTATCAACAATATAGGAGGTGCCGATGATAAGTCAATGGCTACCAAAAATCAAAATAAGGGAAACAAATCAAAACGATAAAGAAAATCTCGGTATCCTCCGGAAACTAGGAGGACTCACCAACTAGCTGGAAGTGAATAGATCTTCAATGGTGTGTCGGTTGATGATCTCTAGTACCTGTCTCTGCATTAAAAAATGATGCAGGCCAAATGGCGTCAGTACATGAAATGTACGAGTATGTAAAATGGCCGAATGAAACAACCATCAAAGAAGAATCAAATCAACTCGGAGTCTCAACTCAGAAGAAAGAACAACTCAATCAAGTGTCCTAAGTCTAAACAAGAATATGGTTTAGACGGAACCAATCACATACAATTCAACTCAATCCGACTCAGAGTACTATCAAGACCTATATGGGAGTTTCTCTTATCCGACAACCATCACTTATGAGCTAGTGATAGTACAACAAGCCGATATTGTTGCCACGCCCATTCATACCTTTCCAGGGTATGAACGAATCAACCAATCATGGATCCATATCCAACCAAGTCCTATCATGTCAGGACAATAATTTAGGAAGCATCCAACTTTAACGGTTCAATCCCCTCCTACATTTGGCGATGTAGTTATTGGATTTGAGTTATTACTTACTCTTCCCCAATTCGGTGCTCGATACTCCTCCCAAGACTCAATGCTCATAAAACTCCATCCAATCAACTCAATCTAATCATATCGACAAGTCTCATTTGGAACCTTGTCAAATCATCAATTCTTTCACAATCAAACCTCTTCCAATTATACTATCCGATCAATCTCAATCACATCTTTCAAGAGTAGTTTAAATATGCATTTATAAGATCATACAGTCCTATCCAATCATTCCTATATTCCTTTAGTAAATCCTTCCGGGACTCATCAAGAATCCAAGGTCCTAATTAGACAATTTAAGAAAATCAACATATCTAAGAGAATTAACATATTTAAAATAATCAACATAGTTAAGAAAATCAAAAAAATATGTTTAACCACTCATATCAATCAACTCATACCAACATGTAGCACATCACTTTCTTAACTCCACAATAACAACATAATAAAATTTAGGTTAATAGATGAAAAAGACCCATTTGGACCTAAATCTATCAAAAACTCCATTCTTAGGAACAATCAATCTCAAAGAAGGTGCAGGGCACATGGGTGGACTCAACCCATACTTTGAGTAGCCTTACGTACCTTTGTGAAGATTTTGAAGGAACCTTGATGTTAGGTCTTCAATGGAAAGTTTGAAGCTTTGAAATTTTTGAAGGCACTTCCTTGTTGGTGATGGATTGAGAGAGAAGAGAGGATGTCTAGGGCTTTTAGAGAGAGGAACAAGGCTGAAAATTATGGTCCAAATCGTTCAAGGTTAGAGTATATATAATTAGGAAAAAAGTCCAATTTGCCCTTCCTCAAAAAATCTAGAAAAATGGGCTAAAACTTTCCTGGCGCTATAGTGGCGCGCCGTGCCACTGCAGCGCCAAGTCATAAATAGGCTTAAAACCTTGCACATCTAATAGTGGTGTATCGCGCCAAGGACCAAACTATTGAGGCTGTTTTCTGGCGCGATAGTGGCGCGTCGCGCCCTTGCAGCGCCAAGCCTAAATTTTTTGGGTTCTGGAAAATAGGCTCAAAAACCCTGCACATCTAATAGTGGCGCATCGCGCCAAGGACCAAACTACTGAGGCTTGTTTTTGGCGCTATAGTGGCGCGTCGCACCACTGCGGCTCCAAGTCCAGGTTTTCCTCAATTATAGTCCAGACCTGAAATTCCTGCAGCACTATTCCATCGTAAGATAGTCATAACTTTTGACTCCGAACTCCAAACAATGCAATCTTAGTGGCGTTGCAAAGAAAACTCAAAGACCTTTAATTTAATAGGTCATGGGCCACCCAGTTCGTTATATTCAAAAAGATAAGGTCATTGGAAGTTGACCCTTATACAAACTCATTCGGAAACTTAGCCAAGACGAGTTCTTTGGACTTGGCTTGGTTCTAGGGATATCTTATGACCCTAAATCACATCCAACACTCTCCAATTTCTTAGGAATTGATCCTAACTCATGCATGCACTTTACAATCGTATAGTACGATCCTATACATACACGAAGAACGGTCTAAATTTTAGTGAAAATTTTTAGGGGTGTTATAGAACAGAGCTTGAAAATAGTTGAAGTAATGTATTAAAGTGCACAGGAAGAATGATCACTATTTTAAAAAAATATTTCACATTTGTCCCTTAGCCGACATTACAACCTTTAAAAACCTTTTGATCCTATGTTTCCAACACTTCAGTTAATAGAGTATGACTCTAACACCTTATTTGGATGGTTGTTACCTGTTGTATTGTATTGTATTGTTAGTTTAGATATAATATTTGTTTTGATTGTTATTTAAATTATATTGTATCGTATCATTTAAATCCATCGTTAGGTAACGGCGAAAAGTTCCATTTTATGTAACGATCGATTTGGTGTGATCGCGTTGTTACCTTATTTTTTTTCTCAATTTATATTTATTTATTATTTAATAATTCTATTTTAGACTTTACCCTACATTTCTATAGTAGTTCTATCACATACCCTATTTTTTTCATAGGCTTATCATTCAAGTTGTTGGTGTGTGACATGATGTAATGATACATAGCGATAAAATCTATTCAAACACTGTATTCATCAACATATTACAATACAATACAACACAATACAGTACAATACATTATGAAACAATACGTAACAACCATCCAAATAGAGTGTAAGGGCAATCTATGGTATGTCTTGTATGCATATGAATTCATTTGTGAGAGTGATCATATTTTTCTACTTATATGCCCTGAAAAATTGAATTGAGTGTGTAGGGGTATCTCTCTTGAAAAGCGACAGCACATAGATGGTTTTAAACTTGGTGACCTATTTAATTTCTTTTCTTGATAATGTAGTTGTAATTGTCCTGTGTATGATGTTGGTGTCAAATTTAGAGATTCGTCGTTTTAATGGAACTATCTTGTTTTGAATTGATATACACACTTTGTATGATAGTAGCCTTTATGTTGAAATTGTCTTATATGATCTAGATAGGAGTAGATCTTTTTGAAGTGTGCATTGTAGTTGGGTAAGGTGAGTGAGTGTCGTGTTAATTAGTTGTTCGAGTACGAACAAAAGTTCAAATGTGGAGTGATAATATTGGGTGAACTTACATTCTTTTAGCCGTATTTCACCGTTATTTGAGTATTATTTCGAGCAATTTCTAGTTATATACTCATTTTCACTCAATTATATAATTTTGAGCCTACGAATGATGTTTTATACTTTGTAGGTGAAATGAGTCAAAATTTGGCTAAGTATAGAGCTAAAAGTGAAAAAATCTCGGAAAACAAAGTTTGAAGCGAGGTTTGGAGGTTGCTAGGTGAGCTAGAAAGCGAGGGGAGGATAAAAAAATGCACTCCCTTTGATGTTTTACCCCTACAACAAGAAAAGAAAAGGTGAGGGAAGGGACCTTGCATCATGAGGGGTAAGGTGAGACAGCTTGCCTCGCGTCTCGAGATGTTCTAGACCTGCCCAAATTTTAGGCTTTCCTAAGTCCGACTTGGTGGGCCTTGCAAGGTGATTTTAAACTCTATAAATACCAAACTTAGTCATTTTAAAAAGGGAGTTCGACCTGATTGAAGTCAGTAACGTTGTAAGAGCACAGAGAGAAGCATATTCATCTCAATTTTAGGGTTTCTTCTAAACTATATAATTAGATTATTATTTTCTTTGTTGTTCATGAATTCCTTTATGTGTAATTGGATAATGAGTTGCTAAAAGGGCTCATTCTAGGGTTATGGTCATTGTATGAACATTTTTTTTTCTGATTATGTGATTGTTTAGCGGATTCTACCTCACTTATAGTTTGTTCTCTTAATCTTATACTCGATTATTTTGTGACTTCACGACCCATAAAGTAAATAGATAATTGTTAGTGAAACTGAAAGAAGGAGTTAGGAATAGAACGTAGATTAAAGTACATTAAAGGGGAGTAGGGTTCATAAACATTAGTTTAAAATATACTAAAGGCTATACGAATAAGTTAGTAGTAGTAAGATCTTAAAAAAGAGAAACTATTATAGCAATATAATCCCTTTTTTTCTGGTAGAAACGTATATAGAGTAATCTTGTAAGGAGAAATGAGCGGAAAAATAGATAGGGGAAGTGTCAAACAGCTTTTTATCCCATGTGATAAAAGTTATCCCATTTACACCAACCCCACCATCACCACCATAGAATAATTTATCCCATGAATTGTGGGATGTTAATACATATAGAATAGACAAGAGGGAATATAGACTAGAGGGAGTTGCTCGGATGATAAGCACCCTTCACTTCCTACTCTATATTTATGAATTTGAGTAAGCAAGGATATTTTTCAAGTCCCAAACTATCATAGATGATGCTTGCAAACTCTTTCTACTTCAGCATTTATGTTTAAAGCATTTATCATTTCTAGATAGATAGACAGAGAAATTTTCTAGCACTTGACTAGCCTATAAAGGACTTTTATGGATTGGGTATTGAATCATATATATATATATATATATATATATATGAGATTTTGGTTAAAATGGATTGAGTGCAATGTTATCTGTATTATTCTAAAAAGAATGTGTCAAATTAAATAGGGATATTGCATAACTACCTCTTGAACTACGACCAAAATTCCATCGACACACTTTAACTTAATTAGGATTTTATTACCACCTAAACTATTTCAAATAAAATAAATACAACCTAAAAGCTAATGTGATACAGAGAGTGTGCACACACTCTTGAAGGCAAGTGATGAGTGTAAAAATTGGACACATGTCCTTTTTTTAATTGGTAACTTTATAATTAGTTAGTACACATAATTATTGATATTAAAACTTACATATATTTAATTATTTTCATTTCTTTCTATGTAAAATATTTATTTTAAATTCATCCTCACTTTAAATTTTTTATTTTTTCTTTCATTAATTTCTTATCTTTTCACTTTTATTATTTTACAAAATTATGTGGGTTTTTTAAAAAATAATTAAAAACTGTCCTTTAATTTTAATGTTTTAATTTTTTTTGTTTTTTTTGATTTTTTTACTTATTTTGATAACCATTCAAAATTACATTATTTTAAATACAAGGCATTTGAAATTAAATTGGAATCAAATCAAAAAGAAAGACAAAGAAAATAAAAAGAGTAAATAAAATTAATAATAAAATAAAGGATAAAAGACAATGAATGAAGGTAAAAATAATTTAAAAAAAATTAAATACAAGGAATTTTTTACGTGTATTAACTTAATTTAAATACAAGATAGATAAAATAAGAAGTTTTAAAATGAATTAAAAACTTTAAAAATTAAAAAATATATTTGCTGACATAACAGGCGCGTGTGTATAAACACAACCAACTTACTTGATTGAAGGTACCATGTCAGCACAAAAGGTGCACGAAAATGCGAAAAAATGAGTTTAGGAGATGGGGGTTAATAGGACCCTATTTAAATCAGGATGTGTCGCTAGGATTTTGGTCATAATTTAGGGAGTAGATATGCATTATCTCAACTAAATATATTACTTTTGGGCTTAGCAAACAATTACTGATTTTTCTAATTAAAAGAAGAAAAAAAAGTGACATTTTAAGTCAAATAGTAAAGAATTTAAAAACCTTCTTCGAAAAACAAAAGAGACTTTGCTCACCTTTATTTTTTAACTAGTGAAACTATAACGACCTGAACCGTCGTTAATTAAGACCAGAAGAAATTGCAAGAAAACTAACTCAACTGGGTCCCACCATCCCGTTAGAGTGGGATGGTTCCGCCATAGCAGCGCCGCTAGAGCTGAAATACGTCCGCCAGAGTGGGAGAACGTGGGACATAACTTAAGTCACAATTTTTTTATTTTCCTCACTTCTTCCAAGGGTAGATTAGAGGCGAGAGTCACTGCAAAACCCTTCAAAGGCTACTCCTGACTTGGAAAGAATAGGGGAAGGAATCTTAGCATCGAAAGGTTTCCAACCGGTAGAATTTAGTCCTGTCTTGCCCATGGGACATCTGGAACTAGGGATTTCAGCCGCATTATCTCTCCACAATTGCTTGGCGCCCAGGTAAGCTAGGCTTCTCTTAACTGAGTAGTTAAATCTATACCTATTGTGTAGTATAGAAGGAAATTTAATGAGAAATTATGTAACTAAGCCGCAGGTCACAGGTAATGAGCAGAAATTTGGGTGTCATTAGTGCTCTAACTTGAAGTGACCTGAGTAAGAAAGTTGTGTAATAATTTTGAGATAAATTGGCAGTGATATTATTGAATTTAGACGGGTGAAATTATAAACATCATAGTTGTATGTACATGGATATAAAATATGTGGATATTTGTGATAAACCTTAGGATTGGTAACCTAGGTGATGGTTTTGTTCCCATATGTGTTTTATGTACTTGTTAATTTGTTTCATTGTATGAACGGGTGTATGTGAATAGTGAAATGATCATTTGCTAGCATGTTTTGTGACAAACCTGTTCTTGTGATATAATGTGGACTATTGTAGGTAGTTTGTGGTTGATTTTAATAATTGGATTGGGTGTCATATTCTGACGCATATTAGATTGAATGTCACGTTCCAACACATATATGGCTGAATTGGTTCTCCTGAGAGGGCTAAGTGTGTGTGTGGTGGTCCCATGAGAGGACCCGATAATATTTGTATTTTATGTAACAGTGAGGGTAGATGTTAATGAGCAAGGGAAAAGGAATTATAAAGGAACTCGTTGAATTATGGTATGTTTTTATAAAGAACTATGAGTCTGTATCAACTTATTTGTGGGTAAGATGGTGGACCATGTTAGGCATCAATGTGATATATATGGTATATGTGATATTCTATATTTTCCAGGTTTAGGGGTGGAGGTTGCTTGTTGGCAGGGAGTCGTCCTCTTTAGGTTTTCAATCAGAGATAGTGGTGGTAATAGTTGTTACAAGAATGCGTAGCTAGCTATGAGGTGTGGTCATGGGATGGCTAGGACCTTATGTTGTGAGACAACGGGGTCAAGACCAGTGATAGTTGTGTGAACCATTAAGTGGCTAAGGTGGGTTGCTGGTAACTATTGGAGTGAAGTGAGCAGTAGTATGGTGGGCCCATAACACACAGGTCTCAAGTTAGTAAACCAGAATTGGTAGTGAATCTGTGGTTATTAAAGTGGTAAAAACTGTAGTGTGAGAGTAAGGAGTTTAATAACAGGTTGGGTGGGCAAGCTTATAAAGCTTAGTTGCTATGATCTTTCTTATTTTTCTATACCTATATTATGCGGTGGGTATCAGATTGATTGATGATGTCTACCAGTACGTGTTGTTTGTATTGATACTACTCTTGCTATGCCACTTGGCATAGTCTGGTTGCAGGATCAATGAGTTTCCTAGGTAAAGGCGAAGATGATGTTCCGACAGCTCCTACTTTTCCATTCCTATTGTTGAAGCTGTGTCTTTCATTTGTATTATGTCTTGCTTTTGTTGAGCTCTTGTACCTGTTTTAGACTAGCATCCCTAGGGTATTAAGTTTTTGTTTTTGTATAAACACTGATTTACTACAGACTTAAATGAATTTTTCTGCCTTTAATGCTTGAGTTGTTATAAATTCCGCAATGCTATTCGTATAAAGGGTTAAGGGTTCTCCTACACAGGTCATAGAGTAGGTGCCCATACGACTCAATGGGTTGGGTCATGAAAATTTGGTATCAGAGCCCAGGTTACTAGTCTTCTAGTACAAGAGCAAATATGGAATAGAATCCTGCGGATTGGTGTGTTGACGTCCACATCTAATATTTAGGAAGCTATGAAGCATTCAAGTAAATCATTCCCATCCTACTCTCTTTATTGTGTGGCCTATCGCTTGTGGTATGTATTGAGTCTAATTGGTATCTCCATGAAGTAAACTGGATGTCGTTGTCTTTGCTGAAGGGACACAAGCAAGAGAAATTAGAACCGAGAAGGTTCCAATTGTTACCTTGCCTTAGAGACTTTGTAAATGTACAGATGACCAACTAATGGTCATCCGTAGAGTGAATTAAGTTAATAGTTTTGAATTGCCTGTGTGATGTAGCTGGGATTGTGATTATGTGCATAATGTTTCTAGTTTGTCACGACCCAAGCCTAGGGCCTAGACGTGACATGGCGAATGAGGAACCCGAAAGTACCTCAAACAAGCCTCTTAGCATTCTTTTAGCCTTTCATAGGTAATGATGATAAATAAACAAGAGGAAATCATAATAAATCTTCAACTTACATATGTCCAACATTACCTCTAACTATTAGATTTAACGGGGCTAAGACAAGTCCCTAGCTCACCCTCAATCATAATAGAAGAAATTCCATAGTAAAATATCTTAACATATCATAAACTAGAAAGATAAAGGAGTATTGTTCCCGGAACATGGGAACTCACCAAAAGTAGTCTTCAATGGAATATCAACTAGCCACGTGGAGGAGAATGAGGAGGAGCACTGATCCCTACATGGTGATATCATGTAGGCAAAAGAGTACGCGTTAGTACTTTGAATGTACTAAGTATGTAAGGATGCATGAACATTGAGAAAACATTAAAACATTTATTTAATATGGAACATAATTTAATGTATGCATAATAAATCATATATATATCCTTTAAAATATTCATTTTGTGGGAAATTAACCATAACCGACATTTAAGACCATGCGAGCTATTACATGGAATCCAACATAACCCCCTACGTTGGCCGGGGAGACTACTTGCCGGGTAGAACTCCGTCAACTTCATTCGTTTCTTTAACTTTAACTTTAAGGGCTATTTATGGATCCATTAGCCTAAGCCTACAAGGGCTCCTATGTTGGCACATGGTTAATGAGACAAGGGGTTGCTACTAGGATTCCCTTACCGAATCCCACCTCAATGCCTCATTCGGTGCTAAGTCAATCCCACGGAATAGTTTAATACTTCAAAATATTCATAGCATATAACTTGAGGATTCAAACATCATATTCGGTAGAATAGCTCATTAAAACATTTGATAATTCAAATATGCAAGAATTGTCCTTATTGCATAAAGAATCCATGATTCATATCATTTCATCATTCTTTCATTTCATAAGACTCCCTTTTTGATCATAGATATTACTTTCATAAATATTTATTTGGAGTTAAAGCTTTCAAGTCAAACTTTATTAAAAACATAGTAAAACTAGGTGAGTTCAAATCACTTCAACTTGCAAATATGTATGTAAATAAATATACATAAATACTTTGAAATCCATTAATTAAAAATCATGCTTTAAACAACTCACCATGAATTTCAAGAACCTTTAAATAGATAAATAAAAGAATTACTTGTAAACCATCAATTCATACATATGAAATTATGTTGCATAAAAATAGAGCAATAATCATTAGTTTAACTATGATTCATATTATTAAGTAAAATTAAGAATTACCATAAGAAAATATTACTTGAAATCAAGAGACTTAATTGAAAGAGTTTTTGGACTACATGGGTGGAAGAACCCATGGATAAATACCCACATAACTTAGAGTAGAGCTTAGAGAAAATAAATATAATTTATCATATAATCAAAATAATTTAGACATGAGAGTGGAAGGAATACTCTCATTGAAGCCTTACATACCTGGAAACCGAAGCTTTAGTTGGTACCGGAAGACTTAATGACCACTCTTGAGTCCTAGCTTTTCTCCTTGCCGGAATGTTTTGTGTACTACCCGGAATATATGAATTATCGGAATAGTATTTCTTCACTACTAAGAACTAAAACTATATTTGAGAATGTGTAAAGAAGTGTATAGAGAGAAGATTTGCTTGAGAAAACTTGATGAATAAAATGAGGAAATAAGGTGGGTATTTATAGGTGGGAAAGAGGACCTAACAATAAATAAAATAATTATAAATAAAAATCTAAAAATTTAGTGGAATATATTGATGTCATGGATGATGTTAAATGGAGGACAATTTATGTCATGAGTGATGTCAAATGTATCTAGATCTTTCTATGGTAGGTGAAATGAGTTATCTTTGACAGAATACTCTTTTTGGGAGCTACATTTGAATAAGATAAATTCCTTATTAGGATTTGGTGTCTTCATAAGAATTGTAGATATGGAAGTCTAGTTTCATATCGTTCAAGAATCAACCAATTTGGATAAACCTACAGTGAGATATGATGTTTCTTCTATAAACACTCATTTCCGTCACAGCATCCTACCTTACAAAGATTAATTTATTTGACATACTTAATCTTCGAATCTTAAAATATGGTCTTCATAAAAGTTGTAGGTAATGATCTTGTGGTTACTCAGAAATTTGAATCACTCAATTTGGATATTCCTATGAAAAGTTATGACCAAAATATAGAGGCTGTATCATGTTTAGGCAAAAATTGAAACATCGTATACAACGTTTTTAGGGGATGTTACATTATCTCCCCCTTGGGAACATTCGTCCTCGAATGAGAAAAGACTTAGCTTGAGTAGAGTAGAGTGTTAACAAATAACCTATCATTAATGCAACAGTGTAATTTAAAATATCGTTTAAAATATATTTCATAATTTTGCAAGCATATGACAAGAAAAGTTGAAATGTAAGGATTTCAAGTAATTGAGCAAGGACAACTTAATACCTTAGGTTTGGGTAGAGGGGAAAAGATGAGGGTATCTCTTAATCATATCCGCTTCCGCTTCCCATGTTGCACTTTCTATTTGTTGATTCCTCCAAAGGACTTTAACAGATGCAATTTCTTTGTTCCTCAATCTCTTAACTTGCCGGTCCAAAGTTTCCACAGGAACTTCTTCATAGGTCAAGTTTTCTTCAATATTCACTACTCCCATAGGTACAATGGAACTAGGATCACCCACATGTTTTTTCAACATAGACACGTGAAACACCGGATGAACCATGGCCATTTCCAATGGTAATTCCAACTCATATGCAACCTTACCAACACGTCTCACGATTCTATAAGGCCCTACATATCTAGGGCTCAATTTCCCTTTCTTACCAAATCGAACCACACCTTTCATGGGTGAAACCTTCAGATACACCCAATCATTCACATTAAACTCAAGATCCCTTCTTCTAGTGTCAGAATAGGACTTTTGACGACTTTGAGCCGTCTTCAACCTTTCTCTAATGATCTTCACCTTCTCTAAAGCATCAAGTACCAAATCGGGGCCCAACAAGGTCATCTCACCTACTTCGAACCAATCAACCGGTGATCTACATCGTCTCCCATACAAAGCCTCAAACGGTGCCATCTCAATACTTGAGTGGTAACTATTATTATAGGCAAACTCGATGAGAGGTAGATGATCATCCCAATTCCCTTTAAACTCCAACACACAAGCCCTTAACATATCCTCTAGTGTTTGAATCGTCCTTTCAGCTTGCCCATCCATTTGAGGATGGAATGTTGTGCTCAACTTTACCTTAGTACCGAGGCCTTTTTGAAATGATCTCCAGAAGTGAGAAGTGAATTGGGTACCACGATCCGAAATAATGGATAATGGCACACCATGCAACCTCACCAACTCCCGAATATATAACTTGGCATAGTCTTCGGCACTATAGGAAGTTTTAACCGGTAGGAAGTGAGCTGACTTAGTCATTCTATCAACAATTACCCAAATTGAGTCATGACGCTTCCGGGTATGAGGCAGACCCACTACAAAATCCATATTCACATCTTCCCACTTCCAAGTTGGGATTTCAATGTCTTGGGCTAGGCCACCCGGCCTTTGATGTTCGGCCTTCACTTGTTGGCAATTCGTACATTCGGACACAAACCTTGCTATGTCCTTCTTCATGCCACCCCACCAATACAACTCCTTTAAGTCTCGGTACATTTTCGTTGAACCGGGATGAATGAAGTATGTAGAATTATGAGCCTCTATCATGATCAAACTCCTTAAGCCATCAACATTTGGAACACATATCCGACCTTGATAGTACAGTACCCCATCTCTCCCTTGGGAAAAGACCTCTATCTTCTTTTCCTTTACCAACTTCTTTAACTCGATAAACTTTGGGTCAAGATCTTGCTTGGATTTAACATCCACCACCAAAGAGGATTCAGACCTATTTTGAACAACCATACCCCCATCATTAGTACCACACAACTTCACCCCTAATCTAGCCAATCGGTGAACATCTTTCACCAACTCCCTCTTACTTTCATCCACATGGGCCATACTCCCCATAGACATTCTACTAAGTGCATCAGCAACCACATTGGCTTTACCTGGATGATAGTGCACACTCATGTCATAGTCCTTAAGGAGTTCTAGCCACCTCCTTTGCCTTAGATTAAGGTCCTTTTGGGTGAACACATATTGAAGACTCTTATGATCAGTGTACACATCCACATGCACCCCATAGAGGTAATGCCTCCAAATCTTCAGAGCAAAAACAACGGCCGCCAATTCAAGGTCATGGGTAGGGTAGTTGAACTCATACACCTTTAATTGCCTAGAAGCATAGGCTATGACGTTGCCGTTTTGCATTAAGACACAACCTAAACCAATCTTTGAAGCATCACAATAAACTACAAACCCCTCTAATCCTTCTGGGAGAGTTAAAATAGGAGCAGAGGTAAGTCGATCTTTTAAGGTCTGGAAACTCTTCTCACACTCATCTGTCCATATGAATTTGGATTTCTTTTGGGTCAATTTTGTCATAGGAGATGAGATGAAAGAAAAGCCTTTGACGAACCTTCTATAGTACCCGGCTAGACCTAAGAAGCTCCTAATGTCTGAAGGAGATAATGGTCTAGGCCAATTTTTGACTGCCTCTATTTTCTTAGGATCAACCTTGATTCCATCACCGGATATTACGTGACCAAGAAATGCTACCTCCTTTAACCAAAATTCACACTTACTAAATTTTGCAAATAATTGTCTATCCCTCAGTGTTTGAAGCACAACTCTCAAGTGATTTTTATGTTCTTCCTCACCCCGAGAGTAAATTAAAATATCATCAATGAAGACTACTATAAAGGTATCAAGGTAAGGTTTGAACACCCTATTCATCAAGTCCATAAACACCGCCGGTGCATTCGTCAACCCAAAACTCATCACCACAAACTCATAGTGACCATACCTTATTCGGAAGGCTGTTTTGGGAATGTCACACTCCCTTACCCGTAGTTGGTGATAGCCGGACCGAAGGTCGATCTTGGAGAAGTGACTTGCCCCTTGTAATTGATCAAACAAGTCATCTATTCTAGGGAGTGGGTACTTATTCTTAATGGTCATCTTATTTAATTACCGGTAGTCTATGCACATTCGAAGTGACCCATCCTTCTTTCTTACAAATAGAACGGGAGCACCCCATGGAGAAATACTTGGTCTGATGAACCCCTTCTCTAACAAGTCCTTTAACTGTTCCTTCAACTCTTTTAATTCTGCCGGGGCCATACGGTAAGGAGGAATAGAGATAGGTTGGGTATTAGGGAGGAGATCGATACCAAAATTGTAATGACCCTCAAGGTCATTTTTAGAATTTTGTAAAATGACCATTTTACCCCTCCCTTTAGATGCCTCGAGTCGTTTATGATTGTTATCGGGTGTTGATTTTTAGAAAATCCTATGAAAAGTTAAGTCCTTGGAAATTTTGAGTTTCATAAGTTTTAAGTGTTAAAAAGTGGTATTTGGGGTCAATCGGAGCTACAGATCTCGGAACTGAATTCCGTCAATTCTAGCAGCTCTGAAATGTCGAAATTGGGTTAGGAGACTTTACGGAATCTGTTTTGGAGCTGTAACGAAGATTTGAGGCCTTGAGTTGAGAATTTGAGGAACTTTAAGCCAAGGTTTGACTTTGGTCAACTTTTGGAGTTTCGATGCTCGGAATGGAATTCTGACAACTCCGTTGGATTCAGGAGATGGTTTTTGGTCTAGAAGAAGTGTTGGTTGAATTTTTAGAGGTCCCGAGTCCATTTTGGTATTTTAAAGGCCTAAATTAGTTTAGTTGCGACTTTTTGAGTTTTGGGCTAACGAAATCTCGAATTCAAATTCTGATGGTTCCATCAGATCCGGAATGACAAAATTAGGCTAGTAGCACTGTTGGAATGACTATCGAGTCAATCGATACGAGTTTGGGGCTATTTGGCGCTTTTGACTTTGAAACTTAGCCTATAGTTGACTTTGGTCAACATTCTTGGAAAATGTGCTCGAATAAAAATTCTGACAGTGCGGTTAGTTCCGGAATGTTGATTTTGGTCTAGAACGACCCTTCGTTCGCTTTTTGAGGCTTCCGGACTAATATCGAGGCCCGTTGTGAAATATGACTTAAAATGACTCTTGGGTGTGGGACCCATTTTTTATTAAAATAAATTCGTATGGGAATTCTGAATGCGCCATTGAGTCCGGAACGTCAAATTTAGTGGGGTAGCATATCTGGTTTATTTTTATCGGATTCCGAACGAATTCCGAGTACCCCGTCGGAGATTTTGAAAAGGTCCAAAATCTGTTTCAGCAGTGCTGCAGCAACAACCCGTTTTGGGTTTTTTCTCCAACTTTAAAACCCTTTATCTTGAGTTATATAGCTCCAAATTGGGTGATTCAAAAGTCAAACTTGTGAGATTTTTCGTGGAGAACGCATTGGGGAGCTTGGAAACTGATTTGGAGCATTCAATTCAGGTAAAAATCGTGATATTATTTGCAGCAGTGTCCATTTCCGAAATGGATTTTTGAAGAACTTTGACAAGTTATTTCTTGACCAATATAAATCCGATTTGGGTGATTCCAGAGGCTATCTTGCATGGACATTTAAGGAGAACATCGTGGAAGTTTCAGAATCTGTTTTTGGCATGTCGTTCGAGGTAATAAATTGATTTTTAGCTGCAGATTTAGTGATTTTCGGAATGAAAGTTTATTGAATTTTGAAAGAGTGTATCTTGGTCAATATAACTTCGTTTTGAGTGATTCTTGAGGCTAGATTGTGGGGTTTTTCGCAAGGAACGTCATGGTATAATTTGTTTTGATTGAAAGATTTTCGTTTTTGAGAAATCGACGTGTAAAGAGGCTGCCTTATATCGTTTTCTTAGTTTTAAAATGTGGGAATTAATTTTTGATCGTCTTACGTAATTTCCCACCCCGAATTATGTTATAAATCTGATTTGTGTGCTTGGGGTGACGTTTAGAACCTGTTTTGGGGGTCAAATCCAAAATTTCGTAGGTGGGTCCCACAATTCCCGTTTTCGACCCAAAAATTGGTCCATTTCCAAAAATTATGAAATTAGTGTCTAAACGACCGTATCGACGTTGTGGTTCTATTTTTGATAGTTTGGCAGCGTTCCGAGGTCGTTCGAAAGGGAAAAGCTCCAGCACAGTGATTTGAAGCTCGCGTGTTTAGCCTACATGTAGGCTACGGTTTACCTTTCTTTAGATTGAGTTGGAATGTGTGAAAGCATGTTGAAATAGTTGGGATTTTGGTTGGGTAGTTTAATTGTACATCTCAGGTGTTAGAAATCATGTTTTAGGCTTGTTATCGGGTTTTTCGGGTATTTAGAAGCAGATGTATCTTGTCGTTATTTGTTAGTATTATAAGGAGAATTGAATGAGCATGTTGTTGATACTGTGGAGTATGTTGGCCTTAGTATAGGTGTTAGAAATCATGCTTTAGGCTTGTTATCAGGTTTTTCAGGTATTTAGAAGCATGTGTATCTTATCGTTATTTGTTAGTATTATAAAGAGAGTTGAATGAGCATGTTGTTGATACTGTGGAGTATGTTGGCCTTAGTATAGGTGTTAGAAATCATGCTTTAGGCTTGTTATTAGTTTTTTCAGGTATTTAGAAGCATGTGTATCTTATCGTTATTTGTTAGTATTATAAGGAGAGTTGAATGAGCATGTTGTTGATACTGTGGAGTATGTTGGCCTTAGTATAGGATGTAAACTTGCTTTATATGCCCGACGTCTCTCCGGTGGACTTAGATCCCTGTAGAATGGTGTAGCGGGCTAGTGCCTAGTAGTTGGCCTTAGCTAGGCGATACCCTTGCTCTTAATAACACTCCCACCCATAACTCGGTATAGTCATAACTTTTGAGATGCGTTGGCAATACTAGAATTCATGATCGTTTGGCTTCGGCTCCGATTCAAGTTTTGGCGGCATATCAGTTGACACATTGTGGAGGAAATTCTCGGTACTGTTGTTGATTAGTTGGAAAGGATATATTCGAAACCATGGGATAAATTATCTATGAGCATCCGGGTACCCAGTCCCGGCCTCCGTTTTGAATTATCGGGGAGCATCCCGGTACTCAGTCCCGGCCTCCGCCGACTTGCTAGTATGACGAGCATCCGGGTATCCAGTCCTGGCCTCGATCATACCGATGTATTACGGCGAGCATCCAGGTACACAGTCCCGGCCTCGACCGCACTGATGTATTACGGTGAGCATCCGGGTATCCAGTCCCGCACTTATGTATTATGGCAAGCATCCGGGTACCCAGTCCCGGCCTTGGCCACTTTGAATATTCAGGCGAGCATCTGGGTCCCAGTCCTGGCCTCGACCCCTAACTCACCCCTAGATCGATTGACTCTTGGAGATTCTGGGTTTTGGAAATGATACAGTACTTCGGTTCCTGACATCGCATATTCTTAGTTCCTAGCCTTGGTAGTTGTAGCTATTCTGTGTACTCGGCGAACTTATGGGGGTTCGTTTGGGTTTTTATTTAACTTGCGTACGAGTGTCCCGGCTGGGCTTATGGGGGTCCAGTTGGGTATAGTTAGCTGTAGCTCTCGTAGATAGTACTCTTTTCACTTTAGATGCTTATGTTGATTCCTATTTAGGCTTATTCCTCTTTTTCATATTGTTTTCACCTTTTCTGCTCAGTCGGCGTATGATGCCTACTGGGTACCTGTTGTTTTGGTACTCATACTACACTCTGCATCTACTTTCGTGATGCAGGACCGAGTACCATCTACTGTCACGAATAGATCGAGCTTGTTGCAGTCAGATTCGGAGACTAGGGTGATAACTTGGCGTTTTTGGATCACTTCTGTCTCCTTCAGAATGGATGGCCCGTCTTTTGCCTTTTGAGACTAGCCAGTTGTTGTATATATATGTCTGGTCCACTTTCGGGACTTGTACTCGTCTTTTACTTTATAGCAGCTCTGTACTTGTGACTTTCAGGTTCTGGGAGGGATCTTTAGTTATTTAAAACATGTTTTGGTTTACTTCCGCTTATTCATTCTGTTTACTTTTATAATTCAATGCTCTTATATAGTTATAGCCTTCAAACACATTACTTGAAGTTCCGGGTTGACGGGTTGGCTTACCTACTAGAGGGTTATAGTAGGTGCCATCATGACTTACAAAATTGGGTCGTGACAAGTTGGTATCAGAGCCCCAGGTTCGTTGGTCTCACTTGTACAGAGCTAACGTCTAGTAGAGTCTCGCGGATGGGTGCGGAGACGTCCGTAACTTATCTTCGAGAGGCTACAGGATGTCATTAGGAACGATCTCTATGTTGCTTCATTTCGTGCATTCTTGTGTCTTATTGGTTTCCTAAAATCTCATTTGTTTCGCTCTTTCATCGGAATGGTTCGTACACGCGGTACTATTGGAGATGATGACCCACCAGTTCTGGGTAGGCCTTGAGGCCGGCCCCGTAGAGTAGGCAGGGGAGCAGCACTAGCTCCCGACCCAAAGATAGAGCCGCAGCTAGTAGAGGAGCATCAGGACGCTCCTATTCCTACTCAGCCAAAGGGACCACCACCACTAGCACAGCCCCCAGCTGCACCAGTTATGACCCCAGCACTGTAGGCAGCGATTGTGCAGCTCCTCACAGCTATAGGGGTTGTACCACAGGCCCCGACCCCAGTAACATATGGCATACCAGTACCGCGGGATCCGTCCACCTAGCCAGCACCTGAGGTTCAGCCGCCTCCACCAGTTGTTGCACCCCCGCCAACAGTTTTGGAGGGTGTGATGTCATTACAGGATCAGAAGATGTTAGGGGTATTTAGAAGGTTGTCACCCCCGACATTTTCTGGAGCTATTGGCGAGGATGCCATAGCGTTCTTGACTACCTGTCAGGAGAAACTCCATTCCTTAGGTCTTGTGGAGTCCAGAGGTGCCGACTTCACTGCTCACCAGTTCAGAGGGGCAGCTAGACAGTGGTGGCGCTCTTATTTACAGTCCAGGCTAGCTGGGTCACCACTATTGACATGGGCCCAATTCTGAGAGGCTTTCCTGGCTCTATACATCCCTAGGAGTGTTAGGGACCGACTCTCGGATCAGTTTACTCGGTTGGAGAAGGGTCACATGATAATTACGGAGTATGAGGCCAGATTTCATCAGCTTTCCCAACATGCCACTATGATTCTACCTACTGAGAAGGAGAGGGTATGATGTTTTTCTGCGCGGATTGAGACCTTACCTGAGGGTGGGGACTGAGCACTTGGTTTCTGTGGGCTGCTCTTTTCTGGATGTGGTGGATCATGCCCGCAAGATCGATATTATTCATCGTCAGGCCCAAGGGGGAAGCGATAAGAGACCCAGGCATCAGGGTAGCTACAATGGGTCCCAATCTAGGGGCCATGATAGTTATGAAAGGCCCCGTCAACGATTCCAGCAGGATAGGTACCAGCAGGGTCAGTCCAGCCGGCCGATTCAGGCCGCCCTGCCAGCAGTTAAGGGTAGTCAGCCCCGTTCGGGGGGTTCCACTACAGGGCAGAGCTCGAGGGAATCAGGTCTGCTTTCTCCCTACCGCGGGTGAGTTATCAAGGGTCGCTCAGTTTCAGGATGCTTCGATTGTGGCTCACTAGAGTACTGGGCTAGGTAATGTCCCAGCCGGGCTAGACCGTTGGTAGTAGCACCACTTCCACCAGGAGGTATAGATCAAGGCCACGGCCGCAGCGATAGTCAGCAGGGTGTTCGAGGAGGTTCCCGGGGAGGCAGGTCAGGTGGTAGGGCGAATGTTCGTGGGGGAGGCCGACAGGGCCACTTCTATGCTGCTCCGGCGAGGGCAGAGGCTGAGGCATCAGATGATGTTATCACAGGTACTATCCTTATTAGTCAGCAGACTGCTTCTGCGTTATTTGATCTAGTTTCCATGTATTCCTATGTGTCTATATATTTTGTTCCACGTCTGGGTATTGCTTATAAGTCACTTCAGGTCTCGTTGCATGTTTTGACCCCGATAGGGGATTCTTTAGTAGTGAATCAGGTTTGTAGATCCTGTACGGTGACTATTTAGGGGCATGAGACTCGGGCATATCTTATTTTACTTGATATGCTGAACTTCGATGTTATTCTGGGCATGAATTGGCTATCCCCTCATCATGCAGTTTTGGACTATTATACCAAGACCATTACATTAGCCATGCCTGGTATTCCCCCGATCTTGTGGCAGGGTGTTTATAATCGCTCACCGACTGGGATCATATCTTTTATGTAGGCCCGGCAACTAGTTAGGTCCGGGTGCTTGACGTACTTAGCATATGTCTGTGATGTGTCCAGCGAGGCTTTTACTATTGATTCAGTCCCTGTGGTTAGGGAGTATACTGATGTCTTCCCCACTGACCTACCTGACCTACCCCTAGAGAGAGATATTGGCTTTGCCATAGATTTGGAAGCCGGGTACTAAGTCTATTTCTATACCACCTTACCGTATGGTCCCCGCAGAGCTCAAGAAGCTCAGTGTGCAACTTGAGGATCTTTTAGGTAAGAGATTTATTCGCCCGAGTGTGTCGCCGTGGGGTGCACCCGTCCTATTTGTTAAGAAGAAGGATGGGACTATGCAGATGTGTGTTGATTACAGGCAGCTGAACAAGGTGACGGTGAAAAATCGTTACCCCATGCCTCGTTTCGATGATCTATTTGACTAGTTTCAGGGTGCGACCGTGTTTTCTAATATTGACTTGAGGTCTGGCTACCACCAGTTGCGGATTAGAGAAGCCGACATTCCTAAGACTGCGTTTCGGACTCGCTATGGCCACTACGATTTCCTTGTGATGTCTTTTGGACTTACTAATGCCCTAACAACTTTTATGGACCTTATGACTCGAGTATTCAGTCCTTATCTTGACTTTTTTATGATTGTACTCATCGATGATATACTAGTATACTCACGGAGTAGAGAGGAGCACGTGCAACATTTGAGGGTTGTGCTCCAGACCTTGAGAGACCAGCAGCTTTATGCTAAATTCTCAAAGTGCGAGTTTTGGTTGGAGTCTGTGGCATTTGCTAGGACACGTGGTGTCCAGAGAGGGTATTAGGGTGGATCCGACGAGGATTAAGGTTATTCGTGGTTGGGCTAGGCCCACATCCGTTACAGAGATTCAGAGCTTTGTTGGATTGGCTGGGTATTATCGATGATTCATCGAGGGTTTCTCCACCATTGCATCACCATTGATCCATTTGACTCGCCAGGATGATCCCTTTGTGTGGTCCGAGGAGTGTGAGTCAAGCTTTCGGAAGCTTAAGAAGTGTTCAGTTCCAGAACATTAGTTTCATTTTGAGTTCTTGGTTTTTCAAGTTGAAATTGGGATTTGGGGCTTTGCGCGGGGTGACGTTGTTTCGGTTGTTTTCATCCTCCAATGTTCAGATAGAGCATGCAACTCCTTAGAGTTTAATGTTGTATGGTTTGGTAGGCAATTTTTGAATTGCATTGAAGGTTTTCAGGATAGCTAAGGATTGGTAGAACGCCCTTAGTGGCTTGGAGAAATGGATTTCAAAACATAAGACAAATACTTGGAATTTTGAGTGAGTTGTATCTGCCATGATCGTGTATTACTCAATTCTGTAGTTTTGGTTTATTTTGGTCGTCCTCAGTTGAATTCTAGTGTTTTGGGTCAAGTTTGGGCTAAACGAGCGAGAGTTAGAGCCCAAGAAATGATTGGAGGAGATTTTTTTTGAAGTTGGAAGTGAAATTGAGGATTTTCCTCGTAGCCTAAGTTCTGTGATGGCGTTGTTCAACTCGAGAGGGTGTCTGAGGTTTAGGCAAAGCAAGCAGGCCCAAAACCGTCATCCTTTCATGCCTCTAGACAGTGACTGTACTTTTACTTTCGCGGGCGAAAGTTCTTTTAGTAGTGGATATTATAATGATCCTCAAGGTCATTTTTAGAATTTTGTAAAATGACCATTTTACCCCTCCCTTTAGATGCCTCGAGTCGTTTATGATTGTTATCGGGTGTTGATTTTTAGAAAATCCTATGAAAAGTTAAGTCCTTGGAAATTTTGAGTTTCATAAGTTTTAAGTGTTAAAAAGTGGTATTTGGGGTCAATCGGAGCTACAGATCTCGGAACTGAATTCCGTCGATTCCAGCAGCTCTGAAATGTCGAAATTGGGCTAGGAGACTTTACGGAATCTGTTTTGGAGCTGTAACGAAGATTTGAGGCCTTGAGTTGAGAATTTGAGGAACTTTAAGCCAAGGTTTGACTTTGGTCAACTTTTGGAGTTTCGATGCTTGGAATGGAATTCCGACAACTCCATTGGATTCAGGAGATGGTTTTTGGTCTAGAAGAAGTGTTGGTTGAATTTTTAGAGGTCCCGAGTCCATTTTGGTATTTTAAAGGCCTAAATTAGTTTAGTTGCGACTTTTTGAGTTTTGGGCTAACGAAATCTCGAATTCAAATTCTGATGGTTCCATCAGCTCCGGAATGACCAAATTAGGCTAGTAGCACTGTTGGAATGACTATCGAGTCAATCGATACGAGTTTGGGGCTATTTGGCGCTTTTGACTTTGAAACTTAGCCTATAGTTGACTTTGGTCAACATTCTTGGAAAATGCGCTCGAATAAAAATTCTGACAGCGCGGTTAGTTCCGGAATGTTGATTTTGGTCTAGAACGACCCTTCGTTCGCTTTTTGAGGCTTCCGGACTAATATCGAGGCCCGTTGTGAAATATGACTTAAAATGACTCTTGGGTGTGGGACCCATTTTTTATTAAAATAATTTCGTATGGGAATTCTGAATGCGCCATTGAGTCCGGAACGTCAAATTTAGTGGGGTAGCATATCTGGTTTATTTTTATCGGATTCCGAACGAATTTCGAGTACCCCGTCGGAGATTTTGAAAAGGTCCAAAATCTGTTTCAGCAGTGCTGCAGCAACAGCCCGTTTTGGGTTTTTTCTCCAACTTTAAAACCTTTTATCTTGAGTTATATAGCTCCAAATTGGGTGATTCAAAAGTCAAACTTGTGAGATTTTTCGTGGAGAACGCATTGGGGAGCTTGGAAACTGATTTGGAGCATTCAATTCAGGTAAAAATCGTGATATTATTTGCAGCAGTGTCCATTTCCGAAATGGATTTTTGAAGAACTTTGACAAGTTATTTCTTGACCAATATAAATCCGATTTGGGTGATTCCAGAGGCTATCTTGCATGGAAATTTAAGGAGAACATCGTGGAAGTTTCAGAATCTGTTTTTGGCATGTCGTTCGAGGTAATAAATTGATTTTTAGCTGCAGATTTAGTGATTTTCGGAATGAAAGTTTATTGAATTTTGAAAGAGTGTATCTTGGTCAATATAACTTCGTTTTGAGTGATTCTTGAGGCTAGATTGTGGGGTTTTTCGCAAGGAACGTCATGGTATAATTTGTTTTGATTGAAAGATTTTCGTTTTTGAGAAATCGACGTGTAAAGAGGCTGCCTTATATCGTTTTCTTAGTTTTAAAATGTGGGAATTAACTTTTGATCGTCTTACGTAATTTCCCACCCCGAATTATGTTATAAATCTGATTTGTGTGCTTGGGGTGACGTTTAGAACCTGTTTTGGGGGTCAAATCCAGAATTTCGTATGTGGGTCCCACAATTCCCATTTTCGACCCAAAAATTGGTCCATTTCCAAAAATTATGAAATTAGTGTCTAAACGACCGTATCGACGTTGTGGTTCTATTTTTGATAGTTTGGCAGCGTTCCGAGGTCATTCGAAAGGGAAAAGCTCCAGCACAGTAATTTGAAGCTCGCGTGTTTAGCCTACATGTAGGCTACGGTTTACCTTTCTTTAGATTGAGTTGGAATGTGTGAAAGCAAGTTGAAATAGTTGGGATTTTGGTTGGGTAGTTTAATTGTACATCTCAGGTGTTAGAAATCATGTTTTAGGCTTGTTATCGGGTTTTTCGGGTATTTAGAAGCAGATGTATCTTATCGTTATTTGTTAGTATTATAAGGAGAATTGAATGAGCATGTTGTTGATACTGTGGAGTATGTTGGCCTTAGTATAGGTGTTAGAAATCATGCTTTAGGCTTGTTATCAGGTTTTTCAGGTATTTAGAAGCATGTGTATCTTATCGTTATTTGTTAGTATTATAAGGAGAGTTGAATGAGCATGTTGTTGATACTGTGGAGTATGTTGGCCTTAGTATAGGTGTTAGAAATCATGCTTTAGGCTTGTTATTAGGTTTTTCAGGTATTTAGAAGCATGTGTATCTTATCGTTATTTGTTAGTATTATAAGGAGAGTTGAATGAGCATGTTGTTGATACTGTGGAGTATGTTGGCCTTAGTATAGGATGTAAACTTGCTTTATATGCCCGGCGTCTCTCCGGTGGACTTAGATCCCTGTAGAATGGTGTAGCGGGCTAGTGCCTAGTAGTTGGCCTTAGCTAGGCGATACCCTTGCTCTTAATAACACTCCCACCCATAACTCGGTATAGTCATAACTTTTGAGATGCGTTGGCAATACTAGAATTCATGATCGTTTGGCTTCGGCTCCGATTCAAGTTTTGGCGGCATATCAGTTGACACATTGTGGAGGAAATTCTCGGTACTGTTGTTGATTAGTTGGAAAGGATATATTCGAAACCATGGGATAAATTATCTATGAGCATCCGGGTACCCAGTCCCGGCCTCCGTTCTGAATTATCGGGGAGCATCCGGGTACTCAGTCCCGGCCTCCGCCGACTTGCTAGTATGACGAGCATCCGGGTATCCAGTCCTGGCCTTGATCATACCGATGTATTACGGCGAGCATCCGGGTACACAGTCCCGGCCTCGACCGCACCGATGTATTACGGCGAGCATCCGGGTATCCAGTCCCGCACTTATGTATTATGGCAAGCATCCGGGTACCCAGTCCCGGCCTTGGCCACTTTGAATATTCGGACGAGCATCTGGGTCCCAGTCCTGGCCTCGACCCCTAACTCACCCCTAGATCGATTGACTCTTGGAGATTCTGGGTTTTGGAAATGATACAGTACTTCGGTTCCTGACATCGCATATTCTTGGTTCCTAGCCTTGGTAGTTGTAGCTATTCTGTGTACTCGGCGAACTTATGGGGGTTCGTTCGGGTTTTTATTTAACTTGCGTACGAGTGTCCCGGCTGGGCTTATGGGGGTCCAGTTGGGTATAGTTAGCTGTAGCTCTTGTAGATAGTACTTTTTTCACTTTAGATGCTTATGTTGATTCCTATTTAGGCTTATTCCTCTTTTTCATATTGTTTTCACCTTTTCTGCTCAGTCGGCGTATGATGCCTACTGGGTACCTGTTGTTTTGGTACTCATACTACACTCTGCATCTACTTTCGTGATGCAGGACCGAGTACCATCTACTGTCACGAATAGATCGAGCTTGTTGCAGTCAGATTCGGAGACTAGGGTGATAACTTGGCGTTTTTGGATCACTTCTGTCTCCTTCAGAATGGATGGCCCGTCTTTTGCCTTTTGAGACTAGCCAATTGTTGTATATATATGTCTGATCCACTTTCGGGACTTGTACTCGTCTTTTATTTTATAGCAGCTCTGTACTTGTGACTTCCAGGTTCTGGGAGGGATCTTTAGTTATTTAAAACATGTTTTGGTTTACTTCCGCTTATTCATTCTGTTTACTTTTATAATTCAATGCTCTTATATAGTTTTAGCCTTCAAACACATTACTTGAAGTTCCGAGTTGACGGGTTGGCTTACCTACTAGAGGGTTATAGTAGGTGCCATCATGACTTACAAAATTGAGTCGTGACAAAAATCAACTTCCCTTTCGGGAGGGACACCAGGAAGGTCATCGGGAAATACATCGAGGAATTCATTGACTATAGGAACTGACTCAAGAGAAGGACTTTTAGAGTTGACATCCCTAACCCTCACAATGTGGTAAATACATCCCTTAGAAATCATTTTGCGGGCCTTAAGATAAGAAATAAACTGACCCTTCACCACCGAATCATGACCCTGCCATTTAATAACAGGCTCATTTGGAAATTGGAATTTGACTCGACGATTCCTACAATCTATGGAAGCATAAGATGCATGTAACCAATCCATCCCAAGAATGACATCGAAATCTATCATGTCAAGCTCAATGAGATCACAAGGAATAACTTTATGCAAGACAGACACAAGGCAACCCCTATAGACCTTTCTAGCAATAACTGACTCACCAACGGGGGTAGACACCAAATAGGGCTCTAATAACATTTCAGGTAAAACATCAAATCTATTAGCAAGGAATGGAGTAACAAAAGATAAATTTGCACCCGGATCTAATAGTGCATACACATCAAAAGAAAAGACCTTTAACATACCGGTAATGACATTAGGTGCATCCTCAACCTCTTGTCTCCCATGCAAGGCGTAAAAGCGGTTGGTGCGTTGGACACCTTCTTGGACTTGTTGACCATGAGAAATTTGTCCTTGAGTCCTACCACCACCATCTCTACAATCCTTAGCATGGTGGCCCAGCTTGCCACACTTAAAGCATGCATTGGAGCCGGCTAAGCATTCCCCTTTGTGAGTCCTTCCACACTTCTTGCAAGTGGGGAAAGTTTGAGTAGCAACATTCTCTCTTGGAATAATTGGTTTACCACTCTTGTTCTTGTTGAACTTTGGAGGAGGAGTATTGGTGGAACCTTGTCCCACAAATCTTTGCCCACCTTGGCCTTTGTCATTGTTACCATGATCGGACCTTTGAGGGTTAAACCCTCCACCATCCACTCTAGCCTTTTTGAACCCCCTTGATCTCTCTCTAAGCTTCTCTTCTTCAATTTGTTCTGCATAAGTCATTAACCGAGAGATGTCCATCTCCTTGACCAACATGGCTGTTTTGCACTCCTTGGACACCAAGCTTGAGACACCGGAAATAAACTTGCTCATTCTAGCTCTTGGGTCGGAGACCATGAAGGGAGCATACTTTGACAACTTAGTGAATTTGAGAGCATACTCCCTCACGCTCATACTTCCTTGATGGAGGTTGATAAACTCTTGGATTTTGGCCTCCCTTAGCTCCAATGGGAAGAAGCGATCTAAGAAGGCACCTTTAAACTCTTCCCATCCTATCGGCCCTATTTCTTCATCCCTCTCAACAACCCATTGTTCATACCTCACTCGAGCCACACCTTTGAGTTGATAGGCCACTAGCTTGGCCTTCTCATTTGGTGGCACACCCATGATGGCCACAATCTGGTACACCTCATTAATGAACTCCATAGGGTCCTCATCTAGTTTAGAACCATCGAACTCGGGTGGATTCATCCTTTGGAAATCCCGAATCCTAGAGGCTGCATTTTGCATTTGGGGAGGAGGAACACCTAGATTCCCTTGGTTAGCTACGACTTGGGCTAACAAAGTAATAACACTGCAAAACTCGGCATGGGTTACCCCGTCCTCATGATGTTGGGCATTAGGAATCGGAGGAGTTTGGTCCTCATCGTCAACCCTTGCTCTTCGAGGTGGTCTTCCATGAGTCATTATCTAGAGAACACAAAATGGGTCGTTAGTTAAAGGAAAGCTTAGGACACTCTAAGGCACGACATGAATTTGAAAGAAGTGAAAATTTTCCTAAATGTCTCATAGTCTCTTATTCATAATTGTGGCGCGCTTCACAACCATGAACAAGAACCTATTCGACGCGGTATGTTGGACTTCCAAGGATCATTCAAAACCTCGGGCTCTGATACCAAGTTTGTCACGACCCAAGCCTAGGGCCTAGACGTGACATGGCGAATGAGGAACCCGAAAGTACCTCAAATAAGCCTCTTAGCATTCTTTTAGCCTTTCATAGGTAATGCTGATAAATAAACAAGCGGAAATCATAATAAATCTTCAACTTACATATGTCCAACATTACCTCTAACTATTAGATTTAACGGGGCTAAGACAAGTCCCTAGCTCACCCTCAATCATAATAGAAGAAATTCCATAGTAAAATATCTTAACATATCATAAACTAGAAAGATAAAGGAGTATTGTTCCCGGAACATGGGAACTCACCAAAAGTAGTCTTCAATGGAATATCAACTAGCCACGTGGAGGAGAATGAGGAGGAGCACTGATCCCTACATGGTGATATCATGTAGGCAAAAGAGTATGCGTTAGTACTTTGAATGTACTAAGTATGTAAGGATGCATGAACATTGAGAAAACATTAAAACATTTATGTAATATGGAACATAATTTAATGTATGCATAATAAATCATATATATATCCTTTAAAACATTCATTTTGTGGAAAATTAACCATAACCGACATTTAAGACCATGCGAGCTATTACATGGAATCCAACATAACCCCCTATGTTGGCCGGGGAGACTACTTGCCGGGTAGAACTCCGTCAACTTCATTCGTTTCTTTAACTTTAACTTTAAGGGCTATTTATGGATCCATTAGCCTAAGCCTACAAGGGCTCCTATATTGGCACATAGTTAACGAGACAAGGGGTTGCTACTAGGATTCCCTTACCAAATCCCACCTCAATGCCTCATTCGGTGCTAAGTCAATCCCACGAAATAGTTTAATACTTCAAAATATTCATAGCATATAACTTGAGGATTCAAACATCATATTCGGTAGAATAGCTCATTAAAACATTTGATAATTCAAATATGCAAGAATTGTCCTTATTGCATAAAGAATCCATGATTCATATCATTTCATCATTCTTTCATTTCATAAGACTCCCTTTTTGATCATAGATATTACTTTCATAAATATTTATTTGGAGTCAAAGCTTTCAAGTCAAACTTTATTAAAAACATAGTAAAACTAGGTGAGTTCAAAACACTTCAACTTGCAAATATGTATGTAAATAAATATACATAAATACTTTGAAATCCATTAATTAAAAATCATACTTTAAACAACCCACCATGAATTTTAAGAACCTTTAAATAGATAAATAAAAGAATTATTTGTAAACCATCAATTCATACATATGAAATTATGTTGCATCAAAATAGAGCAATAATCATTAGTTTAACTATGATTCATATTATTAAGTAAAATTAAGAATTACCATAAAAAAATATTACTTGAAATCAAGAGACTTAATTGAAAGAGTTTTTGGACTACATGGGTGGAAGAACCAATGGATAAATACCCACATAACTTAGAGTAGAGCTTAGAGAAAATAAATATAATTTATCATATAATCAAAATAATTTAGACATGAGAGTGGAAGGAATACTCTCATTGAAGCCTTACATACCTGGAAACCGAAGCTTTAGTTGGTACCGGAAGACTTAATGACCACTCTTGAGTCCTAGCTTTTCTCCTTGCCAGAACGTTTTGTGTACTACCCGGAATATATGAATTACCGGAATAGTATTTCTTCACTACTAAGAACTAAAACTATATTTGAGAATGTGTAAAGAAGTGTATAGAGAGAAGATTTGCTTGAGAAAGCTTGATGAATAAAATGAGGAAATAAGGTGGGTATTTATAGGTGGGAAAGAGGACCTAACAATAAATAAAATAATTATAAATAAAAATCTGAAAATTTAGTGGAATATATTGATGTCATGGATGATGTTAAATGGAGGACAATTTATGTCATGAGTGATGTCAAATGTATCTAGATCTTTCTATGGTAGGTGAAATGAGTTATCTTTGACAGAATACTCTTTTTGGGAGCTACGTTTGAATAAGATAAATTCCTTATTTGGATTTGGTGTCTTCATAAGAATTGTAGATATGGAAGTCTAGTTTCATATCGTTCAACAATCAACCAATTTGGATAAACCTACAGTGAGATATGATTTTTCTTCTATAAATACTCATTTCCGTCACAGCATCCTACCTTACAAAGATTAATTTATTTGACCTACGTAACCTTCGAATCTTAAAATATGGTCTTCATAAAAGTTGTAGGTAATGATCTTGTGGTTACTCAGAAATTTGAATCACTCAATTTGGATATTCCTATGAAAAGTTATAACCAAACTACAGAGGCTGTATCATGTTTAGGCAAAAATTGAAACATCGTATACAACGTTTTTAAGGGATGTTACATAATTAAATGTCAACTCGTGAAGTGTACTTGCTTGAATAACATGATGTGACTATGTGCATAATGTTGCCTAGGTAACTGTCAATGTGTGGAATACACTAGCTTGAGTAGTTGAAAATATGTGAGATATAATTTCTTGTACTTCTGTGAACTTGTTGTCAGAAAAGAGTCATAATTTGGTTATGTATAGTGATTTAGTGATAAACTACTATGTGATTAATGAACGAATCTCTTTAGAATTATATGATATACTCATGTGAGGGAATACAACTTGTAAATTGTGCATAGACTTACCGTGGTAAAATTGGTAAGGGAAAAGAATGAATTAGGACTTTAGAGAAACTCTGGTTTCAGGACAGTCGGCATTAGTTGGAACCATGTGAGGAAAGGAACTATTGTGGCTCATTAGCATAAGTGTGGCTATGAAGGGTTTCCTTAATATACTTTATAATTGGGCTAAAACAAGGTGTTGCTAAATTGTGTCTATCTGTCATAATGGTTTTAACGATTAAATCGAGTTAATAAGAACCAAATGTTGCTAGTTATTCTAGATTGTGCTTTTATTATATTGATGCCATTGGTCTAATGGGAGTAATGAACAGATCAATGTGGTGTGCATAGTTGTCATTTTAAGATAATCGGGAGCAGTAATCACCTAACGTGTAATGCTGGGTTCGACTCTGGGGTAGTCCACTCTAATTTCTCATAAAAAGGAGTCAAATGGACTAAGTTTTAACTCTGGGTTCTAAGGGGGATATGGGATAGGAAATACAACAGGTGAAATTTTTCCTAGGATTCTGTCTCGGCAAATCCCACCCCAGTGGGAATATCCCACCAGAGCGGGAATTCTCCCGCTAGAGTGGGATGTGGCGAGACAGCGACCTCAACCAAGAGTCCCCTGTTTTCCCCTACTTTTGCAATGAAACCTGAAGTATAAATTGACTAACTTTGAGGTCAGCGTAGTGCCCAACAAAGGCAGAATAGACCATAAATATATAGTTATATATATGAACGACGATGTTAAGTAATTAAATAGCATCCGGATTCTTACAAAAATAATGAAAGAAAAAAAAAGAATTAAATTATTTGTTACATACCCAAACAGGGCAAACAAACTGATAACAATATATAACGGAAAAGAGGGGGAGTGTTGTCATCCGAATCTAACTTCTTGGGAGGGTTCTCTCCTTCCCAGGCCTCGTTCAGGAAGTTAAACTCGCGGAAGTCCCCAGGCTCCTGGATGGGAAGGTCCCTTTAGGGAGCGACGCAAGAGAAGATGACCTTGATAGTCTTCCGTATCCTCATCATGAGGCAGTCCCTCTCTATGATCTTCCTCCTCTCCCATCATAGTTGACGATGGAGCATCTCCACCTCCATAGCAGTGGGTGGTGGCGCTGGAGTAGGGGTCTAGGAAAAATGACCCCCTAGTCGCCTTTGGACCGCAGCTAGGTCCTCCTCCAATCATGGGCCGAATGGTGGATGTGACTGAGTGAGAGGTCCAGCACCCTCGTCCTCATCCTCGTTCTCCGATGTTGCTGCTGCTCGGCTACTCTAGGCCCTCTCTATCATCCACTTCTTCTATCCCCGAGAAGAGGCCCGACTAATAAGTAAGGGGTGAAAAAGGGGATCCATAGTGAGGTACACCTCATTCGAATCCAGAAGTGTTACCCCAACTATCTTACACATGGTGGAGATCAAACCCGGTAGGAAGAACGCCTTCTTATTGCCATTATAGAACATATTCCATTCTGACCCAATTTGGTCCCTCACATTCAAGCCTATCCCCTGAATGAAGCAAGACACCACTAGAGCTCACGGGAAGGTCACGTTGGTGTGGTTGCCGGATTGGCAGATTCTTCTGGCCACCAATTGTGGCCATCTCTTGGCCTCGTCTGACTAGTCAGTGCTGGTGATGCCCTCTATTCTAGGCCAATAGACCCTGTTCTGGTTCTCTAGGGCTACAAAAGTGTCTCGTAGACACTTAAGATCCATCTCTCTCAGCTTGGCCTCGTAGTCAGTATTGGAGGCGTCAGGTACCTCTAGTAAAGCATTAATGTAGTAGGGACTCAATGGAATGTCCACTCCTCAGATATGAATGGTGAGGTTGGATCGTCCCAACGTACTGTGGGGAGAATGGCATAGAACTCTCTCACCCAGTCGGTGCATAAAGAGGGAATGGATTTAGTCAAGGGGCCCCACTCAAACTCCTCCAGCCTAGCATGGAAAATAGGTATCATGTCCGTCACTCCCAACATATGGAAACCTCTCTCCGGTAGGAACTTGTTGTTCTGATAGTCGTGATGCCTCTCCCGAGTGGCGGCATCGGGGAAGTGGACGAAAATTTCAGTTAGAACTCCATAGTATAAGCGTAAAAGCTGAGGTTAGGGGGAATATTGGGAGGAAAAGGCCCCAAAGGCAAGGCCACTGCTTGGCAAGATTCCATTAGAGCGGCAGGATCCCGCCTGAGCAGGATGAAGGCCGTCAGAGTAGGCTTCATCTAGGAAGAATACTAGACGCGTTCATGGCGCCTCCCCATCCCAAAATCACTTGTTTTCTTCAAATTTTTTGTAAATCAGTACTCCTAAGTGTCCTAACACCTATATTTACAAAAGAATTTGGTTTAAAATCTCCAAATAGATGGCATAATCAAAGTTTTGGCCAAGAAGAACCTTTCAACTTCCACCCCTATGTTCTAAATTGATTCGAGTGAAATCCATTGTTAACCTTATGCCCAAGACGTCGTGAAGACATTGTAGATGTAAGGCGAGGGTCCATGCTACATTAATCTACCAATGCAAGCAATGTATTTCAAAAAGGTTGAAAAACTACCCTGTGTGCCTTTTATTCTACTAATTCTTAGCATGTTATCATTAGAATGTAAATAGTAGCATAAATCTAAAGTTATGGACAAGGTTCTTATCGTAAAGTGTGCGATCAGAGCGAGGGGTTTGAGAGCATTTTTGGGGAAGTTAAGTGTAGGAGTGAGAAGAATGGGAGAAAACCATTCTTGTTCTCCCTATACTATTCGTAAAATCCGGCCAGAGCGGATAGTACCTTACCCCTGCGGCGCCGCTCCAGCGTGAAGGGCCCGTCAGAGCGGGATGGTGAGGACTATAGGGTTGATTTGTTTGTTCGAGTTTCCTTTGTAATTTCTTGGGTGTATAATCAAGGTAATATCAGGCCATAGTCTGGAGTACTCGGACTTTCCCCTAGGCCTTGGATAGTAGTCATTCTTTCAAGCGTGCCTCGATAAGTTTGTGCCTTCTTATCATGAATCGTTTGGGGTTGAACGGGGGGTAAATTCTTATCTATTATAATGACCTGAACCGTCGTTAATTAAGACCAGAAGAAATCACAAGAAAACTAACTCAATTAGGTCCCACCATCTCGCCAAAGCAGGATAGTTTCGCCATAGCGGCGCCTCCAGAGCAGGAGAACGTGGGACATAACTTAAGTCACCATTTTCTTATTTCTCCCATTTCTTCCAAGGCTAGGTTAGAGGCGAGGGTTACTGCAAAATCCTACAAAGGCTGCTCCTTACTTGGGAAGAAGAGGGGAAGAAATCTTAGCATCGGAAGGTTTTCAACTGGTAGAATTCAGTCTTGTCTTGCCCGTAGGACATATAGAATCAGGAATTTCAGCCGCATTATCTCTCCACAGTTGCTTGGCGCCCAGGTAGGCTAGGTTTGTCTTATCTGAGTAGTTAAATCTATACCTATTGTGTAGTATATAAGGAAATTTAATGAGAAATTGTGTAACTAAGCTATGGGTCATGGGTCATGAGCAAAAATTCGGGTGGCATTTATGCTCTAACTTGAAGTGACCTGGGTAAGAAAGTTGTGTTATGATTTTGGGAGAAATTGACAGTAATATTATTGCATTTAGACGGGTGAAATTGTAAAGGTCATAGTTGTATGTACACAGATATAAAGTACGTGGATATTTGTGATAAACTTTAGGGGTTGGTAACCCTACTACTACTACTACTATCACCTACTACTACCTACTACTAGTTGTTAATATCTCATCTATCATATTTTTGAATTGGCATCAAACATATATTTGAATTTCCAATGACTACTTCATTCTTCAAACCCCACCTTTCTTCCAAATTATTTCTTTATTCTTCTAACAGCTTAATAACTTAAGAATGTATATAAATTATTTTTTATTATAATAAGAAATCTTTGTAATATTATAAAAAAAAGGATTCATCAACCTAGTTTGTTTGTTTGTTATAATTATCATCATTTAGTAAAAGATGTCATATTCGTTGCATTTAAGCACGTACTTCTAAATCTAATAAGTGTTATTGCTTAATTTTTTAATGATGTTATGTAACTTTATTTAAGTATTAGTAGTTACCCCTTAATATATATTTTATTTACTTAAGCATGTGTTAATATGTATTTATATTAAAGAGTATTTTTTTAGAAAGCTCAAAAAAATATAAGGAAGAAAGTATTCTAGTTAACTATCCCAAATTCTTACATTAATTGATCCGTTAAATTAGCAATGACACAACATTATTGCTGCACTTTTAGGTAAGAATAAATACCCATTGTATCCCATCATATCTCTTCTATGATTTGGTCATCACTAAAAACAAAAACTATTTTGAAATTTTGAAAAGAAAATCACATTTTTTCAAAGATGCCATTTCAATTTCAAATGTGTCGTTTGTTTGCATTTAAAAAAAAAGTCAAAAGAAGAGCTTCTAAATCAGCCCCAAAGTCCAAACACTTGAAAAAAGATTGACTTTGCACATGAATTTTTTTTGAGTACGATTCTTTCATCCATGATAATTTCTTCCATCAAAATTGTTGACTACAAACAAAAATATTTTTCTTTCTTTCTTTCTTTTTCAAAATTCAAATGGACATTAATTCCCGCTCAATTGAACATAACCTTACAATTCTTCATAAAGAAAAAAAGAAGAAGAGTAGGAGAAACTTACATCTTCATAAAAAGAAAAAAAAAGAGGTTTGTACAGTCACAAGAACAATACTCTCTTATATTTGCATATCATCTTAAAAAATATTTTCAATTTGTCTTCTCGATCAATTTTATTTCAAGAACGAGGTTAGATTCGAGACTCAAAAATACCCCTGTTCACTGCTCCGAAAAAGGTAAAAACTGACTTTATTCTTTGCTTTGTACTTTTTTTCTTTCTCTTTTGTTGACAAGATTTTGAGTATAGAAATCATGTTATAGTGTTTGCTAGTATGGTACATTGGTAAAATATGTCTTGGTGAGATTTTCTTATGTTAAGATTTGCAACAAAAGAAAGTCATTTTATTAAGTTGAATATATACATTCCGTTCTTATGTATATTGGACTCATTTTGCTTGAAGTTGTATTTATGAGCATGTATTAAAAGTCAAGTTTGGATTTTATCTTTATCAAGAATATTAAATATGTCTTTTATTAGGATTTAAAACTTCATGGTTATTGAATATATTAAATATGTGGAATTTGTTTAGCTTGAACATTGTTTTATGATATTGCACTAACTAATATTATATAAATTTGTATGGGTTGAACTGCAATATATCCTTTAATAAATGTTCACTTTAGAGTATTTGAAATAGACATCACTAGTATATATATATATATATATATATATATATATATCCTCTAACAACTGATTTCTAATGTTTAACATTTTATACTTTTGAGTGTTTGTAGGACCATATACAAAATCTCTTATGATAAATTATATGCCTGATTAATATCTTCAGTTTAGGCTGTTTGAATTTCTATTGAATATATTGAATATGTGGAATTTGTTTAGCTTGAACATTTTTTTATGATATTGCACTAACTAATATTATATAAATTTGTATGGGTTGAACTGCAATATATCCTTTAATAAATGTTCACTTTAGATTATTTGAAATAGACATTGCTAGTATATATATCCTCTAACAACTGATTTCTTATGTTTAACATTTTATACTTTTGAGTGTTTGTAGGACCATATACAAAATCTCTTATGATAAATTATATGCCTAATTAATATCTTCAGTTTAGGCTGTTTGAACTTCTTTTTATGATTTTCGAATAGACTATTTTCTTTAAAATAATCAAATGAGTTATTAATAATTTTTATCTTGTCTTTTTTTTACATATACGCATGGGGGCAAAAAATGGAGTTTCAATTAAAGGCGCTTGCAAAATAAAAGTCTTGTGGATTCGACACCGTCAATCTACACATGGAGTCTTCACTACATCCTAGACTACCCGAAGAACAAGAAAACAAGCGGGCCTAGCTTGGACTCCCTCATGCCTACTTATATTTCAGCATTAATATATTATTTATTTTTCTTTATATATTAAATTTACTTGTGTGATTTGAATGTGCTCATTTTTTTTAAATTCTCAAATAGATATTAAAATATAGATGTTGGGTTCGGATACCTCTAGTTAGAAACAAACCATTTTAATGATAGTATCTTTCATTTTATTTTATTTTTAACAGGGGCATCATAATTTTATTTCAAGTTCAACCTACTCATAAAATATATTTTTCAAAGCATGCACTCATTTCATGTACGTGAACCATATTTTAGTGCATTTCGTGCAAAAACTTTTGTTCAATAATGTTGTTTTAAACAAGTGATCATTTATTATTTTTTTTAAAAAAAGAGCACAAGTCATTTCATTCTAAATACAAAAGAGTTTCCAAATGTTAAAATATTTTCCAACTTACTTGCTCGATTTTTCAAAATCTTTAGCACTCATATTTAGTTTTAACTAATTAACCTAAGTTTGGCTGGTAACCATTTTTAACGATTTTAAAGGATGCTTAATCACTTCCCTTTAGAATAACTAGAACCCTACCTGAAATCACATAAGTTAAGTAGATCATTAATTGGAGTTAATTTTAGCATTACCTTGGTTTAATATATAGGTATCCTAATTTACCTCTAAAATAATTAATTGCTGACTCCTTAAGTTAAATAATTTAGGAATCACCAATATGTTGTACACTATTTGATGCGAGTTAAAAGGGGTATAACAGCTTGGCGACTCCGCTGGAAAATTAGGTTCTTAACCACATCAGACTTAGGTTAATAATTTATTTATTTTTTATATTTTCTTGTTTTATTTGATTTCCTTTATATTTTTTCCTGCTTATGTGATATTATTTTATTTATTTGTTATTGCCTTATATAAATTATTATTCCGTTCATACTTCCTCCAATTCTGGAAAATTGACACGATCACAGGTATACGTAAGGTGTGTTTTGCACACCCGCAAATTTTTCTTCAAAATATCAAAGTTTAGGAGAGTTGGTGCATAAACGGGGTGTCTGGATCTTTTTCTATGTGAGCGCGTAGCCTTCTCACTCTAGTTGTCTGCTCAACAACCTTGTGTCTAGTAAACTCACTCTTAATTTACCCAGGATAGAGCTAAACCAATACCATTTTAAGAACATGAATCTTGCAAACTTAGGAGGCTTAATATTCTTGGTATATTAAGTCCATTAGCCAATTTTGCCTAAATATGCAAGTGGGTTCACGACCAAGAGTGACGCCTATCATTTGTTATGTGCATTATTTGTACAATAATTGTGCTAAAATATGGACCATTTGTGTTAATTTATTAAACTTTAGAAAGGAGGGTATTACTAATCTCTTTGTGATGCAAATAACTATGAAGATCCCAAGATTTGGCTTATGCGGATTGAACCATGTGCATGTAATGGAGTGAAGATGCTTAGATGCGATGAAGAATTTTATTCCTTTTTTTGGGCATATAATAAAGTTTAAGTCAAATTTTGGGATAGATTTGTTTAATTAATAAAAAGCAATGGAATGACACATTATGACACATTACTCTTCCAAATACGCTTTAGGCCTACCTCTGACATAAAAAAGTCATCTATATATTAGGACGCATTATACTTGTGTTATGTGCTTCGTAAATACTATCTACGTGACTTATATGAATTTATTTGCAACATGACTTTTAATTGATTCTTACTAACATCATTTTTGTTTTTTCTTATTTTTCAGAACCTTATATATCTCTTTATTTAATTGCATCTTTACAAAATTTTTATATCATGTTCATAAGTTTTTTCTATAGTAATAATCTTACCGCGCTTAATGTATTTTAACGAGTCTAGAACATTTTTAGGCTCATAATTATTCTAAGCTCGTGCAAAATCTTTGTGTCCTCAATTAAGACTTTCTTCCTTTAAATTTTATCAAATTTGACTTGACTTTATCTTAAAATTTCTTCCTTTAATCCTTTCAATGGTTGCGTCCGCAACTTGCGTTAGCAATTTTCTTCTTACTCTTTTAAAATAGGCATAATTGTTCATCATGTAGGTGTGATATTTTTGCCCGTTGGTTTAGTCCAAAATTTGCTAGTCTCGTGCCAAAATTCTAGATTTTTAGATTATTCTTTTCTTCTCAAGCTCTTTCAAGTCCCTCTTTTATGGGCATAATCTTATTTTTAACAACAAAGTATTTTTCCTTCAGTTCCTTATTTTGTAGAAATAAATTAGTACTCAATCTACGTCATAAAAGTTTTACTTATGCTCTCAAACTCTTCCAATTTATCAGTGATCTTCACACCATTTGTTGCTTCTTAAATTGGTAGATGTCCAAATTTATTTTGCGCAATCTACCAAATTGCACTTGCCGATTATCTCTTTAATTTTTTTCATCAAGTTGTTCAAGAACAACTGTCCAAGTGCAATACTTCTTCAATTTTTGCACTCACTTAATTTAAAATATTTGTTTCTTTCTTATAATGGATTGTCAAGATTTATCTTTTATGCACCCACTAATTCCAAGTTTTGGCATGCAAGTCGAGGACAATCTCATAGGTGTTACACCCGGTAAAATTATCAAAATACCCCAGACTAAAGAACGCTCGCACAACACATCATCTTTAACTTTTTGGTCAATCCGAGGCCAGAATATAGATCAAGCGGGGAAATCATGTGGGAAAGTGGTCTTGATTGAATTTTAGGCTAACCGAATCAAAAGATAATTTTGGGGGTAAAAATGCAATTTCAGAGAAGTGCGCACCAAGTCTGCGTCGCAGAATTGGCTAATCTTGGTTCAAAAATCACCGTTGAAAATTATCGAAAAAAATTAACTATGAGGGAACAAGTCCGCGTTGCGCACTTGTTCCCCCACAAGCCAAATTTTTCTGTCCATTTTTATTTTTAAGAATGGGCATTCCAGTCCTTTCCCCACCCCTCCTATACTTAATCCACGACTGATATAGGTCATTTTTGACCTTAAAAGACTTTCTAAGCATTCCTAAGTCCAATCTATGCATTCTAACTAGAGACCTAAGGCTAAGGAGTGGAGAAAAGGCTAGGGTTCAAAAGATTGAAGCAATTTCTTGCCAGATTGATTGTCTTGTACTCATCCTAGTTATGTAAGGCTAAACTAAAGCATGTATTTTGTTCTTCCATGTGCCCCATGATTATGATAGGTTGATTTGCGAATGAATTGAGCCCCCGATTGTGTTTCTTGAGAATTTTCCTTAACATAATATTTTGTAATTGATGTTTTCTTTGAACTTTCTCTTGAACAAATAATTGTGACTATTTACTTTATAAAATCTCATGATATTTTTACTAATATTGGATGAATATGATTAAGGATTGAGTCTAGAGACTTAAACTTGTGAATGTATGATTGTGATTGGGATGTCAGCATGATGAAACTTGATAGTCTTTGTATCTTCATTATTGAACTCAATTGAATGGTCTCAACTAAATGTTGTCATAAATGATTGTCCCAACTACTCATAAATGAATGATTTGGGAATGATTGGAAGATTGATTGTCTAAAAAGACTTATTGGATAGAATCATGAGCTGATAAAAGTCCATATGAGACTTGTTCATGGGTTGATTGGGATTGATTGTCTTATGATCATTGAGTCTTGGAAGGAATATCGAGCACAAATTGGGTAAGAGTAAGTAATAACTCGAACTCAATATCTACGTAGCCAGCGTAGGAGAGGATTGGGCCGTTAAAGTCAGATGTTTCCATTTATTTTAAATGTCCTGAAAAGATAGGACTTGATTCCTTGATTGGATCCTTGATTGGATGATTTGTCCTTTACCCTAGGAAAGTACTAGACAATTGTGACAACAACAACGGGCTTGTTATACGGTCACTGGCTCATAAGTGATTATTGTCGGATATGAAAAACTCCCATATAGGTTTTGATAGTACTCTAATTTGATTGGATTAGAATGGATTGGATCGCATTAGATTGGATTGGATTGTATATGATTAGTATCTGTCTAAACCATGCTCTTTCTTTTGACTTATGACATCCTGATTGAATTCCTTATGTTTCTGATTGCGATATCTGAACTAGTATTATTCTACATTATACATGTTTCATTCTGCCATATTACATACTCATACATTCCATGTACTGATGTCCATTTAGTCTTGCATTATTTTATGATACAGAGACATGTACTAGAGATCATCAACAGGCACGTCGTTGAGGATCTAGTGGTATCTAACTGATTCGTGAGTCCTCACTACTTTTGGAAGATGCCACTCTTTTATCATCTAGCTTTAAAGTTTAGAATTTTACCTTTATTTGATTTGAGGTAGCTATGAACCTGTCATTGACACCACTTAGGCAGTTGATCGAGGCTTCATAGACTAGATTGTTGACTTGTTGATTTGAGATTGTCTTTTGGCTAGTTTCATTATTACTAGTCTTGTTGATTGGACTAGACAGATTGTTGACTTTTGGCCTTATTCCATAAGTATTTATTTAATCATTTTGATGAGTTAAGTCTTCCGCTGATAGAGAGTTGATTGAATGATTGTGTGAAATGCCAAGTGGTTCGCTTGGAGACTAGCAATAATCTCTAAGTGTCGGACACACCTAGGGCACCCCCCGGGGCTTGATAATAGGTCTCTAATTGGTTGACATTGTTTCCATCCTCAATAATTTTTAACACGTCTATACTTAAATAGAATTTTAAAATCATTCACAATCCTCCAATTTAGCAAGTCCAACTCTCATGCGCTCAATTAACCATAATTTTCTTATCAATTTATCTCAATTTCGTGCTTGTCGTCAAATTCGCATGTTCCTTATAGGACTGGATCCGTTAATTTCTAAATTCTCTATTTTCGCATATTTACTCCTCCTCACTAACCAGATTTCATTTTCCTTCCAAAGGTTGAATTTAGTTGAACATCAAAGGGACAACACAAATTCAAGGACGATATGGCTAATCAAATAACTGTGATTGACCTAATTGAAGATGAGTTTAATTGTGAAGAGGCCGAGTCATATCAAGATAAAATTTCTAAGCTTGAGGAAAAGGTGAAAAAAATGGAACAAGAAATTGACTTTATTAAGGAAATGATAGCCGATCTTAAGCACTCTTCCCATAAAGACTCAGTGGGATACCACCTTAAAGACTTATCTGATGAAGATTCAGAGGGATACTCTCCCATTCGCACAACTGCATATCCAGACTTTCATTGTAATGCTCAACACTTTTCAAACACGTATCCACTTTCACTGAAAGATGCATTCAATAATTCAAACTAAAAAACCATGGATGGAGAAAATGGTGGAAGATATTTCAACATCGAGACTAACCAAATTTCCTTCACAAAATGAGCTTGCTACACAACTTGGGACGAATTTGGTTAATGAAAATGAAACCCCCATAATATTGTTGATATTCCAATGTATGATGGAATTGGTATTCCCCAAAACCACTTGAAGATATATTTTGATTGGTTAGAGAGCATAGGGCAAGACAATAAACTTAAAATGAAGCTTTTTGTTAGGACTCTTACAGGGTCAGCCTTAATGTGGTATGCAAAGCAAGACACATGGAAATGGTTCTCTTGGACCAATATAGTCACAGATTTTACTAAGAAATTTGAGTATCCTAATAGCGCATCTAAAGGGTGTGGTTTTGTCACGACCCGAATCCGGGTGTGATGGCACTCATCTCAATCCACCGAGATAAGTCAGCTTAATAACCAACGGAAAGTAAATGTGGAAGTAGTTGAGATAAAGCAAGGTTTAACTTAGTGAAAAATAAATAAATAATCTCAAAATCCCCCAAGACTGGTTGTCACGTATACAAGCCACTAATGTATTAACGAAGTACGAAAAGAAATACAGTCACAAGTCTTCGTCTCTAGAATAAGACTAAAACATAATAAAAAAGTAAGAGGTGTCCGCTAGATGAATATAACAGCTACCTCAACACTCGGAATTGATAACCTCGGCTGTAGTTGAAGACAGTAGAAGATCAAGCAGGTCCGGGCTCACAACCTATACAAGTGTGGAAGCAAGGGGTGAGTACCAAACAACACGGTACTCAGCAAGTGGATAGCTAAAACTAAGCAAAGCTTAATAGATACAAGTACTCATGTCCTCCCAACCGAACCTCCTTAACTACAACCTGCATAAAATCATCCCAACTCTACACTTGTACAATAACAACAGTAATACAGTCCATAAATACTCATCAATAGTCTCGTCAATGAATCATACCAAGTCAAGTTCAGCACACACAGAGCAATATGGGGGTAAAAACAAATTCACAAATATCAGAAAGGTGCAATACAGTGCAATGAAATGATGCATGTCTATCCTATCGGTACACATCCGCTGAATCATAGTCCGGAACCCATAGGGGACATTTCTGTCCATGTAACCTGCCACGGAACGTGTGGCCCATCCCCTCAACATATATATCTTGCCACGGAGCGTGTGGCCCAACCCCTTTTATTTCATAATACTTGCCACGGAGCGTGTGGCCCGACCCCTTTGTTTCATAATACCTGCCACGGAGCGTGTGGCCCGACCCCTTTATTTCATATCATTTTCAGTCTCAACACAATATGTCAGAACCAATGCAATCAATTAATGTTCAAATAATTCACGATAATAACATGACAATAACAATATTTTTTTCCCATCCCACATCAACATAGCCATTTCACATGTCCAAAATAAATCCACAATCACAACATATCAATTCCACCAATACATGTCATTAGATCACCATTTTATACCCCTCATCTCTATTTTTTTTAAGGCCAATCATATAGTCAATAACCCAGTCTAATTCTCATTACTCCCTTGTACATATAACACGGAAATACAAGCATCTACAAGCTTAAACTGAGGTTTAGAAATTCACTTACCTTAATTAATCAAGCAGTCACTCCGGGACTTGAGCCTTCCCTTTTCGTTGGGCCTCCAAATCAACGTAATCTAGTCAAATGAATATTCACAATAAGATTTTCGAAACTAACAACACCCTTATTACCATATGTCTAGGCTAGACCCAAAAACTCACACAAATCTATAATCACGTTCCTAATCTTGATGCCACTTAAGATGTCAACTCCCATATTTTCTGAATTTCAAGCCTAGGGTTAGGTTCTAATTTGCCCAATATAATAAATTTAATGGAATTCATAAAATATAATATACCTAATATTTAATTATCTATCTCAATATATCAAAATTCGGAAACTAACTCATTCTATGTCATTGAAGTCAAATCTGAAATTTTCTTTTTGATTATGTTCACTCATGATAAAATAAACTCACATGTTAAATTTCAGCTAAAACGGATCGTTATTCGACCCCCAAATCAAGATTTTATGTGAAGAACCCTAAGGTCATATTTTCTTATCTTAGAATTATTTCTCCACCAATATATCCTAAAAATATGTTCATAATCGCATAAAAATTTAATGGAAAGGATGAGAATAATTACCTTAACGCTTTGGAATGAAAATCCCTATTTTTCTCTTCTCCTTTATTTTTCTTTTCCCCTTTCTTTTCTTTTTTCCTCCGTATATTTTTTTTTCCAGTTTCTGGTTCGTTCTTTGTCGCTGTGCCGCCGTTACATCTGATGGCTTAATGCCATCAGATTTTATATTTATATATATTTTTATTATTATTATTATTATTTATTTTCTTCTTTTTCTTTTCTACTCAATTATGTATAAAAATTTATAAACTCTATCCTTTTCCTTTAATAATTGGTATAGAGTATTAATTAAATTAACACTTTAACCCACTAATTAAATAAATTCTCTAAAATTATTCCTCAACTAATTAACCAAAGTTATCGAAAGGTCTAAAATTTTCAACTTAAATTTACGAAAAAGGTCTTCTATGAAAGGAGGAAGACTCGTTCTCAAAATTACCTAACGGGTCATTACATCATCCACCACTAAAAATCATGTTCGTCCTCAAACATAAAGAAGGAGAAAGGAGAATAACCAACGTTACCAAAAGCCTGAGTTATAATCTTCAAAAGTCAGTTTTCATTCCTTCAAGTGAGCTCCTCATTAAGACTATTACATCAAGATCAACTTCTAAGAACTGAACTTTCGAATAAAACTTTAGCAAATCTATAAATTAGGGATAATTTAGACGTCACAGATTAACCCATTAACCAAACCTTAATCGAAACCCTCCAAACCTCATCATAACCATCAGGACAATCTTTCATCACATAACCACGAGAAAATTCTAGACTAATACCGGCTACAACCAGAAGTGAACCTGAATCAATCACCACACTCATAATGCACAGACTATCACAGATCTTGTTAAAATTCCATTCTCACTACCAAAGCTTCCCACGAGCTTAAGCTATACAAATCTGATCTTTAGACATTAGGTACTCATTACTGGAGAATATGATTTATCTAACCCAAAGAATGAAATGATTGAATACCCTCCTAGCGAGCGATACACCCAAGCATACAAAACTTCTAATAAAACTATCGAAAATAGTAGATCAGTAATTGTGATTGTAAACAACCCTTAAGAGCGGTAACACTAGACCCATTGGCCCCCCACATTCTACCATACATAGCCAGAACGAGACCCCGACGAGAGTTGAACCTTAATACTGTCGGACAACTGTAAGTATTCATGGTAGCTCTTCTACAAATTCTTATAAAAAGAATTGTGCATGTAAAATCACACTATTATACTTCAACAATTCCTAAAAACACCAAATCTATCACAACTGAAATAACCAAGTTTGCAAAAGCATCCTACCCTATCAAAAGGATATCGCAGGATTGGTACACTGATCAACCACTAGGAATCCATCCACCGAAGTAGAAACACGTGTGGGTATAGGCAGCGAATCATACTTCAACTCATGTCCGAAACAAAATAGATAGTTACATAAGAATGTATGAAATCAAGATCGAATAACACAAGATACTTCTCAAACATTTTCATTCATCTGACTCCATCACTTTGATTTATTTATTTATTTATTTATTGCTACCCACAATCGACCAGTCTGTTCCCCATACCAAAACTTAGAGAAATTCTTGGTCACCTGAATAATTCTATATACTATGAGCACATAACCTCTATTTACCCTCTAGTGCCTATGTAACGCATTACAATAGTTCGTATAACCCATTAACAGAGTAGTATCAATCCAATTCGATATCCTTAATAACCATGAAGAACTATATCCCATCTTGTAGTGCATCCATAAGTCACCTACCATAATTTGAGAGTCTAACCTTACATAAAACACACCTCATTATTTTTTATTCAAACCAAAATCAAACTAGAAAAGTCGTTGTTACATCCCTCATAAGTCTGTGTCGAACCAATCGACATTGTATAGTCATATCTAAAAACAAGGGCAAAAATTCGTACAATCTTCAACTTTGAACTAAGGATCTACACATGGTGTCTTATTTCTTATCATTTCTTAGATGCTTCCCATGAAGCAAATTCCAAATACCTTGAACTATTTAATATACCAGACTCTTATTCCTTTTGCTAACTCATTTACCAATATTATTCTTTGACCACAACTCAGGACATTTTACCTCATCTTTTGAATCAAAACTTTAAGTGAAGCCCTTTCTTAGGCCTCTTAACAATCAAAAGTAACAACTTGTAAGGCCCAAACCCTACACAAGTATTTTCAATTGCTCAATATCTGATGTGATCGATCATTTCTCAGCTTACTAATCTATACCTTGACGAAATCTACTGCAATAATGTAGACTTACAATGAACAAATTGAATTTTGAATTCCAACCAGGTAACCCAATTCCATTATCTATCAACATTAGCTCATACATTGAAGACCTTTATGAATTCACGTATCTTAGCTATTATTGATCACCTCTCCATCGATCTTATTGTATCCTTCGTTAAAATTTAATTATATCAGTTATCAAACTCGAAATCACAAAAGAACTTATTACCACACTCGAGTCAAATGCCTTTAGAGTTATTTCTCCAATCTTATCCAATAATCGTTAACCCATATGAATAACATATAACACTGTCACCATAAATAGAGAAAAATAAACAGAATCACATCTCACTAAATTTAATTCTCCACTCTCTCTAAAGATACATTCGGCCCTTACGACCAGAGTAAATATAATTGTTCTCGCCTTGTTTTGAAGGCTAAACTATATTCCACTAATTATTTTCATTTATGGATCTAAATTCTTTTAATTCTATTCGAGAGGTGTCTCAACACATTCTACGACTCTCCATACAATCATGCCACTCACCAAATAGTAAAAAACCAGAAATTTAGATACTTGCAGGTCATTATTATCATATCGAATATATTTAACCAAAAATCCTTAAAGTATGGTTGTGTCCTGATCAAAATCCATCAAAAATTCTTATTACTGTTATGCTCAATAACCATTGCCATCATCTCGAAGTCAACTTTCTCAATCGACAAAACACCTTAAACCCATTTATACCAACCAAATTCAATGGAATAACCCAATTTTATGTGCACTCTCACTAAGATTCTTAATTGCCTTCACATAAGTATACTCACTGCTACTTTCTTTATCCATAAGCTTATCATTCTGATATCGATCCACTCCCTTGGAGTTTATGGTTAAATTACAAGTCCTCACTTAGAATTCTCGGGATACACTTCACAACCTAAACGCATTAATCATACCAAAATCCACCACTAAGATCTTTCTTATAAACAATGCTTACCCTAAGCGTCCGTAGTAACAAACTAGTTGGATTTTCAAATGTGAATGCAACATCAAATCTCATCCTATGAGAAGATGATACAACTGATAACTCCTTAAGTAGTTAGTAATCACACTTGATAATTGATGTATTTGTTTTTGTATTCCAATAGTACTACACTGTGAAAGTTTGATAGATCCACCACTAGAATACATCATACCCACCATAAAGATCATACCTAGATAGTCTACACCTTTCTATCCATTACGTAACTGTCATACATTACCAATGCATTTCAGTCTCCAATCAAAATCGATATCACCCTTCAGTAGGTAAGGTCAATAGCAGAAGCAACACAACCCGTAACCCTAACCAAATAATCACAAGTACCGCGGTAGTAGACTTATAATAACCCTTCCTGATATACATCCACCTTATCAAACCACTATAGAAATTCTGACCTCAATTAGCGCAAAATCATCCTTATCACACACTATGTAACTCATTCTCTCACAATGAACTTCACGGTCTGTAGTCTCCGAGGGCACAATGCTCACAACATAGTCATTCCCCCAATTATACCATTCTTAATTGTAGAACTACTTCAAACATCGGATAGGCCAAACAAGAATCATTCTCGATGCTTAACCATTATCCAGAAATATAAGACGTTCATATAATCCTCCAAACCATTGTTCCTCTTTCTATACCATATCCTCAAAGTACATTATTGAACCATAACCTTACTTACTCCTTTAAAATTATCGTGCATTACAAGTCTCACCATACACCCTTTCCATAAGTTAATTACTTCCACCTCCAAATTAAATCTAGACCACGTGATGACATTTCAACTACACGCACATAGAATCAGGCAAGAGTCACCACTATATGTGAGAGAACGGAGTGAGGCAATAGAAAATAGATCGGATCAAGGACGCACGATAGAGAATCAAAAGGTGAAGATATTTCCTAAAAGTCTTCATAGCCTCTCAAAGATAAGTACAAACGTCTCCGTACCGATCCTCAAGACTTTACTTAGACTCGGCTTGTATACACGTGAGACCTATGAACCTGGGGCTTTGATACCATTTTGTCACGACCCAAATCCGGGTGTGATGGCACTCATCTCAACCCACCGAGATAAGTCAGCCTAATAACCAATGGAAAGTAAATATGGAAGTAGTTGAGATAAAGCAAGGTTTAACTTAGTCAAAAATAAATAAATAATCTCAAAATCCCCCAAGAATGGTTTTCAAATATACAAGCCACTAATGTATTAACTAAGTACGAAAAGAAATACAGTCACAAGTCTTCGTCTCTAGAATAAGACTAAAACATAATAAAAAAGTAAGAGGTGTCCGCTAGATGAATATAACAGCTACCTCAACACTCGGAATTGATAACCTCGGCTGTAGTTGAAGACAGTAGAAGATCAAGCAGGTCCGGGCTCACAACCTATACAAGTGTGGAAGCAAGGGGTAAGTATCAAACAACACGGTACTCAGCAAGTGGATAGCTAAAACTAAGCAAAGCTTAATAGATACAAGTACTCCTGTCCTCCCAACCGAACCTCCTTAACTACAACCTGCATAAAATCAGCCCAACTCTACACTTGTACAATAACAACAGTAATACAGTCCATAAATACTCATCAATAGTCTCGTCAATGAATCATACCAAGTCAAGTTCAGCACACACAGAGCAATATGGGGGTAAACACAAATTCACAAATATTAGAAAGGTGCAATACAGTGCAATGAAATGATGCATGTCTGTCCTATCGGTACACATCCGCTGAATCATAGTCCGGAACCCATGGGGGACATTTCTGTCCATGTAACTTGCCACGGAACGTGTGGCCCATCCCCTCAACATATATATCTTGCCACGGAGCGTGTGGCCCGACCTCTTTTATTTCATAATACTTTCAACAGAGCGTGTGGCCCGACCACTTTGTTTCATAATACTTGTCATGGAGCGTGTGGCTCGACCCCTTTATTTCATATCATTTTCAGTCTCAACACAATATGTCAGAACCAATGCAATCAATTCATGTTCATATAATTCACTATAATAACATGACAATAACAATATTTTTTTCCCATCCCACATCAACATAGCCATTTCACATGTCCAAAATAAATCCACAATCACAACATATCAATTCCACCAATACATATCATTAGATCACCATTTTATACCCCTCATCTCTATTTTTTTTAAGGCCAATCATATAGTCAATAACCCAGTCTAATTCTCATTACTCCCTTGTACATATAACACGGAAATACAAGCATCTACAAGCTTAAACTGAGGTTTAGAAATTCACTTACCTTAATTAATCAAGCAGTCACTCCGGGACTTGAGCCTTCCCTTTTCGTTGGGCCTCCAAATCAACGTAATCTAGTCAAATGAATATTCACAATAAGATTTTCGAAACTAACAACACCCTTATTACCATATGTCTAGCCTAGACCCAAAAACTCACACAAATCTATAATCACGTTCCTAATCTTGATGCCACTTAAGATGTCAACTCCCATATTTTCTGAATTTCAAGCCTAGGGTTAGGTTCTAATTTGCCCAATATAATAAATTTAATGGAATTCATAAAATATAATATACCTAATATTTAATTATCTATCTCAATATATCAAAATTCGGAAACTAACTCATTCTATGTCATTGAAGTCAAATCTGAAATTTTCTTTTTGATTATGTTCACTCATGATAAAATAAACTCACATGTTAAATTTCAGCTAAAACGGATCGTTATTCGACCCCCAAATCAAGATTTTATATGAAGAACCCTAAGGTCATATTTTCTTATCTTAGCATTATTCCTCCACCAATATATCCTAAAAATATGTTCATAATCGCATAAAAATTTAATGGAAAGAATGAGAATAATTACCTTAACGCTTTGGAATGAAAATCTCTATTTTTCTCTTCTCCTTTATTTTTCTTTTTCTCTTTCTTTTCTTTCTTCCTCCGTATATTTCTTTTCCAGTTTCTGGTTCGTTCTTTGTCGTTGTGCCGCCGTTACATCTGATGGCTTAATTCCATCAGATTTTATATTTATATATATTTTTATTATTATTATTATTATTATTATTATTATTTATTTTCTTCTTTTTCTTTTCTACTCAATTATGTATAAAAATTTATAAACTCTATCATTTTTCTTTAATAATTGGTATAGAGTATTAATTAAATTAACACTTTAACCCACTAATTAAATAAATTCTCTAAAATTATCCCTCAACTAATTAACCAAAGTTACCGAAAGGTCTAAAATTTACAACTTAAATTTACGAAAAAAAGTCTTCTATGAAAGAAGGAAGACTCGTTCTCAAAATTACCTAACGGGTCATTACAGGTTTGTTGAAAAGAAATATATGGATTCTCTTCAGGAAATTAAAGAATCTCAAAAAAAGCAGCCCAATCAACTTTGGGATATGATAAGAAAAATCATTATTTGAATGAGGCACAATCCAAGGAAAAAGGGAGAGTGACTATCACTCAAGCATCAAACTTTCCTCCACTAGTGCCTGAAACGAGAAAAACTCAAACTTTCACCCCTTTGAATAAACCAATTTCATTCATATTTGAAAATTTGAGATCATTAGAAATTTTGCAATCAAAGCCTAGTGAAATTCCCTCAAATTCTTTTAACACAACTAAACAATGTGCTTTTTATTCAGGAAGGTTAGGTCATACTATTGACGAGTGCCATTGTTTGAAATAAGAAATTCAAAAGTTATTGAATAATGGCACAATCATTAAATACATGTAGCTACCCTAAGTTTATTTGTCATCAACTTTCAGCCATCATTTTGATGTCAAGTAACAATTGAGCAATTTATCCATAATTTGTCAATCAAGTTTCTCCTCATAGTCAAGCAACTGCTGGATCGAGAATTATTGCACCAAATTTATCCTTTCATGCATCTTCTGCACACACTTATGATATAGCCGAAAAAAGTATCAAGAATGATCTCATTCAAAACATCCATTAGGCGTACGAGGGGATGCTTTTTCGAAAAATGATTTTAAGAGTCCTGGAGAAAGATAGTTGGTTTTGTGTGGTACCGTTTTGAGAACAATCATGTATTTTTGTGGGCTTAAGTGATCATTCATTTATATGTTTTAAAATTCTTTTATGTAAGGCTAACTACGATTGATCTGATTTCCTTGGTGGATACATAGAAAGCTCGTGTAGGGACTCGGTCATATTAATTATAAATTTAAATATTTTTTTTGCTTGTAATTGGAACTACGCTTGATTTGATTTACTTGGTGGATATTTAGGCTGCCTATATAAGGCTCGATTACTTTATTTATAAAATTTAATATTCCCTCAAAGAAGGAGGATGAAGCTGGGGCATAATTTTGGCATGCACTTGAGATAATTTGAAAATACGTCAAAGTTAGCAAAGGATAAGGATCAAGTCAAATTCAAAATTTGGTGTTCGACATGAGTCAACCTTCCTCCTGTAACGACCCATTAGGTCGTTTTGAGAACTAGAGCTTTTTATTTCATAAAAGACTCATTCCGTAAATTTTTAATGGGTATTTTGAATTATTCAATAAGTATGATTATTTAGTTGAGGGTTGAATTTAAATAACTAATTAAATTAATGGGTTAAAGTGTTAATTTAATTAATACTATATACCAATTATTAGAGGAAAAGGATAGGGTTTATAATTTTTTTTTTTACATAATTAGTTGGAGCAAAAAGAAAAGAAAAAAAATGAATGAAGAGAACAGTGACGAAGACAAAGCAGAACGCAGAAGCTGGGGAAAAAAAATACGGAGGAAGAAAGAAAAGAAAGGAGAAAAGAAAAATAAAGGAGAAGAGAAAAATAGGAATTTTCATTCCAAAGTGTCAAGGTAATTATTTTCATCCTTTTCATTAAATTTTTATGTGATTATGAACATATTTTTAGGGTATATTGGTGAAGAAATAATGTTGAAATAAGAAAATATGACCCTAGGGTTCTTCACATAAAATCTTGATTTGGGGGTTGAATAACGATCCGTTTTAGCTGAAATTTGACATGTGAATTTATTTTATCATGAGTGAACATAATTGGAAAGAAAATTTCAGATTTGACTTCAATGACTCAGAAAGACTTTTTGACCTAATTTTTTATCCGAAAATAAATATAGCTATATGGGTGTCATTGGATTCGTATTCTTATGAAAATTATGTATTTGAACATATTTTGATAATTCGGAAGCGTTACGAGAGGCTCAAGTTTTAAAGTGATTATTTAATTTAATTAAGGTTTAACCCTAGTTTTGAAATTCATAAAATATGGGAGTGGACATGTTAAGTGGCATCAAGATTAGGAACGTATTTATAGAATTAGGTGAGTTATTAGGTCTAGGTTAAACATATATATAATATTGGTGTTTACGGATTAGTTTACTTATAAATATTATATATTTGATAGATTGAAATTGGTCTGAGGCATTGAAGAAAGGAAAGACATTGGTGGATTAACTTGCTTTACTTCGGTTCTTCGGTTGAGGTAGGTTATGGTTTTTTATTCTATATCATAGATAGACTCTTAATAGTGATTGATATTCATTGGGTAATGTGTGAAGTTTACTATGCATTAAATTGTTGTGGTTTGGATGGTTGATATGTTGTTGTGATTGGTCTGAAATTCCGAGGCTATGAAATCCATAATCTTGAACTTGCCCTATCAAAAATGGTGCCTTGAATAAAGGAGGCTTGATAAAATATTGTTAATGAAGTGGAATGTAATCATGAAGAATGATAAATTAATTATATTTGGATCGGGTGTCACGTTCCGACACGATATATTTGGATCGGGTGTCACGTTCCGACACGATATATTTGGATCGGGTGTCACGTTCCGACACGGTAATATTAAAGGAAAATAAATTAAAATGACTTAATACTACCCAATCTCCAATAACTCATTTTCCAAAGGAGTGTGATATGGAGGCTTGAGTCCTCATGTGTGATCTTAATATTGTTGATTGGTTATGAAATTGTTCATTGTGTTGTCACTTGATCTTGATCCTGTTAGTTGCCACCTGTTAAGTGCTACAGTTGATTTCCCGCTATTACTTATTGCATATTGATTCCTATTTTGAGTCGGCCGATGATACCTACTCAGTACATGTTGTCCTGTACTGACCCCTACTTGTATCTTTTCTTGTTTTATTTTATGGGGTGCAGCGAGTGTTCCACCAACTTCGACTCGACCTCAGCTCTAGTCAATCTCCAGTTCATAAGATTTCAGGGTGAGCTATCCTTCTAGCTGGCGATGGAATCTCTTATCATGGCATGGTGTCCTTAGTTTTCAGACACGTTATGTTATTTATTTATTTGGTGTTTGATAATTCGATACTTAGTTTTAGAATTTAGATGTCCTTCATGTGATGACTTTCAGGTTTTGGGGAAAACGTATTTATTTGAGCTTCCGCGTTATTGTTATTAGTTGGGGTTTGTATCGTTGGTTCTCCCACCAAGGAGATTAAGTGTGGGTGCCACTCATGGCCCATTTTAGGTCGTGACAAACTTAGTATCAGAGCTTTAGGTTCGGTGATCTCATCACACAAGGACAGGTCTAGTAGAGTCTTGCGGAACGGTACGGGGATGCCTTTACTTTTCTTCGAGAGGCTACGGGACTTTAGGAGAACTCCATTCCTTCTTTCTTTCGTGCTATTACTTGAATCCAATTGGTAGCTAGGTGATACAAATTGGTATCTGACCTTCTTCACTCTATTTTTGCAAATGTTCAGAACTAAAATAATAGCATCGCCTGAGCCAGCCATTAGGGTTGTAGCTAGAGGTGGTTAGTAACGAGAGATCGTGGTAGAGATCGCAGAAGAAAGCCCACCAAGGGAAGAGATCAGGTAGCTAGGAAACATCTTCTGACTTCTTCATAGAGAAGTATATCCCCTAGACCTAGAGGGACAAGAGGGGAGATGAGTTCCAAAATATAGAGCAAGGAAAGATATTTGTTGTAGCCTGTGAGATCAGATTTTGTGCCTTATCCAAATATACAACTTTGCTTCAGTCTAGAAGAGCAGATTTTGCCACTTTGTGAAAGGATTGTGGTTAGAATCTCTATTGCAGTTTCATAGATTGAGTGTATATCAAAAAGGGTCAGGATATGACTACTATAATGATATCAATGCTTACTTGGTTAGATTATGGATTGTGTTACTTCTGCTAGCGACCTGACCTATGAAAGAATGTATATCGCTTGGGATAGAGATAGAATGGGTTGAATTTGATAATGTTTTGTAGTTATTCAATGAGTAAGAAGGTGCAGATCATTTGAGGTACGGTCTTCTCGATAGGTATAATGTGTTCTAGGGGTATATCTTAGATACGATTAATGCGTTTAGGTTGTTGAGTATATTTCAAACATTCTAAATAAGGATCGGTGACTTTATCGTAAGCTCTAAGAGAGTGGATCGATATAGGAACGACAAGATTATGGATATAGGAAGACCCAGCAAGTAAACTTGGGTAAAGGCAATCGAAGATTTTAGTAAGAACATGCATATAAAATTGGGTTAGACCTTTGGAGTGGTTGATTTTATGATAGAGGTGGAGGGGGTGAAGCCAGATAGCTTTGCTACAAAGCCCATTGTTATGATTTCCCTGGGATGTCAGAGGCAGAGACATTCGATGCTGTTATCACAGGTACTCTTCTAGTCTACGATCACTTGGCTTTTGTATTGTTTGATCCTGGATCCATAATTTTTTATGTATCTTCCCCATTTTCAGATGGAGTCGATTTACATTGTGACTTACTTAACATGCCTATTCGTGTTTATACTACTGTTGATAAGTCTGTGCTAGTTGAGAAAGTGTATAAGCCTTGCCTTGTGACTTTTGTGGAGAGCAGAACTTATGTAGATTTGATTATTCTGGAGATGGTTGACTTTGATGTAATCTTGGGTATGACTTGGCTCTCTCCAAATTTTGTTATTTTAGATTGCAATGCTAAGACTATGACATTAGCCAAGCTTGGGATGGATCAATTGGTATAGAAGGGTGACTATCTTCCCGCTCCAGGACGGATTATCTCTTTTCTTCATGCTAAGAGGTTGGTAAGTAAGGATTGTTTAGCCTTTCTAGCACATCTCAGGAATGATAGTTCTGGAGTGCCATCGATTGAGTCTATTTCGATAGTGCGTGAGTTTATGGATGTTTTCCCCGCAGATTTACCTGGTATGCCACCTGATAGAGATATAGATTTTTGTATCGACCTGGAGCTCGGCACTCGCCCTATTTCCATTCCACCTTATAGAATGGCTCCGACTGAGTTGAGAGAGTTGAAGGCCCAACTTCAGGAGTTGTTGGGTAAATGTTTTATTAGAACGAGTGCCTCTTCTTGGGGTGCTCCAATTTTATTTGTGAAGAAGAAGGATGGTAGCCTTCGTATGTGCATAGACTATAGGCAGCTGAACAAGGTAACTATTATAAATAGGTATCCTCTTCCTCGCATTGATGACTTATTCGATCAGTTGGAGGGTGCTTGTGTTTTCTCAAAAATTGATTTGAGGTATGGTTACCATCAACTAAAAATACGGGCAACAGATGTACCGAAGACTGCTTTTCGAACCAGGTATGGACACTATGAATTTTTGGTAATGTCTTTTGGACTTACAAATGCGCCTGCTACTTTCATGAGTCTGGTGAATGGAATCTTTAAGCCATATTTGGATCTCTTTGTTATTATTTTTATTGATGATATATTAATCTACTCAAAGAGCAAAAAAGAATATGAAGAGCACCTGAGAATTGTTCTGGGATTGTTAAGGGAGAAAAGGCTATATGTCAAATTCTCCAAGTGTGAGTTCTGGCTTGATTCAGTGTCTTTCTTAGGGCACGTGGTTTCTAAGGAGGGAGTGATGGTGGATCCCCAGAAGATTGAAGCAGTGAAGAGTTGGGCAAGACCCACTAATGTCTCAGAGGTAAGGAGCTTTGTTGATTTTGCTAGCTACTACCGCCGGTTCGTCAAGGGATTTGCTTCCATTGCTTCCCAGCTGACCAAGCAGAAAGTTCTATTTATGTGGTCGGACGAGTGTGAAGAGAGTTTTCTGAAACTCAAGACCTTATTGACTACTGCACCGATTCTTGCCCTACCAGTAGATGATAAGAATTTCATTATTTATTGTCATGCATCATATTCCTGTTTAGGCACAATGCTAATGCAGGAGAAGAATGTAATTGCCTATGCTTCAAGGCAATTGAAGATGCATGAACGTAATTACCCCACTCATAATTTGGAGTTGGCTGTGGTTGTATTTGCATTGAATCAGTGGAGACATTATCTATATGCGGTAAAGTGTGAAGTGTATACAGATCATCGCAGCTTACAACATGTGTTCACTCAGAAATACTTGAATTTGAGGCAAAGGAGGTGGATGGAATTGCTAAAGGACTATGATATCACTATTCTTTATCACCCACGAAAAGCTAATGTAGTGGCCGATGCCTTGAGTAGAAAAGCAGGGAGCATGGGAAGTTTAGCTCATTTGCAGGTTTCCAGACGTTCATTGGCTAGAGAGGTTCAAACTCTGGCCAATAGCTTTATGAGGCTGGAAGTAATTGAGAAAGGAGGATTCTTGGCCTGTGTGGAGGCAAGATCTTCTTTCCTTGACAAGATTAAAGAAAAGCAGTTTGATGATGAGAAGCTGAGCCGAATTCGTGATATGGTCTTGCAGGGAGAGGCCAAAGAGGTTGTGATCGATAAGGAAGGCGTCTTGAGGATTAAGGAGCGGGTATGTGTGCCCCGTATTGATAATTTGATTTAGACTATTCTTATAGAGGCTTACAGTTCGAGGTACTCTATACATCCTGGTGCAACTAAGATGTATCGCGATATGAGACAACATTACTAGTAGAGCAGAATGAAGTGTGACATTGTTGATTTTGTTGCCCATTGTTCAAATTGTCTGTAGGTAAAATATGAGCACCAAAGGCCTAGAGGGACAGTTCAAAAAAATGCCCATTCCTAAATGGAAGTGGGAAAGAATTGTAATGGATTTTGTGGTCGGCCTTCCAAAGGCCTTGGGTAAGTTTGATTCGATATGGGTTATTGTTGATAGGTTAGCTAAGTCTGCTCACTTCATTCCAATCAAGGTTGTTCGATTACATGGAGTTTCGATTTCTATCATATCAGATAGAGGTACACAATTTACTTCTAACTTTTGGAGGACCTTGCATGCTGAGTTAGGTATTAGGTTAGATCTTAGTACTGCATTTCACCCTCAGACCGATGGGCAGTCTGAAAGGACAATTCAAGTGCCGGAGGATATGCTTCGTGTGTGCGTGATAGATTTTGGCGGTCATTGGGCCGTTTGAACTTCTTAAGCATATTGGAGAGGTGGCCTATGAGTTGGCTTTACCTCCAGGTTTGTCTGGAGTGCACCTAGTGTTTCATGTGTCTATACTAAAGAAATATCATGGTGATGGAAACTATATTATTCATTGGGATTCGGTCTTGCTTGATTAGAATTTGTCTTATGCGGAGGAGCATGTAGCAATTCTTGATAGGGAGGTACGCAAGTTGAGGTCAAGAGAGATTGCATCTGTGAAGGTCGAGTGGAAGAATCGTCCGGTTGAGGAGTCCACTTGGGAGATTGAAGATGATATGCGTGGAATATATCCACATTTGTTCGTCGAGTCAGGTACTTTTTTTTTCAACCCTCGCTCTTCTTTTGATCGTTCGAGGACGAACGGTGGGTAAATTGGTATCTGTTATAACGACCTATTAGGTCATTTTGAGAACTAGAGCTTTTTATTTCATAAAGGACTCATTCCGTAAATTTTTAATGGGTATTTTGGATTATTCAATAAGTATGATTATTTAGTTGAGGGTTGAATTTAAATAACTAATTAAATTAATGGGTTAAAGTGTTAATTTAATTAATACTATATACCAATTATTAAAGGAAAAGGATAGGGTTTATAAAAAAAAAATTACATAATTAGTTGGAGCAAAAAAAAAGGAAAAAAAAATGAATGAAGAGAACAGTGACGAAGACAAAGCAGAACGCAGAAGCTGGGGAAAAACAATACGGAGGAAGAAAGAAAAGAAAGGAGAAAAGAAAAATAAAGGAGAAGAGAAAAATAGGAATTTTCATTCCAAAGCGTCAAGGTAATTATTTTCATCCTTTCCATTAAATTTTTATATGATTATGAACATATTTTTAGGGTATATTGGTGAAGAAATAATGTTGAAATAAGAAAATATGACCCTAGGGTTCTTCACATAAAATCTTGATTTAGGGGTCGAATAACGATCCGTTTTAGCTGAAATTTGACATGTGAATTTATTTTATCATGAGTGAACATAATTGGAAAGAAAATTTCAGATTTGACTTCAATGACTCAGAATGACTTTTTGACCTAATTTTTTATCCGAAAATAAATATAGCTATATGAGTGTCATTGGATTCGTATTCTTATGAAAATTATGTATTTGAACATATTTTGATAATTCAGAAGCATTACGAGATGCTCAAGTTTTAAAGTGATTATTTAATTTAATTAAGGTTTAACCCTAGTTTTGAAATTCATAAAATATGGGAGTGGACATGTTAAGTGGCATCAAGATTAGGAACGTATTTATAGAATTAGGTGAGTTATTAGGTCTAGGTTAAACATATATATAATATTGGTGTTTACGGATTAGTTTACTTATAAATATTATATATTTGATAGATTGAAATTGGTCTGAGGCATTGAAGAAAGGAAAGACATTGGTGGATTAACTTGCTTTACTTCGGTTCTTTGGTTGAGGTAGGTTATGGTTTTTTATTCTATATCATAGATAGACTCTTAATAGTGATTGATATTCATTGGGTAATGTGTGAAGTTTACTATGCATTAAATTGTTGTGGTTTGGATGGTTGATATGTTGTTGTGATTGGTCTGAAATTCCGAGGCTATGAAATTCATAATCTTGAACTTGCCCTATCAAAAATGGTGCCTTGAATAAAGGAGGCTTGATAAAATATTGTTAATGAAGTGGAATGTAATCATGAAGAATGATAAATTAATTATATTTGGATCGGGTGTCACGTTCCGACACGATATATTTGGATCGGGTGTCACGTTCCGACATGATATATTTGGATCGGGTGTCTTGTTCCAACACGGTAATATTAAAGGAAAATAAATTAAAATGACTTAATACTACCCAATCTCCAATAACTCATTTTCCAAAGGAGTGTGATATGGAGGCTTGAGTCCTCATGTGTGATCTTAATATTGTTGATTGGTTATGAACTTGTTCATTGTATTGTCACTTGATCTTGATCCTGTTGGTTGCCACCTGTTAAGTGCTACAGTTGATTTCCCGCTATTACTTATTGCATATTGATTCCTATTTTGAGTCGGCCGATGATACCTACTCAGTACATGTTGTCCTGTACTGACCCCTACTTGTATCATTTCTTGTTTTATTTTGTGGGGTGCAGCGAGTGTTCCACCAACTTCGACTCGACCTCAGCTCTAGTCAGTCTCCAGTTCATAAGATTTCAGGGTGAGCTATCCTTCTAGCTGGCGATGGAATCTCTTATCATGGCATGGTGTCCTTAGTTTTCAGACACGTTATGTTATTTATTTATTTGGTGTTTGATAATTCGATACTTAGTTTTAGAATTTAGATGTCCTTTATGTGATGACTTTCAGGTTTTGGGGAAAACGTATTTATTTGAGCTTCCGCGTTATTGTTATTAGTTGGGGTTTGTATCGTTGGTTCTCCCACCAAGGAGGTTAAGTGTGGGTGCCACTCATGGCCCATTTTGGGTCGTGACACCTCCAAACTAATCATTCTACTCTTAATTAAATCACATTCCCTCTCCTTACATTTCCAGCGTTAAAGACTACTATCTAATAATTCATTCTCGTCCACTCGCTCTAAACTTAAGTCATGTCCTCTAATGTAGAGCTCTTATTTTGTGAAAATCTATTTTATCTAATATCTTATTATTTTGACATTTATTTCATATGTTCTCATGTACTAACACCGTATTTTTTTGTGTATTTAAAGTTTATCTTTCTCTTTAGAGGTTGCCTAACATTGTTTTGGCTGCGAATCTGCATTAAGGATGAAACTATAATGGCGGATAGATTTGAAACATTCAACAGCGGCATGGGATTAGTGCAAGCACAAAGTGATGTTTGTGAGAAGAATATAGTTCCAAGAAATAATTCGGTTAATCTAGAACTACTTTTAACCTTCTTCCTACCACTACTAAAACTTTCAGCTCAACTCAGAATATTTGTTTAACTATATCTCCTCACCCATCTTCTACCTATACAATCTCTCGCAAATGTCATCCATATACACTATTAATCCCAATAATTTTCAAGTCACTGTGATGCCAAACATCCATCCTCCTACAAATATGTTTCCTATAAAAGAAAATTAAGTAGGATCAACTACTAACTTTTTATATTCTAGACGTGAGAAGGATATTCAGCCGGTTTGCCATGAAGATTTGGTAAAAAAGCTTCATAATCTAAGGAAAACTTTTTGACGAAGAGTTGCACTCAAGAAATCATCAGAATTTAAAGTATGAAAATTTGTGTGTGCATCCAAATGTTGAACTTCCGTCAGGGTACACGCTACCTAAGTTTAATACTTTCAATAGGAAAGGAAATACCATCGCTCACTTAAAGGACTATTGTTACATATTAATTGGAATTGAACATGATGAAGCTATACGAATGAGATAATTAATTCAAAATTTATCATTATTAGCACTTGCTTGGTACACTAAACAAGATTTTAGCAAATGGCATATGTGGGAAGATATGGCTCACAATTTTGTAAAGCAAAATGAGTTTAATAATGGAGATGATTTGCATATAGCTGATTTCGCTCAAGGTAAAGAAAATGCCGCATGAATCTTTTCAAGAATATGCCATACGAAGGAGGTTAGAAGATTCAAAAATGCATCCCCCACTACTTGAAGAGGAATTGATCTCTGCCTTCATCCATGTTCAAGAAGAGGTATATTATGAAAAGTTGTTCGGAACTTATGCATGCAATTTATCTGACTTGATTTGAATTGGTAAAGAGTTAGAAAATGGTATTCAAGGAGGAAGAATTATAGACAACTCAGCAGCACAAGTTGTCCACCGAACCTTCTAACCCAATATACCAAAAAATCTGCAAAGCAAAAGAAGAGAAAATAACTCAACTTTCATGACTATGCACCAACCGAAGTACCATTAAAGTCATCAATTTTTGCAATCTCATACCACTTACAAATTTTGCAATGTGCATCTCTAGCCTCCTTGCCAACAACAGTTTCACCAAGCACAATCGAGCTCGCGACAACAAAAGAAGATGAAATCATTTTTCTTCACTCCTCTGGATGAGCCATGCAAATATATTTGACCATCCAAGAGTTGTGCTTACCACTCATACATTCAAGTACATGACACTGAAGATTGTCCTGCATTGAGATTCAGGATTCAAAGCATGATTGAAAGTGGCAAGATAAAGCTATGACTAGAGCCTTCCACTGGCATTGATAATATCACAAATATAAGCACAATCATTGTTAAGGGTGATCCATCAAAGTTGGCACCAAATAATTTGAAAAGAAAGCGTGCAACTAGTCAAGAAGACTAATAAGGACATTATCTGTGCAACTCAAGAATATCATTCTCCATTCTTCCTCTTTAAGAAGTATCTACTCTTTTGCAATCCTTTCTAGACTTTTGTAATGAACTACATGTGACATGATTTCTATTAATAACGGGATACGTAGGCGCCTATGTTGGGTTTGGTCTTAATAAAATAAATTTTTCATTTTTCCCCAAGAGAAAGACTGGGATAGCTTTGCAGAGGGCTTATAATTCTTCGAAAAGACAAAAGTTGTGATTACTAGCCATATTCATGCCATTAAATTACTTCAATGCCATAGCACTAAGAAATATAGATTCAAAGCCAAAGCTTCGTGGTTCAATGCAAGGAAACCATTTTATTCTATACTAACAAGTTTTCTTTGAGTAATGCAAAGGCAAATTTTTTAGTTATCCTTGAATGATAACGCCATGAAGCTCAACATCAAGACAGAACTCGCAAGATTCAGATGGTACAATATAATCAAGAATCAAATGTGAAATTCAAAATTTTCTTTGGGTGCAGAAATTTCTTGGAAATAAACTTCATCGAGGTGGAAGGTTCCTAAATGATGAGTAGCACACCATGGATTTTCGTTAATGCTACAGTGCATTATTAATGTTCGCTACTACAAATGGCATTATACCTTGGATAATCTCTACTACAAGGCATTGCACCAAGCTCTCAGTACTATATTATGATTTTTTTTTTCATGAAGACAGTACACCAAGCTCTGCACCGAACTTTGAAGACATTGCAACATGCTGTCCATATTAGATAATCAATGTTCACTATTGTAATGCATTGCACCAAAATTCGTATTTGTAAGCTTGCACCATATATTGGGTTAGTACACCCTAAAATAGGAAATATCGGGTTCGTCCACCCTAAAATAGGATACGGGTTCATCCACCCTCTAATAGGATATAACGGGTTCATCCACCCTCTAATAGGATATAACTAGATTTTTCACCCTCTAATAAGATATATCGGGTCTATCCACCCTAAAATAGGAATGCATTGGGTTCGTCCCCCTAAAATAGGATATATTGGGTCCATCCACCCTAAAATAGGATAAATTGGGCTCATTCACCCAAAAATAGAACACATTAGGTTCATTCCCCCCTAAAATAGAACATATCGGGTTCATCCACCCTAAAATAGAATATGTTGGGTTAGTCTTCCCTCAAATAAGACATCTTAAAGCTTATCTATCTTTAATTAGACATCTCGCAATGCTTTAATTATTTATTTATTTTTTACATATGAGCACTACATGCTATCCTTTAAGTTTCTTCAAAAGCTCATATGTCTTTAATTAGACATCTCGCAATGCTTTAATTATTTATTTATTTTTTACAAATGAGCACTGCATACTATCCTTTAAGTTTCTTCAAAAGCTCATATTTCTTTAATTAAACATCTCGCAATGCTTTAATTAATTGTTTATTTTAAAATATACATATGAGCATTGTATGCTATCTTTTAAATTTCTTCAAAAGCTCAGTTGTCTTTAATTAGACATCTCGCAATGCTTTAATTAATTATTTATTTTTTAGAAATGAGCACTGCATACTATCCTTTAAGTTTCTTCAAAAGTTCATATGTCTTTAATTAGACATCTCGCAATGCTTTAATTAATTATTTATTTTAAAATATACATTTAGCATTGTATGCTATCTTTTAAATTTCTTCAAAAGCTCAGTTGTCTTTAATTAGACATCTCACAATGCTTTAATTATTTATTTATTTTTAAAATATACATTTGAGCATTACATGCTATATTTTAAATTTCTTGAAAAGCTCATCCGTCTATAATTAGACATCTCTCACGCTTTAATCATTCATTTATTTATTTCTAAAATATACATATGAGCATTGCATGCCATCTTTTAATTTTCTTTAAAACTTGAGCTTTGTTAGATTTTACTGGCACATAATGTGGAACAGTTATCTTAAGATTAAAAAAATGTTGCACATTCGACTGATGACATCTAAAGCATCAGTTCAGAATGAATGCATTTTTCTTATGATCTTTGTCGTAAGATTTTTATTTACATTATTTTCACTTTACTTTATTTGCTAACAATTTTATCAAGACTTGGCAGGAGGCATAATCCACGTGCAGCAGCAAGAGACATAATGCAAACGTGGAACTTTATCTAAGCATTAAACTGGGCAATTTGTTGGAGAGTCAAACTCACCACTAATTTTTTTTTACTTATTAAATTAGTTATATGTCAATATTTTGCAAAATCATTAGCGAAACGTTATAATATTATCACTTTAATTATCACATATAAATTATATATTGCACTAGTTATTGAATTAGAAGCTCAAAAAAAATTAATTTAAAGAAGGAAAAGACCACAAAATTCAGCATTATAATATCCCAAATAAAGTCCAATTCTTCTCAATTAATTCAACCCACTTGATCCATATCATATCCGATTTTTGTTTAAAAGAAAGAAGAAAAAAAGGCGAACCTATTCCACCCCACCCTTTTATTTTATTTTATTTTTCTTCCATTTTTTCAACATTTGTATCTTTCATGACCCAAAAATTGAGGTTATGATGACAAACATCCAAAATCTCATCCCGATGTGTAAGCCAAAAAGTAAAACTATACGAGACCCCAGATAGAGGTCAATCACATAATTTGTCTCCGAATATAGAAAAGACTGAAAATAAAAGATGGACTAGCGGCGATCTGGATTCCAATATCTCACCACTGATCCGGTGATGATGTATCTGTTACAATCAACTACCGTGCTGGACACCCTAGCTAGTATCTATATAAAAAGGGTCAAAGAAGTAGGGGTGAGTACAATCCACATGTACTCAGTAGGTTTAACCGACTGAGTATAAGGAATTAATCAAAAATTATGATATAAACTAAGGAAAGCTTCCACCTACATGCAGAAAAGTCTTACTCCGGCTATGCTGCCACCAATTTGTATAGAATCGTGTGATTAAAGTAAACATATAAATAGAGCTCTATATCACAGTTAAAAAAATAGGTCAAATATTACAGACATCAATACAATGTTATGCAATATGATGATACAATGATACTATGGTACAGTGGGATCAAGGTTGTCGCACAACCTGTCGTATACACCTGCCGATCTGTGCTACCATGAAGGACCCATGGAGAACTCACAGACCATATACCTCATCACAATCTCAATGTATCAACTACCTCACCACCCAACTTATGGATAAGGACTCAGATACTAATATCTCTCCCACTCGCCACCTACTCGTGGTCAAGGGATCATAATGTAGACACTACCCTACCGCAAAACTGTCTCAGTCAAGGACTCAAATTAAATGTTCACCCCTTTCTCAATAATATCTCAATACTTAGGCATGCTCAAACCCCAAACTCAACCCCTTAGGCGAGTATTACAAGTCAAATAACCTCTTCAAATATCTAACTTAGTTAAGTCATGGATTACACTATCTCAAACACAAATAAAATATCACATAAGGCCCCCACAAGGGATACACAACACATATAAGCCCCCACACAGGCATTATAATATAAATTATCAGTCCCAAACTACACTATTACTCCATCCCAAAGTCTACAACATAGAATTTGACTAATTACCCCAACTCAGCCCCAAGAAGGACAGCAAAACGTACCTCAATTGTCGAAATCGCACTCGAATGCTCTATCAAATAATCAACCTTTGAATTCAACGCCCGAAATGATAACCCACTATCAAGAATGAATTATATGCATCATAAGGAGACCAATGACACCCATATTGATAGGCTTCAGAACTGAGGGTAAAATAGTCAAAAAATTGATTAATCTTGAAAAAGGCCAAATCTGGAATTTTATTGCAAAATAACATTCTACTAGTAATAAGAAACTCATGGGTGCAAAACCCATATAAATAGAGTACAAAATGAGTTACAAATCATTATTTCCCATAAATTCGAATTAGAGAAGAACAAGAGGTTTTGGAGTTTGAAACTAAAATTTAGGAATTAAAATCATCAAATAATTAATGAAAAAGGAAGGCTTTAGGTTAAAAATCACTCACCCAATGATTTTACTCGAACACCTTTTCTCAAAATCGCCCCAAGAAGCTCAAGAACTCAAAAATGGTGAAAATGGGATTTCTCCCGAAGTTGAACATTGTTCAGGCACAAATTATGCATCGCGATTGCGAGCCACTAATCCTTGTGATCGCGAAGAACACTGGAAAGAAAAGTCCATCGTGATCGTGAAATCCCTTCTCGCGGTCGTGAAGAAAAATGCTCTGACACATCGCAATTGTGTGGCCTAAGGTCACAATCGCGATGAACAATGGAGAGCTGCACCAGAACCAGAAACAACAGCTGAAACACAATCGAAAATGCTCTCGATTGGACCTTAAGAAATCATCTGGGGTCCGATAAAAATAAACTTAATATGCTACACTACTGAATTCGATATTACGAACTCAATGAAATCGTCAGACTTCCAAAAAGAAGTGGTTTTGACCAAAATACCCCCCTGGACCCCTTATTGGCCTAAAACTCAACTTTTGACCTAAAAACTCAAAAAGAAGATTAAGGTCTCGGGGGATCTAGGTCAATGTTCAACTAGACCAAACTCGACGTTTCGAACGTAAGGTAATTATAGGGGTAAAATGGTAATTTTGCATAAATTTTCAAAAATTACCCTCAAAGTAATTGCTACATCCACTACTAAAAAAGATGTTCGTCCTCAAATATAAGAGAAAGGAAAGTACCTGGAGTCTCAAAAAGATGAGGGTACCGAACCTGCATATCGTACTCTAACTCCCAAGTCACCTCCTCAATAGGCCGATGTCGCCACTACACCAGGACCGAAGCGATCTCCTTAGTGCTGAGCCTACGAATCTATCTGTCTAGGATATCTACCAGCTCCACTTCATAAGTTAAATCTGGACCCAACTCTACCGCATCATAAGAGATCACATGGGACTCGTCCGGTATATACTTGTGAAGCATAAAGACATGAAACATCGGATGGGCAGCTGATAGTCTAGAGGGTAAGGCCAACTCTTAGGCCACCCCACCAACTCTCCTCAAAATCTCAAATGGGCCGAAAAACCTCACGCTATACTTTCCCTTTTTCTAGAACCTCATCACACCCTTCATGGCTGATATTTTAAGCTGCACACAATCACCTACCATGAACTCTAAGGGACGAAACCTCTTGTCAACATAGCTCTTCTGATGACTCTGAGCTATCAATAGTCGACCCGGAATCAAACGTACCCGCTTTATAGCATTCCTGAGTAAGTCAATATCCAATGCATCCATCGCAACCAAATCAAACTGCTCAATGGATGATCGGCACCTAGGACCACACAATGCCTGAAATGGTGCCATAAGAAAGCTGGAGTGATAACTATTATTATAGGCAAGCTCCTCTAAGGGAAAGTGTCGGTCCTATCGGGCACCAAAATCAATCGCACAGGCACTAAGCATATCCTTCAACACCGAAATAGTCTGTTGGACTGGCCATCAGTCTGGGATGAAATGCTGAACTTATCTTTAGTCGCGTATCCAAACCACGCTGCAATGCCTCCTAAAAGTGAAAGGTGTACATTGCACCCCGATCCGACACAATAGAGATAGGTTCCCCATGCAACCCAACAATCTTATGAAGATAGATCCTAGCTAATTGCTCTACATTGTAGCTAGTTTTCACCGAAAGGAAATGGGCTGATTTGGTCAATCGGTCCACAATCATCCAAATAGAGTTATACTTACCCAATACCATGGGCAATCCAGACACAAAGTCTATAGTAATACGCTCCCACTTCCACTTGGGAATAAGGATCATTTGCATAGGACTATCCAATTTTTGATGCTCATACGTCACTTGTTGGTAATTTAGACACTAAACCACAAAATCAACAATGTCCTTCTTCATGCCACACCACCGATAGTGTTGTTTGAATTCGTGAAACATTTTTGCCACACCCAGATGAATAGAATACTTGGAACCATGAGCCTCCTCCAATATCATACGTACTCAATCACCAAAACTTGGGCACACAAATATGACCATTAATCCTCAAAAGTCCCTTTGGATAAAGAGAGGCTGATTTTGCTTCACCACTCAACATTTTGTATTGAATGGCCCTCAACTTGTCATCCTCAAACTTGTGTGTACGAATTTGTTCCATCAAAGTAAATCTAGCCTCCACGAAGGCCAAAATGTTATGATGTGTAGAAATATCAAGTCAGATCAACTGTCTAGCTAATGACTGAACCTCTAAAGCCAAAGGTCTCTTGTTCTCCTTAAGGAAGGCCAAACTACCGATACTGGATGCTTTGCGACTTAGGGGATCCACTACCACATTATCTTTGCCCGGATGATAAAGAATGCTAATGTCATAGTCTTTCAATAACTCCAACCACCTATGCTGCCTCATATTCAGATTCAATTGAGAAAAGATATACTTAAGGCTACGATGATCAGTAAAGACCTCGCACACCAAAGAGATAGTGTTTCTACAACTTCTGAACAAATACCACCGTTGCCAACTCTATATCGTGGGTAGGATAGTTCTTCTCATGTACTTTCAAATATCAATAATAATAAGCTATAAATCTGTCACGACCCAAGCATAGGGACTAGACGTGACATGGTGAATGAGGAACCCGAAAGTTCCTCAAACAAACCTGTTAGCATTCTTTGAGCCTTTCATAAGTAATGACGATAAATGAACAAGAGGAAATCATAATAGTAAATATTCAACTTACATATGTCCAACAATACCTCTATCTTTTAGATTTAACAGGGCTAAGAAAAGTCTCTAGCTCACCCTCAATCATAATAGAAGAAATGCCATAGTAAAAGATCTCAATATATCATAAACTAAAAATATAAAGGAGTATTATTCCCGGAACATGGAAACTCATCAAAAGTAGTCTTTAAACAAAATCTCAACTAGCCACGTGGAGGAGAACGAGGAGGAGCACCGGTCCCTACATGGTGATATCATGTAGGAAAAAGAGTATGTGTGAGTACTTTGAATATACTAAATATGTAAGGATGCATGAACATTGAGGAAACATTAAAATATTTATGTAATATGGAACATAATATAATGCATGTATAATAAATCATATATATATATATCCTTTAAAATATTTATTTTGTGGGAAAATGACCATAACCAACATTTAAGACCATGCGAGCTATTACATGGAATTCAACATAACCCCTTACATTGACCGGGGAGACTACTTGCTGGGTAGAACTCCGTCAATTTTATTCATTTCTTTAACTTTAACTTTAAGGTATTTCATGAATCTATTAGCCTAAGCCTACAAGGGCTCCTATATTGACACATAGTTAATGAGACAAGGAGTTGCTACTAGGATTCCCTTGCCGAATCCCACCTCAATGACCCATTCGGTGCTAAGTCAACCCCACGGAATAGTTTAATACTTCAAAATAGTCATAGCATATAGCTTGAGAATTCAAATATCATATTCGGTAGAATAGCTCATTAAAACATTTGGTAATTCAAATATGCAAGAATTATCCTTATTGCATAAAGAATCCATCATTCATATCATTTCATCATTCTTTCATTTCATAAGACTCTGTTTTGATCATAGATATTGGTTTCATAAAAAATCATTTGGAGTCAAAGCTTTCAAGTCAAACTTTATTGAAAACATAGTAAAACTAGGTGGGTTCAAATCACTTCAACTTGCAAACATGTATGTAAATAAATATACATAAATACTTTGAAATCCATTAATTAAAAATCATTCTTTAAATAACCCACCATGAATTTCAAAAACATTTAAAGAGAGAAATCGAGAAATTACTTGCAAACCATCAATTCATACATATGAAATTATGTTGCATCAAAATAGATCAATAATCATTAGTTTAACCATGATTCATGCTATTAAGTAAAAATAAGAATTACCCACAAGAAAATATTACTTGAAATCAAGAGATTTAAATTGAAAAAGTTTTTGGACTAAATAGGTGGAAGAACCCATTGATAAACACCCATATAACTTAGAGTAAAGCTTAAAGAAAATAAACATAATTTATCATATAATCAAAATAATTTAGGCATGAGAGTGGAAGGAATACTCTCACTGAAGTCTTACATACCTGGAATCCGAAGTGTTACTTAGAATCGAAGGACTTAATGAATACACTTAAATTCTAGCCTTTTCTCCTTGCCGGAGCATTTTGTGTACTATCCGGAGTATATCAATCACCAAAATAGTATTTCTACACTATAAGCACTAAAACTATATTTTGAGAATGAGTAAAGAAGTATATAGAAAGAAGAGTTGCTTGAGAAAGCTTGATGAACAAAATGATGAATTAAGGTGGGTATTTATACGTGTGAAAGAGGGACCTAACAATAATTAAAATAATTATAAAGAAAAATTTGAAAATTTAATGGAAGATTGTCATTTCATGGGTGATGTCAAATGGAGGACTATTGATGTCAAATGTATCTAGATCTTTCCATGGTTGGTAAGATGAACTTTCTTTTAACAGAATACCCTTTTTCGGAGCTGTGTTTGGACAAGATAACTTCCTCATTAGGATTTGGTGTCTTCACATGAATTGTTCCTCTAGAAGTATACTTTCATGTCGTTCAACAATTAACCGATTTGGAGAATCTTATAGTGAGCTATGATTTTTCTTCTACAAATACTCTATTTCATCACAACACCCTATCTTACAATAATGAATTTAATTGACCTACTTAACCTCCAAAACTTAAAATATGGTCTCACAAAAGTTGTAGGTAATGATGTTGGAGTTATTCAAAAAATTTAATCACCTAATTCGGACCATCCTACGAAAAGTTATGCCTAAAATACAGAAGCTATATAATTTTCATCGAGAATTGGAATATCATATACAACATATTTTAGGGGATATTACAAAATCTACCCTTTTGTATCAATACACCACCCAAGCTGACTCTCGAAGCATCATAAAACACAATAAAGGCCACACCTTCCCCAGGTAAGGCTAGAATAGGCGTTGAAGTCAATAACTCCTTGAGCTTTTGAAAGCTCACCTCACACTCATCATTCCACTGAAATGCCACGGTCTTTTGATTTAGTCTAGTCAATGGGAATGCAATAGAAAAGAAGACCTGAACAAACCGATGATAATAGCCCGCCAACCCAATAAAGCTCCGAATCTCGGTAGCCAAGATAGGCCTAACCCAATCACGAACTATTGCAATCTTGGTCGGATTAACCATAATACCATCCTTGGTCACCACATGACCCAAGAATGCCACGGACTCGAGCCAAAACTCACATTTGGAGAACTTTGCACACAACTTCTCTTCTCTCAACCTCTGAAGGACTGTCCTCAAGTGATTAACATGGTCCATCTCATTTTTGGAATAAACCAAGATATCATCAATAAACACAATTATGAATGAATCTAAATAAGGCTGGAATACCCAGTTCATCAACTCCATAAAAGCAGCTAGGGTATTAGTCAACCCAAAGGACATAACCACAAACTCATAATGCCCATAACGAGTCTTGAATGCAGTCTTCGAGATATCAAATTCTCGAACTTCAACTGATGATAACTTGACCTCAAATCAATTTTAGAGAACACTGATGCACCCTGAAGCTGGTCAAGTAAATCATCAATGAGAGGAAGATGATATTGTTTTTGATAGTTACTTTGTTCAACTATCGTTAGTCAATACACATCCTCATAGTACCATCCTTCTTTTTCACAAATAAGACCAGTGCATCCCACAGTGATATACTAGACTGAATAGACCCCTTCTTCAACAAATCTTCCAATTTTTTTCCAACTCCTTCAACTCTGTCGGAGCCATTTGATAAGGAGAGATAGAGATGGGCTTAGTGCCCGGCACCAAATCAATCACAAAATCGGTATCACATTCAGGAGGAAAACTCAACAAGTCTATAAGAAACAGATCCATAAACTCTCTCACAACCTTCGTAGTCTCTAAAAGATGTGACTATATAGCGAGATCACGTATATAAGACAAATAAGACAAACAATCCTTATCCATCAGACGATGAGAACGAATATAAGTTATCACCCACTTCGGATATGAACTTGAATTGCCCTTCCACACCAAGCTAGGAAAACCGGATAAGCTAAGGTCACGGTCTTTGCATACCAATCTAATATAGCATGATAAGGAGATAACCAGTCCATAACTAATATCACATCAAAATCAAGCATGTATAACAAAATCATGTCTGCACGGGTCTCTCTACCCAAAAATATCACCAAACACCCCCGCTATATACCTGATCCACCTCTAAAGATTCACCTACCGAGGTAGAAATATTAATAGGCACCGCAAGACTCACTCACATAATCCATACCCACATCAAAATGAGTAGACACATAAGATTAGGTAGACTCGGGTAGAATAGTAGAAGCACCACACCTGGGGAAACTATCTGCCTCATGCTCAAACTCACCAGAACAAACAATCTCGAGGACCAAAACCTCACTGAGGATAACCAGAAGATCCACCAACATTATAATCACCCCAAATTTTGCATGTACAGGTCTACCTTGATATTCCTAGGTGCCCTACCCCAAATAATCTCTACCTCTAAAAGAATGACCAATAAGATGACCTTGGCAACGAAATCTCTTAGCACCACCCTATTTTGTATGTTGAATACTCTCGATGATCCTGTCATGGATGGTAACACTCTACAATGTATCACTCGATAACATAAGAGAGGTTGTAGCCTCCTGAAGATAACCGATGAATCCCATAACTAATTTGTGGGTCCACTCAAACTCTGTACGTATACTCGTCATAGCACACAAGACAACTCATGAAAGCAAGCCTTGTACTGAGATACTAGTAGGGAGCCCTGCTCTAATTTGTCAAGCTCATCGTTGTGCTGATCACGTAGGCTATAAAGCACAAACTTCTTGAGGACACTTCAGTAAGAGATGCAACACACTGCATGTGCCCCCAAAATATCCAAATTGAACAACTTATCTTGACACTCGATCAAAAGTCAAAAACCTCCTCATCAGTTATACCATCGAACTTGGGAGACATGGATATGATCAATCTCTCAAAACTCTTCTGCTCTAATGTAGACATAGTATCACTAGCACAAAAATTGGTAAAGCCATAGATCTTGGAGGAATGAAAAGTGGGGCTGAATGGATACCCAAAATTTAAAATCCAAATACTCAAGGTCTAATCGATCATTTTTCTTCTCCTTCAACCCGATGCTCTATATTCTCATAATCATAAGAGGGCTCGGGTGGGGCCTCACCAGATCATCTTCGATCAAGAGCTGCCCTCTCAAGCCCGATCATTACCTTTAATGCGAAAAGAATAGAATAGAGGCTTACAACATTTAATATGAATAACTCGCACACAAGGAATCAAAAAAAGAAATTTATCCTAACAAGTATCTTGTAGCCTCTCGAAGATAAATACGGACGTCTACGTACCAATCCACAAAACTCTACTAAAAACCCTACTCTTTAACTCATGAGACCTGAACATCGCTCTAATACCAATTTGTCACGACCCAAAAACTGAGTTCATAATGGAACACATACCAAACCCCAACTTGATTTATAAGCCGAAAAGTAAAACCATATGAGACTCCTAGATGAAAGTCAGGCAACAAATAAACTCAATGAAAAGGACACAATGAAATTATCCCAAAACCTGGTGTCATAACTTTAGGAGCATCTAAACACAAATATGAGTCTGATCACATATTATAAGTCTCTGAATATAGAAAAGACTGAAAATAAAAGATGGACTAGTGGTAGTCCGGATCCCAAGATCTCACCACTGATCTGATGATAATGTATTCGTTATAATCAACTACCGTTCTAGACACCCTGACTAGTATCTATATAAAAAGGGTCACAGAAGTAAGGGTGATTACAATCCATATGTACTCAGTAGGTTTAACCGACTGAGTATAAGGAATTAATCAAAGGAACGCTTCCACCTACACCTAGAAAAGTCTCACTCAGACTACACTACCGCTAATTTGTATAGAACGGCGCGATTGAAGTAAATATATAAATACAGCTTTATATCATAGTTAAATAAATAGGTGAAGTATCATAGGTATCAATGCACTGTAAAAGGATGTCACAGAACCTGTCGTATACACCTGCCGAGCTGTGCTACCAGGAAAGACCCATAGGGGTCTCGCAGACCAAATATCTCATCATAATCTCAATGTATCAACTACCTCACCATGCAGCTTGTGGACAAGGACTCATAATACTAATATCTCTCTCACTCGCCACCTACTCGTATTCAAGGGATCACAATGTATCCACTACCCTAACGCAAAACTACCTTGGTCAGGGACTAAAGATACAAGGGTTTAAATGTGTCAGATTTTCTTTCTCAAAAAGAATTTTCACAGATCTCAACTTCCCAATGATCAATGATAATATGAATGATGATGAATGCATTCACATCATATAAGTCATGGAGGTAATTTACAACTTAACATGTATTACAAGGTTCAAAGTTTTCAAAACTTAACCTAAACATGATATTCACCCTTAATAGACAGTAATGGGAAGGAAATGCCTCAAATTAAGTATTCACCCCTTTTTCAACAATATCTCAATACTCAAGCATGATCAAAAACCCCAACTCAGCCTCTCAGGCGGGTATCCAAGTCAAATAACCACTTCACATCTCTAACTCAGTTAATTCATGAATTACATATTCTCAATCACAAATAAAATATCACATAAAGCCCCGACACGAGCAACACAACACATATAAGCCCCCACACAATTATCACAATATAAATTATCTTTCCCAAACTACACTACTACCCCATTCCAAAATCTATAACATAGAATTTGATTAATCACCCAACTCAGACCCAAGAAGGTTAGCCAACTACCTCAATTGAAGAAACCGTACTCAAACGCTCTATTGAATGATCAACCTTTGAATTCAACGCCCGAAATGATAACCCACTATCAAGAATGAAATATATGCGTCATAAGGAGTCCAATGACACCCATATTAATAGGCTTCGAAACTGAGGGTAAAACAGTTAGAAAATTGATTAATTTCAAAAAGGGTCAAATCTAAAATTTTATTATAAAATCATGTTCTACTATAGTAAGAAACTCAAGGTTGAAAAACCCATAAAAATAGAGTACAAAATGAGTTAGAAATCACCAACTTTCATAAATTTGAATTAGGGAAGAACAAGAGGTTTGGGAGTTTGAAACTAAAATTTAGGAATTAAAATCATCAAATAATTAATGAAAAAGGAAGGCTTTACGTTAAAAATAACTTATCCAATGATTTTACTCGAACACCTCTTCTCAAAATCTCCCCAAGAAGATCAAGAACTCAAAAATGGTGAAAATAGGGTTTCTCCCGAAGTTGAACATTGTTCAGGCACAAATTAGGCAACATGATTGCGAGTTACTAATCCTCGCGATCGCGAACCCCCCTCTCATGATCACGAAGACAAGTTCTTCGACACATCGCAATCACGTGGCCTAAGGTCGCGATCACGATGAATAATGGAGAGTTGCACCAGAACCAGAAACAACAGCTGAAACACAATCCAAAATGCTCTCGATTGGACCCTCGAAAATCATCCGAAGTTTGATAAAAATAAGCGGAATATGCTACTCTACTAAATTCGATATTCCAAACTCAATGGAATCATCATACTTTTGAAAAGAAGTAATTTTGACCAAAATACTCTTCCGGGCCCCTTATTGGCCTAAAACTTAACTTTTGGCCTAAAAATTCAAAACGACGATTAAGGTACCGGGGCTCTAAGTCAATGTTCAACTAAACCAAACTCGACGTTCTAGACGCAACATAACTGATAGAATTCTCATCCGACGCTCGGATCTCAAAACTTTGACCGAAGTCAAACCAACTCATTTAAAACCTCACTGTTCAACTTGAGACCTCAAATTCACATATTAACCCCAAATATGATTATGATGACTCTCCTAGACTAATTTCCACATTCCGAGGCTGATGAAACTAACAAAATCTCATTTTGAGACCCGTAGCTCTGATTGATCTCGAAAATCACTTTTTTAACTCTTAACTTTATAAACTCATGAATTGCCCATTTCACTAACTATTAAGGCTTTACATATTCAACCACACAAACTGAACAAATCATACTCGGGGGTACTAATGCTAGGGGTAAAATGGTAATTTCATGCAAATTTTAAAAAATGACCCTCAGGGTCATTACAGTAACAAAAAAGTCTTCCCTCTCTCTCTTATATTTTCAAACTCCTTCTTGCAAAGTCAATAATTACAAAAAACAACTTAATATTTTGTTGACAAAATTGTTGATTATAAATAAAAAAGATGACTTTTTGTTGATATCCCATCTATCATATTTTTGAATTGGCATGAAACGTATATTTTCAATGACTACTTCATTCTTCAAACCCCGCCTTTCTTCCAAATTATTTCTTTATGCTTCTAACAACTTAATAACTTAAGAATGTATATAAATTATTTTTCATTATAATAAGAAATCTTTGTAATATTATAAAAAAAAGGATTCATCAACCTAGTTTGTTTGTTTGTTTTAATTATCATCATTTAGTAAAAGATGTCATATTCGTTGCATTTAAGCACATACTTCTAAATCTTATAAGTGTTATTGCTTAATTTTTTATGATGTTATGTAACTTTATTTAAGTATTAGTAGTTACCCCTTAATATATATTTTATTTACTTAAGCATGTGTTAGTATGTATTTATATTAAAGAGTATTCTTTCTAGAAAGCCCAAAAAAATATAAGGAAGAAAGTATTCTAGTTAACCACCCCAAATTCTTATATTAATTGATCCGTTAAATTAGCAATGACACAACATTATTGCTTCACTTTTAGGTAAGAATAAATACCCATTGTATCCCATCATATCTCTTCTATGATTTGGTCATCACTAAAAACAAAAACTATTTTGAAAAGAAAATCACATTTTTTCAAAGATGCCATTTCAATTTCAAATGTGTCTTTTGTTTGCATTTAATAAAAAACTCAAAAGAACAGCTTCTAAAACAGCCCCAAAGTCCAAAAACTTGAAAAAAAATTTGATGCACATGGAAATTTTTTCAGTTCGATTCTTTCATCCATATTAATTTCTTCCATCAAAATTGTTGACTTCTTACAAATAACATTGTTTTTCTTTCTTTCTTTCTTTGTCAAAATTCAAATGGACATTAATTCCCGCTCAATTGAACATAACTTTACAATTCTTCTCCTATAAAATACAACCTTACCATTCTTCATAAAGAAAAAAGAAGAAGAGTAGGAGAACCTTACATCTTCATAAAAAAAGAGAAAAAAAAGGCTTGTACAGTCACAAGAACACTACTCTCTTGTATTTGCATGTCATCTTAAAAAGCATATTCAATTTGTCTTCTCAATCAATTTTATTTCATGAACGAGGTTAGATTCGAGACTTAAAAATGTCCCTATTCACTACTCCGAAAAGGTGAAAACTGACTTTATTCTTTACTTTGTACTGTTTTTCTTTCTCTTTTGTTGACAAGGTTTTGAGTATAGAAAAAATGTTATAGTGTTGCTAGTATGGCACATTGGTAAAATATGTCTTGGTGAGATTTGCTTATATTAAGATTTGCAACAAAAGAGAGTCATTTTATTAAGTTGAATGTATACATTTCGTTTTATGTATATTGGACTCATTTTTCTAAAAGTTGTATTTATGAGCATGTATTAAAAGTCAAGTTTGGATTTTGTCTTTCTCAAGAATATTTAATATGTCTTTTATTAGGATGTCAAACTTCATGGTTATTGAACATATTAAATATGTGGAATTTTTTTAGTTTGAACAATTTTTTTTAAAAGGGGCATCATAATTTTATTTCAAGTTCAACATACTCATAAAAGATGTTTTTCAAAGCATGCACTCATTTCATGTACGTGAACCATATTTTAGTGCATTTCGTGCAAAAACCTTTGTTCAACAATGTTGTTTTAAACAAGTGATCATTTCTTATTATTTTTTAAAACAAAAAGAGCAAAAGTCATTTCATTCCAAATATAATAGAGTTTTCAAATGTTAAAATATTTTTCAACTTACTTGCTCGATTTTTCAAAATCTTTAGCACTTATATTTAGTTTTAACTAATTAAAATAAGTTTGGCCTGTAACCATTTTTAACGGATCTTAAAGGATGCTTAATTCCTTCCCTTTAGGATAATTAGAACACTTACCTAGAATCACATAAGTTAAGTAGATCATTAATTGGAGTTAATTTTAGCATTACCTTAGTTTAATATATAGGTGTCCAAATTTACCTCTAAAATAATTAGGTGGCGACTTGTTAAGTTAAATAATTTAGGAATTACCAATATGTTGTACATTATTTGGCGCGAGTTAAAAGGGGGTATAACATGTACTTATTAATTTTTTTCATTGTATGAATGGGTGTATGTGATTATGTGAACTGATCATTTACTGGCATGTTTTGTGATGAACCCGTTCTTGTGATATAATGTGGTCTATTGTTGGTAGTTTGTGGTTGATTTGCATAATTGAATCGGGTGTCATGTTTTGACATATAATTAGATTGGGTTTCACATTCTGATATATTTTTGAATTGGATATCACGTTTCGACATGTTATTGGATCTTGTCTCACGTTCCGATATATATATGGCTGAATTGGGTCCCACAAGAGGGCCAAGTGTGTGTGTGGATGGTCCCATGAGAGGACCCGATGGTATCTGTATTCTGTATAATAGTGAGGGTAGTTGTTAATAAGCTAGAGAAAAGGACTTATAAAGGAACCCGTTGAATTATGGTATATTTTTATAATGAACTGCGAGTCTGTATAGAATTATTTGTGGGTACGATGGTGGATCTTGTTAGGCCTAGATATGATATATGTGATATTCTATATTTTTCAGGTTTAGGGGTAGAGGTTGCTTGTTGGCAGGGAGTCGTCCTCTTTAGGTTTTCAATCAGAGATAGTGGTGGTAATAGTTATTACAAGAATGCGTAGCTAGCTATGAGGTATGGTCATGGGATGGCTAGGATCTTATGTTGTGAGACAACGGGGTCAAGACCAGTGATAGTTGTGTGAACCATTGAGTGGATAAGGTGGGTTGCTGGTAACTGTTGGAGTGAAGTGAGCAGTAGTATGGTGGGCCCATAACACACAGGTCTCAAGTTTGTAAACCAGAATTGGTAGTGAATCTGTGGTTATTAGAGTGGTGAAAACTGTAGTGTGAGAGTAAGGAGTTTAATAGCAGGTTGGGTGGGCAAGCTTATAAAGCTTAGTTGCTATGATCTTTCTTATTTTTCTATACCTATATTATGCGGTGGGTATGAGATTGATTGATAATGTCTACCAGTACGTGTTGTTTGTATTGATACTACTCTTGCTATGTCACTTGGCATAGTCTGGTTGCAGGGTCAATGAGTTTCCTAGGTAAAGACGAAGATGATGTTCCGACAGCTCCTACTTTTCCATTCCTGTTGTTGAAGCTGTGTCTTTCATTTGTATTATGTCTTGCTTTTGTAGAGCTCTTGTACCTGTTTTAGACTAGCATCCTTGGGGTATTAAGTTTTGTTTTTGTATAAACACTGATTTACTACCGACTTAAATGAATTTTTTTACCTTTAATGCTTGAGTTGTTATAAATTTTGCAATGCTTTTCGTATAAAGGGTTAAGGGTTCTCCTACACAGGTCATAGAGTAGGTGCCCGCACGACCTAGTGGGTTGGATCGTGACAGAAACTATTCGTGCTTCGCGTGGTTATAAGAAAAATTAATAAATTACAATATTACATTGTTTATATATAAATTCTATATATTGATAGTTTCTTGTTTTAAATGAAGTATTATGTAATATTTATATTTAGGTTTGTGTTAGAGAATATAATATCTTCATCCTGGACATGATACTTCATTCATTTTTCTTCAATATGTAAAATCAAAATTCTTTGTAAATATGTAAATATATATATATATATATATATAAAGTGGTGAAGTAAATAAAATGATTATAGCTTATATTTTGAAACAATAATCTACAGGATTAAGTTGAAAATATTATTTTTTATTTAAAATTTCTCTATCTTTTGTAGGGGTACGATCTTCTATTCAAATATTGATTTCTTAATAAAAAGACTTTTGAACTTTTACGTTGTGACTTTACTATTACATGTGCTTACTATATTCTTTTATATATTAAATAAATATTTTTAAAATTTATGGGGAAAAAATAGGAGTTATGAATAATATTGAAGAGTAGAAGCTATAAAGAAGATAAAGAGCTATGAGTTACTAACAACTTGAATGTATACTATTATTAGACATTAAATACATTAATCATTATGCACTGATTTCATTTGTAAAAATAAATAAAAGAACAACAAAAATAAGGGACAAAATTAAATAAAGAAAAAAAAAGGTAAACGATTTGTCTGCATATGTAAGAGGTGTGTTACTTGACTATTTCAAAAATCACAATTAAATAATATATAGACATAAATTTTCATAGTTATATAATTAAGACATACAAACATACAAAAAAAAACAACCTACACTATTACATTCATAATATAATAAAAAGAAAAAAAATTATAAATACATTTCAACCAACAAAAGAATAGCTACAAAAATAAAATTTACATACATAAAAGAATAAACAATGATAATATAGAATAAAATGTTTCATTTTAATTTTCATTGTGAAAAAAATAAAAATAAAACTCATCATCATAATTCTTTTGGGTGAAATAAGATAATTATATAAATTATGCTTCATAATAAAAATAGGATCCTAGTACGCTAAATGAGTAGTATTGTCAATAAGTGTAGCTAAATTACTATTACAAGCCAAACTAAAAACAATTCTAGCCAAAATAATTTCTAATTATGCTTCAAAAAGTTTCCTTCCAGGCCTTCCCTTGCAAGTAGATCCATCACCATATTTCGCTCGCCAAAGTTATGTCAAAGTTCTTGTCATATGCTACTATTTAAAGAATATTTTAATATATAATTATGAATAAATAAAATAAATTATTAAATGATAATAACATAAAACACAAGAGAAATATATACAATTGTTAATACAATAGTAGTTTAATTTTATATATGACTTTGTTTCATATTTCTTTATCATTTTGATTCCCTTTTCTCATTGAAAATTAAATTTATATATCCGTCATATATAATGAAGTCACTCCAACATCATCAAATTAAACCATGTTCAATTAAATCATTGATAAAAAAAATCTTGATGTGAAATTATTGTTTGTCTTCTTAAAATAAAACTCGTCATCATCATCAAAAAAAACTTGGCATTACGTATTATAATTTCAATAAGAATTTAAAGTTACAAAAATAATAATACTAAATGTCTAATTGCAATAGAGAAAGATGGATAATTATATTAGACATATCAAATCACTTTACTTCATGAAAATGAATTATGCATCTATGATCTAACAATCTTCATTATAGATCTCTCTCCTGCAAAATCAAATCAAAGAAGATGAAAAAATGATCAACCAAAAAGACAAAAGATGAAGCATAAGGAGAAATGAAAATAAAATAATCATCATATAAGTCTCAAAATAGATTTTTATAAGAGTGATTTTACGGTGTCATCAATTTGTATATTTAATTATTTGAGGGTTATGAATATGAAAGGTTAGGAGTTATGGACATTACTACTATTAATTAAGAGCGGAATATATGTATTAAGGAGATGATTTTATAAAATAAAATAATTGAAAGAAATGAGAGAAAAATGCCCAAAAAAGGAGAAAAAAGATAAATATAAATGGAAGTCATAAAGAGGTGACACATCACTTTGTCTATGATCCTCCTTTATATATATATATATATATATAGAGAGAGAGAGAGAGAGAGAGATAGTTGAATGAATGTTTAAATAACGAACACATTAACGGTGTGTTAGAGATTGAGAAAAATTATTTTCAATTTTCTCATAATTAATTAGTTAATAATTAAAAAAGAATTATTGAAATAAGTTCGTTAAAAGTAAGAAAAATAGCGTTTCGAATTGTGTGTGACCTATTCAACACATATCATCTTCACCCTAGTCATAACCCTCATCCCACCACCCTACACCCTCCTACCTTCACCTCTCATGATATTATCTAATTATATATAAATACTTTCAGAATAATATCTTTTTTATTTATTATCAAAAACACAGACAAAAGAAAATCACTCATTTTCTAAAATATATTATTCAAAAAAATATATTTCTCCCTACCGAACAGGCGAACACGCCCAAAAGTTTGTTATAAAAGTTATGGTGAAACTTCAAGCCACGTTGTTGAATCCTTCAACTATAGTGCATGTAGAAATAATGCAAGCTACTTGATAGACATATCTGATTGCTTGAGACCTATATAAGGCAATCAGACACAAATTGCAAAAAAATATAAAAGAAAAAAGACAAAAGCTTTTATCTTCTAATTCAACAGCAGAATCCGATCGACAACAAAGTTAATATATTTAAAATGATGATTAGCCTCTAATTAAACCGTTATCTTGTTTTTTAAAAGAATAAAAGATTGTCGGAAATAATTTTTGATAGAAGAAAAAAGGGAAAATATTATTATGTACAGAAAATATACTTTTTTTTCTCTTTGGTCATTGTTTTGTTCATAATATTGTAGTACCACCAGTGACTTAGCATTTGTCGTGTAGCAATTGTTCTGCAAGTTTTTTTTTTTAAAAAAAATAATTTATTTGGAGTAGTTATACATTTAAAAGGATATAGTGATAGTGTATAGCGAGTAAATTTCTTAAATGGTCACTCAAATTAAAAAAATTATGAAGTAAAGTCAATTTATTTTATGTTGTATCAATAAAAATATTCAATTTTATCTGTCATATCTTTAAAAAATTACTAATATCGAATTGTAAACGAGAATTTCGAATATCCTTGTTGACATCATCCAGTTTATATAATAACTAGTTTAGAGTACGTATTTTATACGTGTGCAACGTTAATTAATAATAAATGTATATAAAAAGAACAAATTATTAGGTCTAAGTTATATTTTTTGTGTACAATTATTTCAAAAGAATAATATAAAACTTTTAAGGTAAAAAATGTACTAAAAGTGTATATAATAGTCTCTTGTTGTCACGATTCTACCCACCAAGTCGTGCGGTTACCTACTCTAATACCTAGATAGGAGAACCCTCAACCCCCAATTGATTATAACATGTGGAAAGGAAACGAATCGTAAGATAACACCCTAAATGGTTATGAAATTACCATAGCATCAAGCTTCCAAATTAATTTACCAAAAAAAAACATACTAACACCCCTAAGAAAGTTGTTTAAACAGATACAAGAGCTTCTAAGAATACGGTGTATAAATAAAATAATGACACAACTCCCACCACAAGAAAGAAAGAGTAGAAGCTATGGAAGATGATCATCGTCTTCACCTTTGAAACATCAGTGACCCTACAACCAAACTATACCAAGTGGCATAACAAGAGTAGTATCACTAGAAACAATATGTACTGCTAGGTATCATCGGCCAACCTGAAGCCCAACACATAATATAAAAAAAATATTTAGAAGAATGCATGCAATAAGAAATGCACCACCCAAATCTTTATCCACGTGCTCTTACCATCCTAGTTACCTAAACTATAACTAGTACACTTGATTCCAACCTCCTACCCTATTCTACTGCCAACTCTACCATTGATCAAAGCCTAACCCTTCTATCACATAGAGGAGTTCCTGAATACATACCACCACTACGTCTGTTTATCTAGTCTACCTCTCTTACTCAAGCTCTCACGCCAACACCCTGACCCTTGACTATTTAGTAACCCACTTGCAAGACTGTTGAACTACAACGGTTTGGCTTCTCTATACGGGATCCATTGCTGGTCTACTATGGCAGGACCTAACCCTCTATAATGGTCCTTCCATGGCGGAATTTATCCCGCCATAGTGGCTTGCATGGAATCAGAAGCTCTGACATTATCCTCATACCCTCATTATCACTTACAACAGGACTGTAACATAATCGACTCTAAGTCACCAAATACCAACTCAACAACACAACAATTACTCTCCACTTGATCATACACAACCTTATACCTAATTATATGAAATAAAACAGACAACCACAATTTAGTAAAACAGCTGATACATGCATAATCACATCACGAATATAGCATCACTCAAACTTCCATTCCTTAACTTGAATCAGTTTACATAATGGGCATGATTAATCACACTTACAACAATCAATTGGTTCTCTTTATATGTTTCTAAGTATATTTTATCACGACCCCAACCCATCGTGACTAGAACCCCTACTAAACCTCCGGTAGGAGAACCATTATTTAGACCCAAATAATAATTCTCACAAGAGATAGACAATTTAAAGATGCGGAAACAGGTTAAATAATAAAAACAAAGGTTGAGTTCCCATAAACTCAGAATAATCTAGTCAATAACCTAACGATGCAGAAATTAATACCTAGGAACCAAAAGTCATTGTACCAAAGCATTATACTAAACAAGTCTAAACATGGGGGTGCAACCTCAAAAGTCATAAAACAACAAGTCTGAAGTCTAAGTCCTGAAAGAAGAAATAAGATAAGAAGAGCCCATGGTAGCCTGGTAAAACTGGCTCACCCTTGAACTCTGCCAGCTAGTGGTCTTCTATTCAAGGTCTCTATGCAGCTGACTGAATATGCCTGTACTCAACAAAGACATAGAAAGTTTAGTATTGGTACACAAAGACAATAGTACAATGGTAGGATCACGTGGTTATCCTGTCGGAACGTAATATCCTATCCAAAGCTTGTGTCAAAATGTGACACTCGATCTAAATGTGTGTCAAAAAGTGATACCCAATCCAAATGTGTGTCGGAATATGACACTCTATCCAAGAATACACACCTGGAGTCATGTTGACTGATGACAAGCAACGCTAATATGAGAGGTTCTGAAAATGGACCCACAACAGTTTTAGGGTGGGAAGACTGAGGATGCACATGAGTTACTGACCATATGTCAAGAATTCTTGGAGACAGTGGGGTTAGCTAAGACCCACGAAGTTTGTTATACTACACTCTAGTTATGTGGGCTAGCTAGACAGTGGTGGAGAGTGTATCTGAGTTCCAGGCCATTTGGGTCACACCGGGTGACTTAGGATGAGTTTGCTAGTGCCTTTTATAACCGTTTCATCCCTTGGTGTGTGAGGGAAGAGATCCGATTATGGTTTGAGAGTTTGATGTAGGAGGGTCTTATATTTGCTAAGTATGAGACTCATTTCTATCAGTTGTCCAAACATGCCATGATTGTCCTTTCTGATAAGACAGAGCGAATTCACAAATTTATGTGAGGACTAAACTATTACATTCGTAAGCAGTGTTTCAACCCGCCCGTGAAGGTGCTTCCTTCCAGTCCATCGTGGGTGTTGCCAAGAAGGCGGAGTTGATGGAGAGAGAGGAGTTTGGGGACCCTAAGAGAGCCCATGCTTCTGGTCAGTTTTCCAGCATAGAGGAGCAGTTCATGTATCTATGCCGGCTTCTGAGGATGGTCAGACACCTTATGGGTCCTATAGTATAGGTTAGAGTTACGAGGGGTCACAATAGAGGCTGGTGAGCCGGGGTGGTTATACAGGTTCCTCAAGTTCATCGTAAAGGTTTTCACACGAGAAAGCATGTTATACTTGTGAAGATTTGGATTATCTTTCATGGCAGTGTGCATCTTAGTATCGAGGAGGAACCCATCCTAGTTCTACAATTTCAGTTAGAGGACCAGTGCCACCGATTAGAGTCGAGGTAGAGCCCAAACTAGTAGAGGTGGGCGCATTCCTGGTAGGGGTGCTGATGGTGCTATAGTCCCTTAAGAAGGAGGTAGAGGTGCTGTGTAGGTCGGAGATTGTAGGGGAGATCAGTGTTATAATTTTTCGGAGATACCCGAGGCTGAGGCTTCCAATACAGTTTCACATGTATCATCCCAATCTGCCATCGACCTGCATCTGTGTTATTTGATCTAGGGTTTAAATTTTCCTTTGTGTCTGCCTATTTTGCATCTCACTTTGATTTGACCTATGATCGTATGTCTATGCTTGTTCATGTTTCTACAACCATGGGTAAGCCCTTAGTAGTGGATTGAGTATATCAATCCTATCTTATTTCCTTGGCCGGATATGATACTTGGGTAGATATGATTATTCTAGGGATGGTAGATTTTGATGTGATATTGGGTATGTATTGGTTTTCTCCCTATCATGCTATTTTTGGTTGTTATGCTAAGACTGTTACCTTAGCAATACCTGGTGCCCCAAGGATTGAGTGGAAGGGTACTAATGGCTCCTATCCTAGTAAGGTTATCTCATATATTCGTGCTCAGATGTTGATTGATAGAGGGTGTATGTCTTATTTGTCCTTTATTCGGGATACGAGTATTGAGTCACCTCCTATAGAGACTATTCTGATGGTTAAGGAGTTTTCTGATGTATTTTGTACTGATATTCCTGGTGTTCCTCCGGATAGGGACATTCATTTTGCTATTGACTTAGAGCCTAGCGCTAAACCCATTTCTATTCCTCTATATCGCATGGATCTAGTTGAGTTGAAAGAGTTGAAAGATTATTTGCAAGACTTATTGAGTAAGGGGTTTATTCACCCTAGTATATCGCCTTGGGGTGCACTGGTTTTGTTTGTAAGAAAGAAAGATGGGGCTATGAGGATGTGTATTGATTATAGGTAGTTGAACAACGTAATATTAAGAACAATATCCTCTTCCCCGTATTGATGATTTATTTGATCAGTTTTAGGGAGTGACATTGTTTTCTAAAATAGACTTGAGGTCTAGCTATCATCAGTTGAAGATTAGAGCATCAAATATCCCTAAGATAAATTTTTAGACTCATTATGGCCACTACGAGTTCTTGGTGATGTCATTTGGGTTGACCAACGCCCCTGCAACATTTATGTAGTTGATGAACGGGGTGTTTCGCCCGTACTTGGATTCTTTTGTGATAGTTTTCATTGATGACATGTTGGTGTATTCCAAGACTGAGGCAGATCATGTTCGCAATTAAGGTTGGTCCTTCAAAAGTTGAGGGAAGAAAAGTTGTATGCAAAGTTCTACAAGTGTGAATTTTGGCTTGATTCTGTGATATTCTTGGGACACGTGGTGTCCAAAGAGGGGATTAGAGTGGATCCGACTAAGATTGAAGTAGTTAGAGGTTGGACAAGGCCTACTTCTCCTACTGAGATTCTTTTGTGGGGTTAGCCGGTTACTACAGATGGTTCATGCAGGGCTTCTCCACTATTGCAGCTCCATTGACTCAGAAGAATGTGGCTTTTCATTGGTCCGATGAGTATGAGGCGAGCTTCCAAAATCTCAAGACTTTATTAACTTTGGCTCTTATTTTGACGTTACCCGAGAAGGGTGTGGGCTTTACTGTATACTGTGATGCTTTAGGTGTTGGTTTAGGCGGTGTATTGATGCAAAAGGGGAAAGTGATTGCCTATGCTTTGAGATAGTTAAAGGCCCATGAGAAAACTATCCTACTCATGATTTGGAGTGAGCGGTCATGGTCTTCGTGCTTAATTTGTGGCGTCATTACCTATACGATGTTCATTGCTAGGTCTTCACGGATCATAGGAGTGCTTAGTATAAATTCAGTCAGAGAAATCTGAACTTGAGGCAACGTAGATGGCTTGAGTTGCTATGGGGAGTCTTTCCGCGATCCAAGTTGAAGAACGACCATTGGCTAGAGATGTTCAGAGGCTAGCTAATAGCCTTGTCCGAATGTAGATTTTAGAGAATGGTGGTGTTCTTGCCTTTGTGGAGGCATGCTCTTCCTTAGTTGAGCAAATTCAGGAGAGGCGGTTTGAGGATGACAAATTATGTATCATTCGAGACAAGGTATTGAGAGGTGAAGCTAAGGAGGCGGTACTTGATTCAGAAGGTGTATTGAGGATTGACGGCAAAATTTATGTGCCTAAGGTGGGTGATCTAACTAGACTTATTTTGGAAGAGGCTCATTGTTCGAGGTATTCTATCCATTCGAGAGCAGCCAAGATGTATAATGATCTAAGCCAGCACTATTGGTGGTGTGGGATGAAGAAGGACATTGGAGAGTTTGTGTCCAAGTGTTTGACTTGCCAGCAGGTAAAGTGTGAGCACTAACGGCCTAGGGTGTGAGTCAGAGGATGCCTATTCCCACTGGAAAGTAGGAAATGATCACTATAGACTTTGTTGTGGGTTTACCTCCCACCGTGGGTGGTTATGATTCTATATGGGTGGTTGTTGACAGACTGAACAAGTCTACCTATTTTATTCTAGTTAAGTTAAGGTACACAGCGGATAAGCTAGCCAGTTGTATATTAGTCAGATCGTTCGGCTTCATGGTGTCTAGTGTCCATTGTTTTGGATCGGGGTTTAGTATTTACTTTGCACTTTTGGTAGGCATTATAGCATGGTTTGGGCACTAGAATTGATATGAGTACAACTTTTCACCCACAGACTGATGGTCCCTCTAAGCAGACAATTCAGGTGTTGGGGGACATGCTTTGAGCTTGTGTTATTGATTTTGGTGCTAGATGGGATCAACACTTTCCCCTAGCGAAGTTTGCCTACAACAACAGTTATCACTCAAGTATCCAGATGGCCCTATTTGAGGCTTTGTATGGTAGGCGGTGTTGATCTCCTATTGGGTGGTTTGGTTTAGAAGAGATAAACTCTTTAGACATAGACTTGCTTAGAGATGTTATGAAGCAAGTTCATATGATTCAGGGTAGACTCTTGACAGCCCAGAGTAGGTAGAAAAGTTATGCAGAATGGAGAGTTCGACCATTGAAGTTCATGGAGGGTAATCATATTTGGCTTTGAGTGTCGCCCATGAAGGGAGTGATGTGATTGGGAAGGAAGGGCAAGCTCAGCCCTCTATTCATTGTCCCATTTGAGATTTTGGCGTGAGTTAGAGAGGTGTCTTATAGATTGGTCTTACCACCTAGCTTATCGCCTGTGCATAATGTGTTTCATGTTTCTATGCTCCGGAAGTATGTTTTGGATGAGTCCCATGTGTTATCACTCGATTCAGTGGAGTTGGGTCCAGATCTAACATTTGAGGAGGAGCCTATAGCTATTCTAGATATACAGGTTCGTAAGCTTAGAACCAAGGAAATAGCTTCAATAAAGGTACGAAGCACTGTTTAGTCGGAGAGGCGACTTGAGAGATGGAGGCTTAACATGCGTGCCAGATATCCCCAGCTTTTCAAAGCTTTAGTTATTTTCTTTTAATTTATATTCGAGGAAGAACATGATTTTTTAGTGATGGATAATGTAATGACTTGTTAGGTCATTTTGAGAACGAGTCCTCCTTCTTTCATAAAAGACCCTTTCCGTAAAATTTTAAAGGGTTATTTGGACTATTAGATAACTATGGTTATTTAGTTGAGGGTAACTTTAGATAACTAATTTAATTGGTAGGCTAAATTAATAGTTTAGTTAATATATTATACCACTTATTCCATATTTATTAAAATAAGTTAGTAGGTTTTGTCACTTTTAGTACATGACTAATTGAGAAAAGAAAAATAAAAAGAAGAAAAGAGATAGGGAGAATACAGAACGGACTGCGACATCGAACACGAAAAGAAAAATGATAAGGTTAAGCCTTCAGGTAGGCAAGCTCTAATGTTGTTACGTATATATTAATTGTTGGGTGAAAATTCATTATTTTAATAATTAAAGTTAGATAAGAAACTAAAAGTTCAAAGTGCAATAGCACTAGTAGTAGCGTTTTGGGTTTGGGGTTTTGGGGGAAAAATCTTGAAGTTTATTAATTAATGATTGCAGGTGGAATAATTTAAAGGAATATAGGATGTACGGATCTAATTAGTGGAATTGTTGATTCCAGTTAATTGACATGCTACTTTCGTAATTGAATTCGATAATTTCCAGACTTTCTTATTATATGCACTTTATGATTCAAGTTTTGATATAATATATTGAGATAGGTAATTAAATAATAGGTGTATTGTATTATGTGAATACCATTAGAGTTAGGATATTAGAGGAATTGAAGCTTAACCTAGGCTTGAAGTTTAAGAAAAATGAGACCTGACAAACTAATTAACATCAATATTAGGAACTTGATTATAAATTTGGGCGAGTTTTGGGTCTACGCTAGTCATATAATAATATGAGTGTTGTTAGTTTTGAAATCTTATTGTTATTATCTATTTGACTAGATTACATTGATTTGGAAGTCCAACAAAAGGGGAAGGCTCAAGTCCCGGAGTGATTGCTTGATTATTTGAGGCAAGTGAACTTTTAAACCTCAGTTTAAGCTTGTAGATGCTAGTATTTCCTTGTTATGAGCATTGAGTAATGAGAATTGGACTGGGTTATTGACTGTATAAATGATCTTAAAAATGGAGATGAGGGGTATAAAATAACAATCTAATGACAGATATTGGTGTGATCGATGTGATGAGACTATTGACTTATTTTGACATGTGAAGTGACTATATTGATATGAGATGTGAAAATTATTATTGATATCATGGGATTATTGTGAATTATATGGACCTTAATTGATTGCATTGGTTCTGATATACTGTGCTAAGACTGGAAAAAATGATATGAAATAAAAGGGTCGGGCCATACGCTCTGTGACAGGTATTATGAAACAAAGGCGTTGGGCCACACGCTCCATGAAAGGATATGTATATTGAGGGGATGGGCCACATGCTCCATGGCAGGTTACATGGACCAGAATATCCCCCATGGATTCTGGACTGTGATTCAGTGGATATGTATCGATAGGACAGACATGCATCATTTCATTGCATTGCATCATATTTTTTTGATATTTGTGAATTCGTGTTTACTACTTATTGCTCTATATATGCTGGACTTGACTTGATATGATTCACTTGATGATACTATTGATGAGTATTCATTGTATAAAGTGTAGAGTTGGGCTGGTTTTATACAGTTTGTAGTTAAGGAGATTTGGTTGGAATGACAGGAGTACTTGTATCTATGGAGCTTTGCTTAGTTTTAGTTGTACACTTGCTGAGTACCGTGTTGTTTAGTACTTACCCCTTACTTCTACAGTTATGTAGGTTGTGAGTCCGGACCCTCTTGATTTCCTAGTGTTTCCTACCACATCCAAGGCTATCATTTCGAGTGTTGAGGTAGTTGTTACATCCATCTAGCGAACACCTCTTACTCTTTTATTATGTTTTAGTCTTATTCTAGAGACAAAGATATTGTGACTGCATTTTCTTTCATATTTTGATAATGTATTAGTGGTTTGTACACGTAACAATTAGTCTTGGGGGATTTTGATATTATTTACTTGTTTTTGACCAAGTTGAACCTTGCTTTATCTCATTTACTTCTATATTTACTTTCTGTTGAATTTTAGGCTAACTTATCTCGATGGGTTGAGATGAGTACCATCACACCCCGATTTGGGTCGTGACAATACAAGTCAGCCCCAATCACAATAAATAGTCAGCTATAATATCACCCAAGAACTGGATCATCACAACTCATGACCGATAAATAATCATTTTAGAAAATTCATAGCATTATTCGCTATTCATATACACATATGCATACAGTGGAGTAATTTAGTAAGTACATGAATCACATACGGGAAACAAAATCATCACCTACCTCGAATCAAGCTTTTGACAACTCTAATGTGCAAAAGCTTTCCCTTTCTGGATTCGTTCAACTTGTTCTTGGTTTAAAACAATAAATACATACCAAAGATCAACAAAATGGCCTAATTAATATGAATTATAACATAATACCCATGCTAGGACAAACCCATGATCCTAAGCCCCATTCTAGGGCTACTTCCCACCATCGGTTTGTGGATAAAATCCTCCCCCAATGATCACCCACTAATAATTATGTGTTCTAGTAATCGAATAACAAGTTTAGGGAGTAATTTACTTACCTTTGGCACAAATTGTGGTGGAACTCAGTAGAAAAGCATCCTAGGTTACTCCTGGTCTTTTAAGAACGAAGTGGGAATGACTACAACCATTTTTGGACTTCTTTCTAACTTAAGTCACGCTCTGTCCTGCACCAACGGGACCATTCTTCCACAGCGACCCCATGCCAGCGTAATGCACGAAAGTAAATAGATTGTAACTTGAGCTCCAAATTTCCATTTCACAACACACCCTCTCCCCATGGCGTATTAAATTACACCATTCGTGAGAAGATCAATTTCAAGAGTTTTACTCACTCAAATGTGATTCCATGAAACCGTACAGGCTCCTTAACGTCTTCTCTATCAACTTAAATTATCAAATAAAAGATTTGACCCTCCAACCATTATCGAGTTACCATATACCTCACCTGACTCAGAATTCGTCCAAGTCTGGCCTAAGTTCAAATTTTTCGAAGTCACTACTAATAGTTTTCTAGCCCAGATTCCTTCTCTATTGGTTTATTCATAATGAAGGGACCAAGTCATTATAATAGATTCCAATTTATTTGTCACTCGTTCCCGAGTGACCAATTAGGAAACACAGGGCTAAGACAGAGATTGAGTAGTACCTGATTCGACGAACAACTAAAGATACTTATCTCGCATATCCTTTTTGGTTTTCCAAATAGCTTCCCCTACTGGAAGATGCTTCCATTGAACTTTCAGAGACTTAATTTCTTTGGTCCTTAGTTTTGAAATTCACTATCTAAGATTGCCACTGGCTCTTCCTCATACTGAAGATTCTTATCCAACAAAACGAAGTCCCATTTAATGATGTAATCTCCATCTCCATGGTACTTTTTTAGCATGGACACATGGAATACCGGATGTACTCCAAACAATCTAGGTGGTAAAGCCAGTCTGTAAGCCACTGGCCCTACGCGATCAAGAATCTCAAAAGGACCAACATAATGAGGACTGAGTTTGCACTTCTTACCAAACCTCATCACCCTTTTAATGGGTGACACTTTTAGAAGTACTTGCTCACCGGCCTGAAATGTCATGTGTCCCTTACCTTGTGGTCAGCATACTCTTTTTCGTGACTTTGAGCTGCCAAAAGCTTAGCTTGGGTGCTCCTTACCTTATCTTGAGCATTTCTTAGTAAGTTAACCCCCAAGGGTTCTACTTCTCTAGCATCAAACCACCCTATGAGGGACCTACATCTACTCCTATAAAGGTCTTCGAAAGGTGCCATCTCAATCCTGGGGTGGTAATTATTGTTGTAGGAAAACTCACACAAGGGCAAGAACTTATCTCAATGACCCCAAAGTCAATCACACATGCTCACAACATATCTTCTAGCACTTGGATGCTCATCTCCAACTGTCCGTCTGTCTGTGGATGAAAGGTTGTGCTGAAAGTGAGTTGAGTTCCCAACTCCTCATGTAGATTTCTCCAAAACTTAGAGGCGAACTACGTACCATGGTCTGAAATGATAGAAAGGGACACCCCGTATAGCCTTACTATCTCCTTCACATAAATTCTTGCCAAATGTTGTGCATTGTAGTCCACTCTAACTGAAATGAAGTGGGATGACTTTGTCAATCTTTCAACCACCACCCAAATAGAATCATACTTTCCCAAGGTCTTGGGAAGTCCCACCATGAAGTCCATGGCTATCCTTTCCCACTTTATTCAGGAATGGCCATTCTCTAGAGTAAACTTACAAGTCTTTGGTGTTCATATTTTACCTGCTGGTAATTCTAGCACTTAGCTACATATTCGGCTATGTCTCTCTTCATATCCAGCCACCAATACAGACGCTTAAGTCTTGATACATTTTGGTCACTTCGCGGTGGATAGAGTACCACGAACCAAAGGATTTGGACAACACTTACTGAATTAAATCATCTACCCCTGGAATACAGACCTTCCCCTAAAGTTGAGCACCCCACCTACATCAAGGACTGTATCTTGGGCTTTGCCCATCATAGCTTTTCCTCTAATCTCATTAAAGTTCACATCCTCAAACTGCTTGGCCTTAATTTGTTCAATAAAAGTGGGCGTTAGATCAACATTGGTCATCACCTCACCCTTTTTTGAGATACCTAGCCTCATGAATTTGGCCTCTAAGGCCTGAATCTCTCTAGCCAAGGGCCACTTGCAGGCTCCTAAACAGGCTAGACTGCCCATGCTAATTGATTTTCATCTTTATGTGTCTACCACTACAGTAGTCTTACCTGGATAATACTGGATGGTGACATCATAATCCTTGAGAAAATCCATCCACCTTCGCTGCCTCAAGTTCAAATCTTTCTGGGTGAATATATGTTGAAAACTGTGATGGTCAGTAAATATCTCACACTTAATACCATAGAGATAATGTCTCCAGATTTTCCGAGCAAACACTACCACTGCCAACTCCAATCATAAGTTGGGTAGTTTCTCTCATTAATCTTCAATTTCCACGATGCATAGGCTATAAAATTCTTATACTGCATCAACACAATACCCAAACCTGAATGTGAAGCATCACAATAAATAATAAAGTTTTAACCTTCAACAGTAGGTCATGATAAGTGTTGTGGTCAGAAGAGTCTTGAGCTTTTGGAAACTCTCTCGCACTTGTCAGTCCACTTGAATGGTACTTACTTTTGAGCTAACCTTGTTAAGTGAGTAGTAATAGAAGCAGCGTTCCTCACAAACCGACAATAATAGCTGGTAAGCCCCACAAAACTCCTAACTTCAGTCACAGAGTTAAGCCAACCCCAATTCTTAACTGCTTCAATCTTTTATGGATCTACCATTATCCCTTCCTTCGAGACAACATGTACCAAGAAAGCAACTAAAGGCAACCAGAATTTACACTTAGAGAATTTTGCATATAGCTTCTGCTTCCCAGAACACCTAAAACTATGCAAAGATGGTCTGCATGTTCCTGTTCACTCTTCGAATATACCATAATATCATCTATAAACACAATCATAAACAAATCTTGAAACAGCTTGAACACCCCATTCATCAAACTCATGAAGGTTGCAGGTGCATTGGTCAGCCCAAAAGATATTAGTAAGAACTTATAGTATCCACATCTTGTTCTAAAAGCTATTTTGGGCATATCATCGGGCTTAATATTTAAGTGATGGTACCCATACTTGAGATCAATTTTTGAAAAGACCGATGCACCTTGCAACTGATCAAAGAGGTCATCAATTCACGGCATCGGGTACTTATTCCGAATGGTGACCTTATTTAGTTGCCGGTAATCAATAAAAATTATCATGCTGCCATTTTTTCTCTTAACAAACAGTACTGGAGCACCCCACAGAGAAGCACTAGAAAGGATAAATCCCTTATGAAGGAGTTCTTGGATTTGAGTCTTAAGCTCTCTCAACTCTTTTGGAGCCATACGGTAGAAAGGGATAGAAATTGGGCGAGTACCCGTCTCTAAGTCAATGCAAAAATCTCTGTCTCTATCAGAAGGCATACCAGGAAAGTCTGTAGGAAATACTTCTATAAATTCACCCATTACAAGAATAGACTCAACAGAGGGAGACTCTACGTCTATATTTCGGATATGGGCCAAATAGACCAAACAACCCAATGTTATGTCAGAAAAAGACGGTTTAAAATTAATTTCAACTTTATAGAGAGAAAAATAATTTTAGAAAAGAGGAGTCACCACTTAATTTTTTAAAGAAATTAAGAAAACTTAATTTAAAAGACCCTAACATATTTAAGTCTTAAAAATTCAAAGAAAAAGGTACGAGGTTCTTATTTCCACTTTGAGAAGGTATTAAGCATTCAAAGTGGCCGCTAACGTGCGATTATCCGATGAATTGAAAATTATTTGACTAACTTTTAAAAATATTAATTTAAAAAGAAACGAAGACTTTAAAATATTGTTTTTGGAAAAAATGATCAAACTTAAACATTGAAAATAATATATATGTATATAAAAAAAAAGTAAAGTTTACCAAATGCCTAAGCAAAGGTAGAAAATCATTTAAAGTGTAAATTAACATGAATTGGTTTATCTTTAGGGGATTCTAATTAAGCTAAAATAAATTAAAATTAATATCTAAGTAAGCATAAATAACATAAGTGAATAAATTATTACAACCTAAATTAATATAAATAAACAATAAATAACAAATGAAAATATTGCCCGACACTTAGTTTCTGTACGCTTGGACTAAGGTATTGGGTCATCTTCGTTTTGAGCCTTAAGCACAACTCATTGTATATCGCAGCTGTATACACACTGTATATCAGAATGTATATATATTATATATCAGTGTATACAATATTGTTTTCTTGCATATCAGACTATATAAATACTGTATATCAGTGTATACAACATTATTTTCCACCTGTATTCTATGTATACAGCCTAATATCAATATATAAATCATGAATATTACCTTCTTTTCCATTTATCAACTTTCTAGCAATTCAAACAAGATAATGAGAGACTCAAAACTCAACGATATGCAACGATGGGGTACAAAGATGGACTCAAATTGATATCACATGCACCAAGATAAAATTACATAAGTATTTACTTATTTTAAGCTAAACCAAGGAACATATCATGATATTTTAAGTTATCAAATTGATAAGTATCCTAAAAGTGACTAACAACATGCATATATATAAAAAAAGGAAAGGAAAGAAGAAATATATTCAAATAACTAAAGAACACAGATTTAATATATACGTTATACTAGCTCAAATTTTAAATAAAGAATTAAATCAATTAGGCCATGAAACTTCTAATTGAATAATAACTTTAAGTATACTTTTGTTATCTAAATTATGTTAAAAGAAGAAATTAAAAACATGAAAATCTATATTGTCAAAGGAAATTATTTTGAAAAATAATAAACAAAACTAAGATCTTTAATAAAATAATTCTAACACATGATAGCTAATTAATTCTAACACATGCTAACTATAAAAAAAATTCTAACATTAATCTAATTATTCTTAATACATGCAAACTAAAAAAATAAAAATAAAAAAAGACTACGAATCAACTAAATATAAAATATGAAATAATTAAATAAAATAAAACTAAGAAAAGACTTTACCTCTTTCCGAGCAGTGAGACTGAAGACGACTTCACCACCGCCCAAAAGCTTGATGGAACTTCAATCTATAACAAACAAAAATAAAAATAAAAATTTAGACTCGAACCTTCGTGGGTTCGATGTTATAAGAATACTGTTCTTAGCCTAAATTTTGACTTCAATCTCCAATTTTCCTTGAAGAAAAATATAGATTGAAAGCTAGAAATTTTCACAACTTTTAGGCTGGGGACAAGAGTCCAAAATCCTAGCCAAGTTAAGAAAATTTCTAACTTTGAGGTGGCTAAAAAACCTCCACATCTTCTCCCTTCTTAATAAGAATATGAGCCTTTATATAGGCTCCAAAAACTTCAAAATTTCTTGCAATTTTCGATGTGGGAGATTGAGTTTTTTTTTTTTTTTTTAGAAAAAACTAAAATTTTCACAAATGCAAACTATAATTAAACTAACCTAACTAACATTGTATTTAGTTAAAAATGAAATCTTTTTGAGATTATTTTTGAATAACTACATAAATAGTAATTAAAGATATAGTTTATAAAAATATTTATATTATACTAAAATTTATATATATAAAAAAATAAAATAGTTAAGAATAACATGAAAATATCTTTGTTTTTATAAAAGCTAATTATTTCAAAAAATGTTTAAAATTCAAAGAAACTCGATAGCTAATTTGCGTTGTAGAGGGTCAAAATTGGGTGTCAACAACTGTTCCTTTCTTTGGATAGGATCAATAAAAGAGATCTTCGACAAAGAAAATTGACAAATCCCATTTTGACCGACTCCATCTTTATTTTTCTGAAAAGGGGTTGGTACGGATTTTGGAATTATGGCTGGACCCTGAAACAACCACACGCCTTTCGATAGAAACGTGGTTTACTGTGGTAGAAGTCGTTCCTCATCTCACGTCCTATGAGTTTGATATTCTTCTTCGGACTGTGTCCCATTTCGTTGCTAAGAAAAGATTCCACATTGTGCTGCATCATCTTTGATGTCATTCGCACTTTCTTTCATCTTCTTTGCATGTCGAAAATCTTAATTGATCCATTGGTAGGATAATGTTGCTCTATTGGTAGGATGGTGATCCATTGATAGGATACTTGGCAAAATAAATGCATGTCCATCGATAGGACAAATAAAGATCTATTAATAGGATATAAATACATGTCCATCGATAGGATAATGTTGCTCCATCGGTAGGATGATAATCCATTGATAGGATATATGCATGTCCATTGGTAAGACAAATAAAGGTGATCCATCGGTAGGATATTTTGGCAAAACAATTGTATGTTCATCGATAGGACGAATGAAGATCCATTAGTATGATATAGTCCATCGATAGGACGAATAATAATCCATTGATAGGATATGTTGCTCCATCGATAGGACAAATAGTGATCCATTGGTAGGATGATGTTGCATGTCCATCGATAGGACGAATGAAGGTGATCCATCGGTAGGATGATGTATGTCCATTGGTAGGACGAATAAAGGTGATCCTTCAGTAGGATATTTTTGCAAAATAATTGTCTGTCCATCAGTAGGACGAATGAAGATTCATTGGTAGGATATAAATGCGTGTCCATCGATAAGATGAATGCATCATACCATCGTATACGGCATCATATCATCGTATACGACATCATATCATCATAAACGACATCATATCATCGTATATGACATCATATGCAATGACCCTCTTGGCAATGTAATGAAAATGAAATGACCCTCTTGGCAATAATATGCAATGTCATCCTCTTAGATTATTTAAATGATGCATGACCCTCTTGGTAATGTAATGAAAATGAAATGGTCCTCTTGGCAAATGAAAATACAATGGCCCTCTTGAAAAATGAAAATGCAATAGCCCTCTTGGCAAATGAAAATGCAATGGCCCTCTTGGCAATGAAAATGTAATGGCCCTCTTGGCAAATGAAAATGCAATGGCCCTCTTGGCAAATAAAAATGCAATGGACCTCTTAGCAAATAAATATGCAATGGCCCTCTTGGCAAATAAATGCAATGGCCCTCTTAGCAAATGAAAATGCAATGGCCCTCTTGGCAAATGAAAATACAAATGTCATACTCTTGGATGATTTGACATGTTATCTTCTTTTTTTTTGAATAATTTGTGTTCGTTGGGACTCATGTCTTTGATAGAAGTTTATACGAGGCCTCGGTGGCTTGCATCTTGAATTTGTGTTCGCTCCATTCTAGCAATGTTGGAGATCACTTGAAGTTGACTTCGAACTTCTGATAATTTTTTACGGAATTTTTGAGATCTTCCTCAAAATTTTTATCCCAGTTAGATCTCTTCACAAATATCGAGCTGCTGAAAAAGGATTTTGACATTCTTGTGGAATTTTTGAGATCTTTTCAAAAATTCTGTCCCAGTTGCATATATTAACATGATCTCCAATCTTGACTTACTGGAGATAGTATCTTCTTGTGAATTTTTGAGATCTTCTCAAAAATTCTATCCCAGTTTTCATTATAAGGGAGAAATGAAAATCTTACGGGGAACATGACCGAGCCATTGTGCCACCTACATATCCTATTGGTGCAGGAATCAGGTTAAATGTAGTTCCAATCCTATGGATGATAAGTACTGTAAAATCTGAGACAAGATAATCAGTAGACATATGTGCAATATGAGCATAATGATATGAAAAACTGTATTACTTGCAATATTTACAGCTTAAAAGCAACGAGATATGCCACCTGTTTGATATGGATGATCCAATGAAGTAAAATAGGCATCTCACCCCGATGGGATTAGCCTAATGTCATATTATTTAGAGCAAACCATCCAATTTCAAAGGACAAATGCAATTCTTTTTTAGAGAATGTAAAGAGATAGTCAAATTTTCACTACAATTGGTACCAACAGTTAGGACTGCATAGAAATATTTCTCATTTCCTTTCTTATAACTGAGATTGACTTCGAAGTAATTCCTATAGCTTCAAGTAGTACCTCAAACATACTTAAGTGTCGACAAGATTTTTTCATCCTTCTTCAAACAAAAGTTTAGGATTATACCACTTCTCATGTTTCAAGTGCCCTCACAATAAAGAAAGTCCTATTTCACACATATCTGAAATGTTTGATTTGAGGACTTTTTGCAAAGTGCACTCACACTCTCAAGAAAGTTCAACGCATGCAGTTGTGATACCATATGCTTGGCCTGCATGTAAGTCTCCACTAATGTGAGAATATTTGGAATGAGATCATGTAGGGCTTATTTATTGGCTTGTAATGTAGGCTTAGGGACAGGTGAGATATTTATTTGGGATAAAAGTGATTTAATCTCTCCTTGAGCGTCACACTGAATTTGTGCTTTTGATGATTGATACACCTTTTGGCGCCCGATCCTCTTTGTTATCTCCTTCTTAGATTTCGACTTCTTTTTGAGTCTTTATTTTAGAGCTTGTTCTCTTTTCACCCCTTTCTTTTGTCTTGACTTCTTTGAGTCCTTATTTGTTAGAGCTTTTCTCTTTTCACCCCTTGCTTTTGAGGTTTCTCCTCTTTTGTTAGAGTAGTTTCCTTTTTGTCTTACATCGATCTTGTAGGAGTTGTTTTTTTTCTTTCTTTTTTGAAAGTCTTCTTTGCTTTCTTGACTTTGGAGACTTTACGTCTTTTGCCTTTGGCAATTTCAAAGTTGGATCTTCTTCTATAATTTGCACATTTTTGGTGTGCTCAAGGAGGTTGGGCCAAGAGAGGGATAGTGCATGTAAGCACTTAGAAGGGAAAGGGCTAAGATGTGGTTGTCCAAATAAAAGGCTTTAGGCTCAAAGTGGGAAAACTAGGGATTAATGCTATTTGGTAGGCTTTGAAAGGCACAATCGGGTCAAAAAAGGCCTACAATCCTTTCTCAAATCAAACATAACTCAGGATTTCGCTTTAACAAACATTCAGGACAAGTTCTAGATCAACAGTGCGATGCAATTGAATTTTAGTCTAAAACTTACCACACAATACACATGAAGCCATGAGGTTGGTTTTATTCTTACCTTGAATGACTGCAAGAGAATTTTCAAGCATCACAAAAGTACAAATGAAAGATACCAACAGAAACTATGGTTTACCACAAAGCCAATCTTTTTCATCATACAGAATATTTCATATGCTCCTAACTATATTCATCCTAATCAAGAAGATATGACTCTTAAAATATGTACACAATTTATTATTTTATTTATTTTCTATTTATTTATTTTTTGGTTGAAAAAGGAAATACCGAACCCAAGAAGGGCTTCCTACGTATCTCACCGAGATGAGAATCAGGTGTGTGTAGTTCTTGCAGATATGATATATAAAATTATTTAAAGATTTAGACAAACTCAGAGTGACGTCTCGTAAGTCTAGTGCTCGTTGACATCTTCAGTTGGGAGTGTCTTTTGTCTATTTGAACCAACACGTTTCGTGTCTTCTCAACCATCGGTGAGAACACCTATCGTTATATTATTTTTCAGATATTCCTCAGAGATTATACATTGGTGTGTTCTTCCAATTTCCTGCAGGAATCACTTGTTGTGTTCTTTTTGGGGATTGTCTCTTATGACTTAAATTCTTTCAACTATTCACGAGAATTATATATTGTTATAACAATCCCCGACTATTATCGGAGACAGTTTTCCTACAAAGATATGAGAAAAGTGTGAAAGCGAGGTCATTATAAAAAATAAGTAACAAGATATAGTCATATAGGAATAAGGCTTTATAGTCAAAAACTCCCCCGATTTATCTTTCAGGCTGTGTATTGATGTCTTGTGAAATTTAAGATCATCGTTATTTTCCATGAACTTTTTGTCCCTACAAGATTTATATGACAAAAGGTTATGATTTTCCTTCGATTAAAGAATTGAAAAAGATTAGGGTTAAAGTTTATGGTTGAATATTGCAGTAGATTTGTGATTGTCGTGATTCCCTCTCTTGAAATAATGTCGTCTCTCCTGCGTACAAAAAAGCTTCTTAGTTATGAAAAGGGTGTTGACCTCTTAAAATTGAGATCCAATCATTTATCGCATGATGTCTTTTGATAACAGCTCCTACAAAATAAAAAAGAATCAACTTTGTTGAACCCTGGATATTTGAGAAGTAAGCAAGTTTAATTTTTGACACAAATCAGTCTCTCCCTGAAAAAGAAGAATAACTCAAAATCCAAAGTATTAGTCCTTGTTTGTAATAATTAATGCAAAATATCACACAAAGAACTAAATATTTAAATGTTGCTTTGTTTGAAAACAAACTAATCCATGGGTGAAGAAAGACTAAATGGACCAAAATTAACCCATTCTAATTTTAGAACCGATACGTGAGAAAGGTTGACTTGTGTTGAATCACGGATTTCTTGCGATACAACTTGTGTACCCTCATTCTTTTAGATGCAGAAGAAGTTCTCAATTTCTTTGAAAGAATGAGGACAAATTAAAAACTTCAAAGACAAGACCAAAACTTGAATTTATTTATTTATTTTTTATTATTATTTTTTTTTAAAAAATGTCAACCCTTTTTTTGAGATGAGAGAGCAAGGTTTATGATTTGAGAGTAAAATTGGAATTTTGTTGGGAAAACTAAAGACTCATGAAGTATTTGGGCGCATTTTTGATAGTGACTCGATATTTATGCCTACGGGGCTCTAGAAATTTTTTTAAAAGAGTGGACTAGCATGTCTCCAAATGAAGCAACATATTCATAAAAACAGTTATAACATATAGCACGTAAACAGTTATTGTGTGTCCTAAACAGATATGTGATCCTTTTGTGCCAAGGATAGGCCTAACGATTTAAAAGATGTATGGCACCATTTGAAATGCTCCATTGCCCAAAACTTATATTTATACAACTATTATGAATAAATTGAATGGGATACATAATAGGGAAAAATGGATACAAATAATCAGTCCCACGCATGGGCATAATCCTAAACTAAGCCTTCATGGAAAATCCTTTGTTCTCAACTTCTTGTCATCTCCGAACGCCAACGCCTTTTGGATGAAGTAGCAGCTTGTGAAGATCCTTATTTCACTAGACTAGGCTACTAAAATAAACTTTCAACCCCGAGGGACAATGGTTTGTCAAATGGGGCATACAACCTTCAAATTTAAACATATAGGTATGATCGTCCACTTGTCAGTCCACTTGAGCTTTTGGAAACTCTCTCGCACTTGTCAATCCACTTGAATGGTACTTACTTTTGAGCCAACCTTGTTAAGTGAGTAGTAATAGAAGCGGCGTTCCTCACAAACTGACGATAATAGCTGGCAAGCCCCACAAAACTCCTAACTTCAGTCACAGAGTTAAGCCAACCCCTATTCTTAACTGCTTCAATCTTTTATGGATCTACCATTATCCCTTCCTTCGAGATAACATGTACCAAGAAAGCAACTGAAGGCAACCAGAATTTACACTTAGAGAATTTTGCATACAACTTCTGTTTCCCAGAACACCTAAAACTATGCGAAGATGGTCTGCATGTTCCTGTTCACTCTTCGAATATACCATAATATCATCTATAAACACAATCACAAACAAATCTTGAAATAGCTTGAACACCCCATTCATCAAACTCATGAAGGTTGCAGGTGCATTGGTCAGCCCAAAAGATATTAGTAAGAACTTATAGTATCCACATCTTGTTCTAAAAGCTATTTTGGGCATATCATCGGGCTTAATATTTAAGTGATGGTACCCATACCTGAGATCAATTTTTGAAAATACCGATGCACCTTTTAACTGATCAAAGAGGTCATCAATTCACGGCATTGGGTACTTATTCCGAATTGTGACCTTATTTAGTTGCCGGTAATCAATATAAATTATCATGCTACCATTTTTTTTCTTAACAAACAGTACCGAAGCACCCACAGAGAAGCACTAGAAAGGATAAGTCCCTTATCAAGGAGTTCTTGAATTTGAGTCTTAAACTCTCTCAACTCTTTTGGAGCCATATGGTAGAAAGGGATAGAAATTGGGAGAGTACCCGTCTCTAAGTCAATGCAAAAATCTCTGTCTCTATCAGAAGGCATACCAGGAAAGTCTGTAGGAAATACTTCTATAAATTCACCCATTACAAGAATAGACTCAACAGAGGGAGGCTCTACGTCTATATTTCGGATATGGGCCAAATAGACCAAACAACCCAATGTTATGTCGGAAAAAGACGGTTTAAAATTAATTTCAACTTTATAGAGAGAAAAATAATTTTAGAAAAGAGGAGTCACCACTTAATTTTTTAAAGAAATTAAGAAAACTTAATTTAAAAGACCCTAACAGATTTAAGTCTTAAAAATTCAAAGAAAAAGGTACGGGGTTCTTATTTCCACTTTGAGAAGGTATTAAGCATTCAAAGTGGCCGCTAACGTGCGGTTATCCGATGAATTGAAAATTATTTGACTAACTTTTAAAAATATTAATTTAAAAAGAAACGAAGACTTTAAAATATTGTTTTTGGAAAAAATGATCAAACTTAAACATTGAAAATAATATATATGTATATAAAAAAAAAGTAAAGTTTACCAAATGCCTAAGCAAAGGTAGAAAATCATTTAAAGTGTAAATTAACATGAATTGGTTTATCTTTAGGGGATTCTAATTAAGCTAAAACAAATTAAAATTAATATCTAAGTAAGCATAAATAACATAAGTGAATAAATTATTACAACCTAAATTAATATAAATAAACAATAAATAACAAATGAAAATATTGCCCGACACTTAGTTTCTGTACGCCTGGACTAAGGTATTGGGTCATCTGCGTTTTGAGCCTTAAGCACAACTCATTGTATATCGCAGCTGTATACACACTGTATATCAGAATGTATATATTATATATCAGTGTATACAATATTATTTTCTTGCATATCAGACTATATAAATACTGTATATCAGTGTATACAACATTATTTTCCACCTGTATTCCATGTATACAGCCTAATATCAATATATAAATCATGAATATTACCTTCTTTTCCATTTATCAACTTTCTAGCAATTCAAACAAGATAATGAGAGACTCAAAACTCAACGATATGCAACGATGGGGTACAAAGATGGACTCAAATTGATATCACATGCACCAAGATAAAATTACATAAGTATTTACTTATTTTAAGCTAAACCAAGGAACATATCATGATATTTTAAGTTATCAAATTGATAAGTATCCTAAAAGTGACTAACAACATGCATATATATAGACAAAGGAAAGGAAAGAAGAAATATATTCAAATAACTAAAGAACACAGATTTAATATATACGTTATACTAGCTCAAATTTTAAATAAAGAATTAAATCAATTAGGCCATGAAACTTCTAATTGAATAATAACTTTAAGTATACTTTTGTTATCTAAATTATGTTAAAAGAAGAAATTAAAAACATGAAAATCTATATTGTCAAAGGAAATTATTTTGAAAAATAATAAACAAAACTAAGATCTTTAATAAAATAATTCTAACACATGATAGCTAATTAATTCTAACACATGCTAACTATAAAAAAAATTCTAACATTAATCTAATTATTCTTAATACATGCAAACTAAAAAAATAAAAATAAAAAAAGACTACGAATCAACTAAATATAAAATATGAAATAATTAAATAAAATAAAACTAAGAAAAGACTTTACCTCTTTCCGAGCAGTGAGACTGAAGACGACTTCACCACCGCCCAAAAGCTTGATGGAACTTCAATCTACAACAAACAAAAATAAAAATAAAAATTTAGACTCGAACCTTCGTGGGTTCGATGTTATAAGAATACTGTTCTTAGCCTAAATTTTGACTTCAATCTCCAATTTTCCTTGAATAAAAAATATAGATTGAAAGCTAGAAATTTTCACAACTTTTAGGCTGGGGACAAGAGTCCAAAATCCTAGCCAAGTTAAGAAAATTTCTAACTTTGAGGTGGCTAAAAAACCTCCACATCTTCTCCCTTCTTAATAAGAATATGAGCCTTTATATAGGCTCCAAAAACTTCAAAATTTCTTGCAATTTTCGATGTGGGAGATTGAGTTTTTTTTTTTTTTAGGAAAAACTAAAATTTTCACAAATGCAAACTATAATTAAACTAACCTACCTAACATTGTATTTAGTTAAAAATGAAATCTTTTTGAGATAATTTTTGAATAACTACATAAATAGTAATTAAAGATATAGTTTATAGAAATATTTATATTATACTAAAATTTATATATATAAAAAAATAAAATAGTTAAGAATAACATGAAAATATCTTTATTTTTATAAAAGCTAATTATTTCAAAAAATATTTGAAATTCAAAGAAACTCGATAACTAATTTGCGTTGTGGAGGGTCAAAATTGGGTGTCAACACCCTACCCACTATTTTTCTATACTGGAGAAAGGATATGACCTTAGCTGGCTTAGGCTTATACATCCCTTCCCAGTCTAACCTTTCCCTCTCCGAAATCTCTAGAGCCACAGTCTTCGCATTACAGTTAAGTAAAACAAAATAGGGGGACAACCAATTCATGCCAAAGATCACGTAAAAATTATTCATATATAAAATTACCAAGTCAACCCAAGTTTGAAATCCTATAAGAATAATAGAACAAGCACGATAAACATGGGTGACTATAATAAACATCCAACAGGGGTAGAAACATGGATGGGAGCATCAAGTATATCACAAAGTACATCAAAAACCCAAGGAATATCTCACTGACACACATATGAATAAGTTGAACCCAGATGTAATAGAACAGTAGCCATTCGTCCACAGACTGTAAGACCCCGAAAGTTTAAAAGTCCTAAAACGAGGATCAAAAGATGAATCTCTAAAAAATGCAGCTTTTGGCACCAGGTAGTCTTTATGAGCCCATTAATAGCCGTGAAGAGGACCACGAGCCGTGAAGTACCATCGTGGTCCATGTCCTATTAGATGGGTTCCTGAGGTGATGATCACGAGAGGCCACCACGAACCATGGTGCGGTACACGGATCATTATGGCTTTCCTGGTGACATCACCTGTAGGCCCCTGTCAGGATTCCCTTGATGATCAATAATCATGGCCCATAGTGACCTCCATGAACCGTGAAGGTCTCCATGGAGGAGGTCTTGAAACTTTCCTGCAAACCTCCAAAATTTCAGGTCCAAGTCCTTTACCCCGGATGACCACCACAGCCCGTGGTACCCATAACGGACCATGGTGTGTCTCGTGGAGGGCACCCCCTTTCAATCCCCTCTCTCAAAAGTCCAAGTCCCTCACCACGGAGAGGACCACAAACAGTATTGCCCTTAACGGTCCGTGGTGATGGTCCATCCAATTCCAGTTCTAAATTTTAATGAGGGTTATTTTGGTCATTTTTTATATCTTTAAGGTACATGGACGATTTGTTAGGACTAGATTCCTACTTATTAACTTACTTAAATTATAATAACCCTCTAATTCTCACCATAATTCCCCAAAATCCAAAATATTCTCTCCAAGTTCCCTCTCAAGAGTCTTCTTCTCCCTCAAGCAATTTAGAAGATTCCTTCAAGAGAAAGCTTCCATTCTGTTCAATTTAGAGCTCATAAAGGTCAAAGTAAATGGGACTACATCGATAGGTACCTTTCACCTATGGAATCCCAACTATTTCTTCTCAAATTCTCTTATGATTTCTTCAATCAAGAGCCCTAATTTCATGATTTCTATTGGGTCTTCATAATTATGTTATGTATCAATGCTATTAGCCTAATTATGCATAATTCACATTATATTGCATGATTTTAAGTTGAATTTCAATAGACCAAGCTATACGCTAGTTTCAATTATGATTAATGAGTTATGATTATGATTTTCAAGTTATATTCAATGAAAGCTTTATGAATTAGTTAAAGATGCTTTATGCAAATAGGTTTATGAATGATGTTTCAAGCAAGTTAATGATAGGGAAAGTTAGACCCGAAAGATGTTTATTAAACAAGATATGTAATGATGAAAGGTCTACACCTACACTACATGAGTTAAATGATAAATGAGTTATTCTTATGTTATTTTATAAAGATGGACTAATATCAGTTATTATCTTTCCTATGATGTTTATGATCATGTTTTATAAAAATTTCCGTTGGGATATTAACTAAGAACCGAGAGGACTTTAAGGTGGGGTTCGGTCTGATAACCAAAGGTTTGTTACCTAAGGGAATCCTAGTAGAAACCTAAAGTCCCAAACTATGTTGCTCGTATGGGTTTAAATATGCCAATATGGCAAAGCTAGTGGATCCACATAGCAAGTTAGATAAGTTACTAATGGAGTATGCCCTAGCAAGGTAGCCTCTCCTGTCCCGATATGGGAGTCATCAAATTCTATGTAATAGCTCGCATGGTCTCATATGTCGGTTAAAGGTCCTATCCCATACCAGTTTTAGTTGACTTATGAGTTCTTATGATAATTATGATATTTTGAGGCATTGACCAATGAAATAAATGTTTTAGTGATTTCATGAATTTATTCATGCTTTAGAGATATTGGTCTTGCATGCCATGATTCATATTAATTATGTTCGATGTTTATTGTTCATGCATGATCGCACATACTTAGTGCATTCCATGTACTAACGCATACTCTTGCCTACATTGTATCATAATGTAGGGTTCGATGATCACGTTCATCCTTCTATGCTTGGATAAAGCTTCTTTTAGTTGTACTTTGGTGGTGACTCCTCTCAATTCGAGGATATGACATTTATTTCCTATTTTGACAATATTACTTCATTTCTTTTATGTTGTCTATATGGGTGAGCTAGTAGCTTGTATTATACCCCCATCGAGTTAGTAGAGGCATGTTAGATAGTAAAGATTCTATGTTGTCGCTTTCTCATTTCGAGACTTATGTTCTATTTGAGATTTTGCTTCCGTTTCTTGATTTAGCTTTATTGCTTATTTATCTTATGTATGCTTATGAATTTTATGCTAAGAGGCTTGGTTGGGGTCCTTCGGAATTCTAATTGTCATGTTACAGCTAGGCCCGAGGTCGGGTCATAAAAAACTTGGTAACAAACCACAAGGTTCAAGTGTCTGAGGGAGTCTAACATGCCGTGTCAAGTAGAGTCTTGTTCATCCGTGTAAAGTATGCCACATCTATAAATAGGAGGCTATGAGGCATCTTAGGAAATTGTTCCTCCTCTAACGCTTTATCTTTGTGATTATAGCATCATGCCTCCGTGATGATACCCTATTTGATGAAAGGTTATTGAAGAGGAGCAACACGTTCCAAATGACTCTATGAATGATCAAGTGTCTAATGCATAGTTTCGGGCCTCTTTCCAAATGTTAGCCCAAGCCGTGATTATTCAAGTGAATCGAGGGGTAGTAGCTCCTCTAAATGTTTCTACTCCGGCTTCAAGGGTTAGAGACTTCACAGAGATGAACCCTCTCGAGTTTCATGAGTCCAAGGTTGATGAGAACCCCTAAGACTTTGTTGATGATTTGTATAAGATTGTTGAGATTATGGGAGTGTCATCGGAGGAGAAGGCGAAATTACCGGCCTACCAACTCAAGGGTGTTGCTCAAGTGTGGTACACTCAATGGAAAGCCTAAAGGGTTAAAAAGGGTCCCAGAAGATGGAGGATTTCAAAGTTGCATTTCTTGACCACTTCTTCACACTTGAGTTAAGGAAGGCAAAGGTGTCTATTTTTATCAATAATATACCCTCAACTTCACAAAGTTGTCCAAATATGCTCCTTCCTTGGTAGCCAACTCTCAAGCCTGGATGAGTAAGTATATTTTGGGTGTGTCAGAATTGGTGATGAAAGAATGCCGAACTGCTATTCTCATAAGAGAGATGGATATCTCTAGACTCATGACATATGCCAAGCAAATTGATGGGGAGAAACTTAAAGAGAGAAGAGTAAGGGAGTCCAAGAAAGCTCGGTTTGAAGGTGGGTTTTCTCATAACAAATCCAGTGGTGGAAATGGTCATTTCCAACAAGGAAAAAAGTTTCAAGGCCAAGATTCTTCTAATGATCTAACTCCAAAATTTGAGAAGGAAAAAGTGCCTAATCCTAAGGCACAAGGAGGAGCTCCGGGTGGTCAAGGTATACCTCCATGCAAGAAGTATGGGAAAATCTATAGGGGATAGTTCTTAGCGAGTTTGGATGTATGCTACAACTGTGGAAAGTTGGGTCATCATACAAAGAATTGTAGGGTGCGTCTAGACCCCAGGTTCATACTCAGGCTAATGATGTGTCGCCAAAATATGACATGTACGGCACTCAAAATAAGGAGTTATTGTATGTTCTCAGGGGCATTTTATTAGTTTGATATGTGTTTTTAGTTAGTTTTTAGGAAAATTGAAGCACACTTGGGATGATGGTATTTGGCATAGTTCATATGGAAATTTGATTGATCTTGAAGGATATTGGTATCTTGGTGTTGAGGTGAGGTCAAAAGAAAAATAAAATATGCAAGAAGTTCTAGGTTGACTTATGTTTGGCAAGGTTTCGCTAAAACTTGAAAGGAGAACTCAAAGAATGAAATTCATCGGGCCTTGAGGGACATTGTACTGCACATGTGGAGGTGGAAGAACCATTTTTGACCAAGTATACATACTAAGACAGCCACCACAGACCATGGTGTGCAATAATGACCGTAAAGAAGCTCCTCCATCCGTGAAGAAGGCTCCCAACAATGCTGCCAAGAAATTGGCTAAGGCTCACACCAAGAAAGCCTCACCATGAACCGTGGTCCTCACCACTGGCCATAGTGGAAACCGTGGTGTTATGGACAGCCATCAAAATTCCATGGAAAGAAGTTTCAAGGACAAGGCAATCACCAAGAGCCAAAGCAAGGAGCAACATAGCCTAGGCAACCATCAAGGGCCTCACCACGAGCCATGGTCCTCATCACTGGCCATGGTGGGATGGAAAACCATAAAAGGCTGAGTCAATTACCAAGTAAAGCCACCATGAGTTATGGTTCCCACCACTAGCTTTGGTGGATCCCGTCCAGCACCATCTGAGTCCAAAACCAAGTTGGTTTCCCAGTTCTTTAGGATTAGTTTTAGGTTTCTATAAATACTCTTTTGTGTTATATTTTTAGGGTACGCTATTCCTATACATTTTACATATTTTACTATTGTTTTGAGGCTTCAAATACATGACTAAAATATTATTTGGAGAGATTTTTCCTTCATCAAAGGAACGTGAACATATTTGAGAGAAAGTGGCAACACTTGGTTTCTTTTGATTCTTGTCTTGGTGTTTTATTTCAAGGTTTAATCTTCAATTGTAAGTTTGATTCATTGGTGTTTATAAGCTTTCTAATACATGTTTGATTCATATTTTATTGAGTTGTTTATCATGAGTATGCAAGGCTACTCCCACAACTAGGATTGTGGGAATCATAATGACTTCACTAGAATAGGCAAATGTAGAATTGATATTTGTGAATTGTTTTTGCATGTATTGTGATTTCTTCATTCAAAAGTCTTTCTTATTGACTGCGCACATTAAGAAATTTCCTGTATTTGTTTCTTTACTAGGAGGGAGGTAATGATAGGGAAAAGGCTTCACAACAGAAATTTGGAGAGTCTGGCTTCGAAAGAATGGATAAACTCTGTCTAAGTTACTTGAGACTGGAAGGAGATAGTACTCTGGGATCCAGGGTAAGAGTTAGTAAAGCATACATTTTGATACCGGGAGGAAATGAATGAGATACGTCTAAGAAGGACCAGGAGGTGAATTAGATGTTACCCAACTCTCTAGATTTTGCATACAATACATTGAATGATATTATGAATATGGTTAACCTATTAATTTACAAGTCATGGGGAACACAATTCTAGTCTAGTCTTTATATAGTTTACAACTTCAATCTTGTTTATTTGTCATCACTTTATTATTTTGTTTCTGAAACACAACCAAACCCCCCATTTTACTTTATGCAAGTTTATTTTTGGGAAGTAGCAACTACGACTGAATAGTGATATCTAATAGAACTTGTTTCAACCTATTCTCTGTGGGTTCAACCCTGACTCTCAGTTGGGTAAAATATACTGCTAATGATTGTCTATATCTCTTTTGATATGTGTAATTGAGCGTTATCAAAATGGCGTCGTTCCTAGGGAATAAGGCTTTGAAATAGTCTATTTGCTAGTTCATTTTGTAGTTCTATTTCCTAATTTTACTTTTGGTTTCTTTTTTTTTTCTTTTGAAAGGAATAGATAGTGCATGCAAAACATTCGTCGTACAGGTGAACCACACCTTCCCTATGATCCATAACTGTAAAAGTCCATTCGAAAGATGAATATGCAAGAGTCTGAGGCTCAAAGGCTGAGAGACCTTGCTAAAAACCAAGTCAGGGATGATGCTAACAAAAGAGATGAACTTAATGGAGCATTGAGAGGAAGAGATCAGCGACCTATGAACTTTGACCTAGTTGTTGATGATGCTAATACAGATGGCATAGGAGCTACTAGAGCTATAGTCCTCCCACCACTACCTCAAGGCGTTAAATTCACTATCACTAGCACCATGCTACAAATGTTGAACTTAAAAGGATCATTTAGTAGAGAATCAAGTAATTATGCCAACCAACACTTGATAAACTTTATCGCCACTTGCAAGTCATCTAAAATCCATAGGGTGAGCCAATTAGTTGTACGACTGCATTTGTTTCCATTATCTCTGTCTGGGGAGCATTGAAGGGGTTGAACGACCTTCCACATGAATCAATCACAACCTAGAGGGAGCTAACAGAAGCATTTCTTAAGAGATTTTTCCTACTATCTAAGAAGCTGCAAGAAGAGATTGTTTCCCACAAGCAGCTACTTACTGAAGCAGTGCATGAGACTTGGGAGAGATTTAGGTAGAAGCTAAAGTAGTGCTCAAAGCACAACCTAACTGATGAGCATTTGAAGGAGTTATTTTACAAGTTTTGAAACTATATGACCAAGCCAGTCATAGATGCGGCTTGTGGAGGATCATTTATGGCCAAGTCATATTAGGAGGCCATAACAATCGTATACCAGCTCGCAAAGAATAACACAGCCTGGTATACTAGAGAAAATGTTATGGAAGGTTTTGGCTTCCTACTTAAGATGTCAGTAGAGTAGAAAAGGAAAAAAGAGGAATGTGTTCAAGACATGGCTCACATGCGGACACAGATGGACTTGCTGACCAAATGACTACTAAGTGGTGGGATGGAAAAGGTAAATATCGTGGATGCTGTAAATCTCTATGAAGACCTATCTAGTGATGAAGAGACTAAGTACATAAACAACCAGAGGGTTTTCCAGACATACAATTATGGGAACCAAGTTCAGAAATTTCAAAAGGATGGATACTATGATAGGGCTGACCACCGCAATCAAGGTAACAAGCATAACAAGGATCTATATAAAAATGATCAAAGCGGCCTTTATGAGCAGCCCGAAAATAGAGATAGAGGTGCAGAGAGCAACTCAAGGATGGAGGAGATCTTGACTAAGGTGCTGCAAAAGATAGAATCTACAGAATTTGTGGTCAAGGAGCTAAAAGGCGATATGTCCAAAATAACCCAAGTGGTAGAGTCACACTCAACCTCTACCAAGAAGTTAGAGAAACAAATGGGGCAATTGTCAGCCATAGTAAATCAAAGAAAGAATAGTGCACTACCTAGTGACACTGTTCAAAATCTAAGAATGGAGAAATAGTGCAATTAAAGGATGTCTTGCCGCGACACTAAATCAGGCGTTTCATGAGAGGCAACCCATGTTGATACTTGATGAAGTATGAGTAGTCAGGTAACCTTCTACTGATGCCTAGGGCATCGTAGGTATGATCACTTCCCTTATTTTCAATTTTAGAGTTTTTGAGTGCATTGGGGACAATGCACAAATGTTAGTGGGGAGTAGTGCATCCTAAAACCCTTTGGAGTTTTTCTTTCTATGTTTCTTTTCTCTAAAGGTGTATTATCTAGTAGAACTGGCATGTTTAGGTTGTTTATGTGAATACAAGTATTTATAGGAGATTGTAGTAAGCCCGTGAAAGTAAAGAAAAAATGGCCCCTATTCAAACAAATTGTGAAGGATTGTGTGATTGCATCTCAAATGTGATAACTGATTTGCTAGGATATTTGTAATATTGTACATGGTGATTTGCTTGTTATGATTGTGTTGATTAGTGCTAAATAGCATAAGATCAATGCCATGTGTGTGAGCTAAATTTATGTAGTTTGATTGATGCATTTGTAAGATAGAACTTGCCTGGTTAGTGTCACTAAAACAATTGGGTAGCTGAATTAGGACAAAATCATAGGCCTTTGTTGATAATGAGTCATTAGCCTAAATTTAACCAACTAAATGAAATTGTACCCTTTGAACCAAAAAATTTTGAGCTTTAATGAACCCTTTCTTTGATAATCAAAATTTTCCTTCCCTTACTGTCTGTGAATCTTTATTTTGTCCCTAGTCCCTCCAAAGACAATATAAACCTCAACTCAGTCCAAACACCTAAGTTGAGGGTGGCTACTATAAGGAGAATCAGTTTTGTGAACCTTTATCTTGGCCATGGTCCCTCCTAGGTGATTATGTACTTTAACTCTGGCCAAAAACCTAAGTTGAGGGTGGCTACCATAAGGAAAGCTGAAAAGTTAGGGTATAAAAAGAATACTGGTAAGAGAAGAAAAGAAAAGCATAGGTTGTGGCCGCAAGTGAAAAAGAAAGTAAGTGCAAAAGTGAGTCATAAAGAAACAAAAGATTGAACAAAAGCGAAAACCATACTCGAGAAGAAAGAATGAGGAAATAAGGGAACAAAAAGAATTTGGAGGGTTGAAAATAAGTAACTAAGACAAAGTAGCATTTGGAGGGGAAAAGTAGTCACTTTTATCCTAAATATATCCTACCTAAACTCGAGCCTACGTTACAAGCCTAAGAAGTCATATTGTGATCCTAAAAAGGTTATTCAAGAGTTGAAGTGTTGAAAATAAGGGAAATCCTATGGTCTTTACTTTTGCATTGTTTGAACTTCTTTTGAGAGTGCGAAAAGAATGCGAGTAATCTTGTTTCAGTCTCTGTTTTGTTTATATACACTGTGTAAGAGACTTCTTTGTAGTGAGGGCATTGTGATATTATTTGGTTGCTATATTAACTCGTCTATGACTATTCGCATTGATTTGGTTAAGCTATGGATAATAAAATGTCATGAAGTAATCTTAGCTAGTGGTTAGAGCATGAGTGCATGGCATGAGTATAGTTAGGCAGGAGTTTTATGTTGCAGGGCTGCTATATGTTTCCTATGAGTTGCTCATTGTTTGGATTGATGTTTTGTTATTTCTTGAGGCCAAGCAACAATTCTAAGTTAAGGGTGTTGATGTGTCGCCAAAAAATGACATGTATGACGCTCAAAACATGGAGTTATTGTAAGTTCTCAAGCGCATTTTGTTAGTTTGATATGAGTTTTTAGTTAGTTTTCAAGAAAATTGAAGGACGCTTGGGATGATGGTATTTAGCATGGTTTATGTGGAAATTTGATTGATCTTTAAGGATGTTGGTAGCTTGGTGTAGAGGTGAGATCAAAAGGAATGCAAAATATGCAAGAAGTTCTAGGTTGACTTGAGTTTGGCAAGGTTTCGCGACAACTTCAAAGGAGAACTCAAAGAACGAACTTCACCAAGCCTTGAGAGACATTGTACTGGACATGTGAAGGTGGGAGAACCATGTTTTGACCAAGTATGCACACCAAGACAGCCACCACAGACCGTGGTGTGCAATACAGACCGTGAAGAAGCTCCCCCATCCGTGAAGAAGGCTCCTAAGAAGGCTGCCAAAAATTGGCTAAAGCTCACACCAAGGAAGACTCACCATGAGCCGTGTTCCTCAACACTGGACGTCGTAGGAACTTTAGTGGTGTGTCCATCCATAAAAATGCCACGTCAAGAAGTGGCAAGTACAAGGCAATCACCAAGAGCCAAAGCAAGGAGCAACATAGTAAAGGAAACCACCAAGGGCCTCACCATGAGCCGTGGTTCTCACCACTGGATGTGGTAGGTGACGTGGTAGGATGGACAGCCATAAAAGTCTAAGGAAATGAAAAATTAAGTCCACCACGATCCTTATTTCCCACAACTAGCTATGGTTGCTCCCGTCCAGCACCATCTGACTCCAAAAGCAAGTTCGTTTCCTAGTTCATTTAGGATTAGTTTTAGATTTCTATAAATACCCTCTTATGTTATATTTTTAGGGTACACTTTTCCTATACTTTTTATATGTTTTACTATAGTTTTGAGGATTCAAATACATGACTAAAACATTATTGGGAAAGATTTTTCCTTCATCAAAGGAACGCGGACATATTTGAGAGAAAGTGGCAACACTTGGTTTCTTTTGATTCTTGTCTTGGTGTTTTAATTCAAGGTTTAATCTTCAATTGTAAGTTTGATTCGTTGGTTTTTTGTAAGCTTTCTAATACATATTTTCTTCATCTTTTATTGATTTATTTATCATAAGTATGCCTAGTTGTGGGAACCATGACGACTTAACTAGAATAGGCAAACGCAAGATAGATATTTGTGAATTGTTTTTACATGTATTGTGATTTCTTCATTAAAATGTCTTTCTTAGTGAGTGTATGCATTAAGAACTTACCTGTATTCCTTGCTTTCCCGGGAGGGAGGTAGTTATTAGAAAAAGACTTCACAAGAGAAATTCAAAGATTCTGGCTTTGAAATAAGGGATAAACTTCATCCAAGTTACTTGAGACCGGGAGAAATAGTACTCTGGGATCTGGGGCGAGGGTTAGTAAAGCATATATTTTGAGACTGGCCAGAAATGAATGAGATATGTCTAAAAAGTACCAGGAGATGAATTAGATGTCACCCAACTAGCTAGATTTTGCATGAAATATATTAAACGATATCATAAATACAATTAGCCTATTAATTTACAAGTCATGGGGAACACAATCCTAGCCTAGTCTTCACATAGTTTACAGCTTCAATCTTGTTTATTTGTCACCGCTTTATTAATTTGTCTCTGAAACACAACCAAACCCCCACTTTTACTTTATTTAAGTTTATTTTCAGAAAATAGAAACTACAACTGAATAGTGATAGCTAATAGAACTTGTTTCAACCTATTCCCTATGGGTTTGACACTGAGTCTTAGTTGGGTAAAATATACTGCTAACGATCATCCATATCTCTTTTGAAAGGTGTAATTGAGCGTTATCATCTACCGATCGTTCGCATCAACATACTACTACTTCGGGTGGCAGTCAGCATCAAACATATTTTATGCCCTTTAGACTCATCAAGAGTTAGAGGATTCCCCAATGTTGTGACTGGTATGTTAAAAGTCTTTGACTTTGATGTTTATGCATTGTTAGATCCGGATGTTACTCTATCATTTGGTACTCCTTACCTTTCTATGAGATTCATTGTTACTCCTGAAACCTTGCTAGAGCCTTTTTCGATCTATGCCCCTGTTGATACTTCAGTTGTGGCTAAAAGAGTCTATAGAAATTATCCAATTTCAGCTTCTAATAAGATCACCTCAGTCGATCTTGTAGAACTTGATATGACCAATTTTGATATTATTCTTAGTATAGATTGGCTTCATGCATGTTATGCTTCTATATGTTGTAGAACCTGTGTGGTTAAGTTTCAGCTTCCTAATGAGCCAGTCCTAGAGTGGAAAGATAGTAATTCCATGTTTAAGGGTAATTCATCTCATGCCTTAAAGCTCAAAAAATGATTTCCAAATGTTGCCTTTGTCATCTAGTCTGGGTTAGAGATATTAATTCTAAAACTTCTACTCTTAAGTCAGTTCATGTTGTTACTGAGTTTCCAGAAGTTTTTTTCAATGATCTCCCAGGCATTCCTAGAGAAAGAGAATAGACTTTGGTATCGATCTCCTCCTCGACACTCAACCCATATTTATTCCTCCTTATCGAATGGCCTCGACAGAATTGAAAGAGTTAAAGGAACAGTTGAAGGACTTTTTAGGTAAGAGTTTTATTAGACCGAGTATCTCTCCACAGGGTGTTCCAGTTCTCTTTGTTAGAAAGAATGATGGTTATTTCCGTGTGTGTATCGACTATCGACAATTAAACGAGGTCACAATAATGAATAAGTATCCCATTCCATGGATTGATGACTTGTTCGATCAACTTCAAAAAGTGAGCCATATTTCAAAAATTGATCTTCAATCGGGTTATCATCAACTTCAAGTAAGGGAATGTGACATTCCAAAGATGGCTTTTAGAACTTGGTATGATCACTTTGAATTATTGGTTATGTGTTTTGGACTAACGATTGCCTCTGCAACTTTTATGGATTTGATGAACAGGGTGTTCAAGCAATACTTGGATATGTTTGTGATTATCTTCATTGATGATATTTTTATCTACTCTCAGAGTGAGGAAGAGCATGCCTATCATTTGAGGATTATGTCGCAGATTCTCAAGGACCATTAGTTTTATGCAAAATTTAGTAAATGTGATTTGTGATTAAGGTCAATTGCTTTTCTTGGTCATATCGTCTCCAGTGAAACAATTATGATTGACCCAAAGAACACCAAGGCAGTTAAAAATTAGCCTAGATCATTGACACCTTTTGATATTCGAAGTTTCTTAGGCTTAGATGGTTATTATAGATGATTTATGGAAGGTTTCTCTTTTATTTCATCGCCCTTGACCATTTTTACTCAATAGAAGATGAAATTTCAATGGTCCGAGGCATGTGAGAAAAACTTTCAATAGTTGAAGGACATGCTTACCTCCGCTACGATGTTGACTTTACCAAAATACCCTGATAGGTTCATTGTGTATTGTGATGCTTCACGAGCTAGTCTTTGTTGTGTTCTAATGCAAAATAGTAAGGTGATAGCCTATGCTTCTAGGCAGCTAAATGTGCATGAGAAGAACTACCCAACCCATGACTTGGAGTTGGCAGTGGTAGTATTTACTTTGAAATTATGGAGACTCTACTTATATGGTGTCCATATGGGTATTTTCAACGATCACAAGAATTTGCAATATATGTTCGTTCAAAAAGACTTAAACCTTCGACAAAGGAATAGCTTGAATTGTTGAAAGATTATGATATGAGTGTGCTATACCATCCAGAAAAGGAAAATGTGGTTGCTAACGCTCTTAATAGATTGTCCATGAACAGTGTTTCCCATATTGAGGATGAAAAAAAAAGAATTAGTGCAAAAAGTGCATAGATTATCCCATTTGGGAGTTTGATAGGTGGATTCCGAGGATAGTGGTGTTATTGTGCAAAATGATTTCGAATCATCCCTTATGGCGGATGTTACGGCAAAATAAGACAGTGATTCTACTTTGGTTGAATTGAAGAAAGTGGTTGCCGAAAAAGCCATTAAGGCTTTCTCCCAAGAAAGAGATGGTGTTTTGAGTATCAAGGACGATTATGTATTCCGAATATTGATGGCTTGAGAGATATAATTTTTTTAGGCTCATTGTTCGTGGTATTTTATTCATCCGTGTTCCATGAAGATGTATCAAGATTTGAGGGAAGTGTATTGGTGGAATGGAATGGAAAAGGATATTACGGAGTTTGTGGCCAAGTGTTCAAATTGTAAACAAGTGAAAGCTGAGCATAAAAAATTGGAGGTTTGGCTCAAGATATTAAGATTCCTACTTGGAAGTGGGAAGCCTTGAATATGGACTTCATTATTGCTTTGCCTCGTACTCGTAGGCAACATGACTCTATTTGGGGGATTGTTGATTGGATGACTAAGTCGGCTCATTTTCTTTCTGTTAAGACTTCATTTATAGCCAAGGATTATGCTAGATTGTACATCCGAGAGTTAGTTAAGCTTCATGGTGTTCCTTTATCTATCATTTCAGATTGAGGTACTCAGTTTACATCATAGTTTTGGAGATCATTTCAGAAGGGTCGTGGTACCTAAGTGAAGCTTAGTACAACTTTTCACCCTCAGACGGATGGACAGGCCGAGCATACCATTAATACTTTAGAGGACATGTTGATATCCTGAGTTATTGACTTTAAAGGAAATTGGGATGATCATTTGCCATTGATAGAGTTTGCTTATAATAACAGTTATCACTCTAGCATTAGAATGGCTCCATTTTAGGCCTTATATAGTAAGAGGTGTAGATCTCCTATCAGTTGGTTCAAGGTTGGTGAAGTTGCTTTTGTAGGACCCGAGTTGGTATTTGAGGCTATGAAGTAGGTTAGACTCATTAGAGAAAGATTGAAAACATCTCAAAGTCGACAAAAGTCCTATTTGGATGTTAGAAGAAGGGAACTCGAATTTGAGGTAATGATTAGGTTTACTTGAAAATTTCACCTATGAAGGGTGTGATATGTGTTGGTGAGAAAAAAAAGCTAATTCCCCATTATGTTGGTCTATATCAGATTTTAGGCAGATTGGTAAGCTGGCTTATGAGTTGGATTTACCTTCTGATTTGGCATCGATAAATTCGGTGTTTCATGCATCCTTATTGAGGAAGTTTGTTGGTGACCCTAGCTCTATTGTACCATTGTACAGCATTGAGGTGAAAGAGATCCTCTCATATAAGGAGGTCCCGATTGAGATTTTGGACCAGCAAGTTAGAAAGTTGAGGAACAAAGAAATAGCTTTAGTTAAAGTGTTCGAGAGGAACCAAGGGATTTAGGGTGCTACATGAGAAGCAGAAGTCGATATGATGTACTGATATACTCATCTCTTTCTTATCATGCCTAGTTGAGAGATTTAGTTCCTTCATGATCCAACCGGCCCAAATCATGTATTTTAATTATGTTCATGTTTACATATGCATTCATAATCATGAATGAGTTTTAAAGTTATGTTTTAGCTTTAGATTGAAGATTTCATGTTTTATACATTCTCGAGATGTTTTGCATTCATGTTGGGTTGCTATGTTCCTTTCCTATTTCATTCATGCTAGCTTGAGTCCCATTTGAGGGCGAATGTTCCCAAGGGAGAGATATTGTAAAACCCCAAAAGTTGAAAAGTCCTCAAATAAGGATCAAAAGATGAATATCCAGAAAAATACAACTTTTGGCACCAGGTGGTCTTCATGAGGCCCTTAACGGGCTGTGAAGAGGACCACAGGCCGTGAAGGGCCATTTTGGTCCATGCCCTATCAGATAGGTTACTGAGGTAATGACCACAAGAGGCCACCACGAGCCATGGTGCGGTCCACAGACCGTTATTTCTTTTGTGGTAACACCACCTGTATGCCCCTATCAGGATTCTCTTGATGAGGAATGTTCACGGACTGTAGTGACCTCTACGGACCGTGAAGGTCTTCATGGAGGAGGTCCTGAAACTTTCCTACAAACCTCTAAAATTCCAGGTCCAAGTCCTTTACCACAGACGGCCACCATGGTCCGTGGTTCCCATAATAGACCGTGGTGTGTCTTGTGGTGGGAACAACCCTTTCGAGCCCCTCTCGCAGAAGTCCAAGTCCCTCACCACGGAGGGGACCACTGATCGTATTGCCCTTAACAGTCAGTGGTGATGGTCCATCCAGTGCCTAGTTCCAGTTTTTAATAAGGGTTATTTTGGTCATTCCCTATATTTTGTTAATGTACATGGATGGTTTTTGGGAGTAGATTCCTACTTCTTAACTAACCTAAATTCTGCTCACTCTTTCATTCTCACAATAATTCCCCAAAATCTGAAATATTCTCTCCAGGGTTTCCTCTCAAGAGTCTTCTTCTCCCTCAGGTAATTCAAGCGATTCCTTCAAGGGAAAGCTTCCATTAACTTTAATTTAGGACTCATAAAGGTCAAGGTATGTGGGAATTCATCTATTGGAACATTTCACCCATGGAATACCAACGATTTCTTCTCAAATCCTCTTATGATTTGTTTAATCAAAAGCCCTAATTTCATGATTTCTATTGGTCTTCTTAATTATGTTATGTATTAATGTTATTAGCCTAATTATGCATAATTCACATCATATTTCATGATTTCAAAATAAATTTCAATGACCTAAGCTATATGCTAGTTTCAATTATGATTTATGAGTTATGATCATGATTTTCAAGTTATATTCAATGAAAGCTTTATGAATGAGTTAAAGAGAATGATGATTCTATGATGTTTCAAGCAAGTTGATGCTATTATGTTTCAAGCAAGTTAATGATAGGGCAATTTAGACCCTAAAGATGTTTATGAAACAAGATATGTAATGATGCAAGGTCTACACCACATTACATGAGTTACATGATAGATGGGCTATTCTTATGTTATTTTATAAAGATGGATCGATATCGGTTATTATCTTTCCTATGATGTTTATGATTATGTTTTATGAAAAGTCCCATTGGGATATTTACTAAGCACCGAGAGGACTTTAAGGTAAGATTCGGTCCGATAACCAAAGGTTTGTTTCCCAAGGGAATCCTAGTACAACCTAAAGTCCTAAACTACGTTACCCGTATAGGTTTAAAGATGTCAATATGGCGAAGCTAGTGGATCCACATAGCAAGTTAGATGAATTACTAATGGAGTATGCCCTGGAAAAGGTAGCATCTCCCATCCCAATATGGGAGTCATCAGATTCCATGTAATAGCTCGCATGGTCTTATATATCGGTTAAAGGTCATATCCCTCACCAATTTCAGTTGAGTTATGAGTTCTTATGATGATTATGATGTTTTGAGGCATTGACCAATGAGATAAATGTTTTAATGATTTCATGACTTTATCCATGCTTTAAAGATATTGATCTTACATCTCCTGATTCATATTGATTATGTCCGATGTTTATTGTTCATGAATGATCTCACATGCTTAGTTCATTTCATGTACTAACACATACTTTTGCCTATATTTTATCATAGTATAGGTTGTGATAATCACGTGCATCCTCCCATTCCGATGATCACGTGCATCCTTCCGTTCGAGGATATGACATTTATTTCCTATTTTAACAGTATTACTTTATTTCCTTTATGTTGTCTATGTGGGTGAACTATGAGCTTGTCTTATGCCCCCATTGAGTCAGTAGAGGCATGTCAGATAGTAAAGAGTCTATGTTGTCTCTTTCTCATTTTGAGACTTATGTTCCATTTGAGATTTTTGCTTTTGTATCTTGATTTAGCTTTATTGCTTATTTACCTTATATATGCTCATGAATGTTATTCTAAGAGGCTTGGTTGGGGTCCTTCGGGATTATATTCCCTGTGTTATAGCTAGGCGCTAGGTCGGGTCATAATACAGACAAGAATAGTACCTGTGATGACTACATTAGATGTCTCAGCCTTGGTCTTACCCGAAAAGGCATAAAATTAAGCCTTATCATCCTGACAGGCCACCTCCCTTTCTGACTGCACTGCTCCTCGACCTGCATTACCATTACCTCGGCCTTTCGGGTTCCCTCCTCACCCACCTTGTGGACATCCTCTATAATCTCCTCCTACGTTCGTGGGTACCACTACTCTGGCCTGCGGGGGTGCTGAGTTTGTACCACGAGAGTGGTAACACTCCCTCCTAATGTGCCCCAACAGTCGTGCTCAAATTAAGGCCTACTACCTCCATAAAAGAAGCTCATTAGCCTTCATGGGCCGGATGTTGCTGTGAAGTACCTGAAAACCTGCCAGTAGAAGTGGACAGTGCTGATTGAATCGATCGGGCTGTAATTACCGACTTGCCTAACTCTTTAGAATAGGATCCCTAGAAGTTACCTGTGCTCTTGAGCTTCTTATCCAAAGCTTTGGCCTACCCATCTCACCTCACACCCTCTACCTTCTTCACAAAATCAGTGACTTCATTGAAATTTCTGCCTGACGAAGTCTGTGAACTGAAAACACCTGCAATTCGGGGTTCAACCCGTTCACAAATAACCAAATTCTTTCTTCCTCTATAATTACCAGCTAAGTATGATACCTGGACAACGCATGAAATTTAGCCTCAAAAGCGGCCACCGACATACCACCCTACTCCAATGCCATGAACTCATCCTTTTTGCGGTCTCTCAAGGTACGTGGCATATATTTCTCTAGAAATAAGGCATGAAACTGGACCCAAGTAAGTAGGAACAACACTGGTGAGCGACACTCCATATAAGCCCTCCACCATTTCTTGGCCTCAACTTGTAGCTGAAAAGTCATAAATTCCACTCTGTGTTGATACACTATCCGAAGAAGGGGACAACGAGATTATGTTGGGAGATTTGGAACATACAGGGAGGCTTCACGATTTTGGGTGTTTCATAAGTATTTCAGTCGAAGAGGTTAAGGATGTTGTGTATAGAATACGCTGGGAAAGAGCGATCGGACCTGACGAGATTCTTGGGAAATTTTGGAAGAGCGCGAGCTCGATAGGTTTGGAGTGGCTGACTAGGTTATTTAATGTCATCTTTAAGACAGTAATGATGCCCGAAGAATAGAGATCGAGCGTAATGATTCCTCTATACAAAAACAAGGGGGATATCCAAAGCTGCAATAACTATAGAGGTATCAAGCTTCTAAGCCATACTATGAAAATATGGAAAAGAGTGGTGGAGATGAGGTTCAGGAGAGGCGTATCTATTTTAGAGAACCAGTTCGAATTTATGCCGGAACGATCAACTACAAAAGCCATCCATATTATGAGGAGACTAGTGGAGCAGTATAGGGAGAGGAAGAGGGACTTGTATATGGTATTCATTGACCTAGAAAAGGCTTATGATATAGTCCCACGAGAGATACTATGGAGATTTCTGGAGGCTAAATGTGTACCTGTGGCATACATTACGCTGATCAAGAACATGTATGAGGGTGCCAAAACCAAGGTAAGGACAGTAGGAGGGGACTCAGAGAACTTTCCTGTCAGGATGGGGTTGCATCAAGGATCAGCTCTTAGTCCATTTTTATTTGCCTTGGTGATGAATGGATTGACGCGATAAATTCAAGGTGAGGTGCCATGGTGTAGGATTTTTGCGGAGGAAATAGTCCTGATCGATGAGACTCGTAAATATGGAGGATTGGGGACATACCTTGGAGTCTAAAGGGTTGAAGCTGAGTAGGACCAAGACAGAATACTTAGAGTGCAAGTTCAGTGAGATACCTCAAGAGGTTGGCATGGAAGTTAGGCTTGGTGACCAGGCCATCCAAATGAAAAGTAGTTTCAAGTACCTTGGGTCTATCATGCAAGGCAGCGGGGAGATTGACGATGATGTCACACATCATATTGGGGCAGGGTGGATGAAATGGAGGGTCGCTTCCGGTGTTCTATGTGACAAGAAGGTGCCACCACAACTTAAGGGCAAGTTCTACAAAGTGGTGGTTAGACCGGATATATTATATGGGGTGGGGTATTGGCCAGTTAAGGTCTTTCATATTCAAAAGATGAAAGTAGCCGAGATGAGAATGTTGAGATGGATGTGTGGTCATACCAAGAGCGACAGGATTAGAAATGAGGCTATTCAGGACAAGGTAGGAGTAGCCTCGGTGGAAGAAAAGATGCGGGAAATGCAACTAAGATGGTTTGAGCATGTGAAGAGGAGAGACACAGATGCCCCAATGCGGAGGTATGAGGGGTTGGCCATAGATGGTTTCAGAAGAGGTAGGGGTATGCCGAAGAAATATTGAGGAGAGGTGATTAGACAAGACATGGCGAAGTTACAGCTTACTGAGGACATGACCTTAGATAGGAGGGTGTGGAGGACCCATATTAGGGTAGAAGGCTAGTACATAGTTTCGCTATTCTTTCGTATTAGTAGGCGCATTAGCGCACTATAATTTTTTGTGCTCTAACTTATGCTATTATCTTTCTATTACTTTCTGTACTTTGATTACTCTATTTTATTTGTGTCGCTTTCGTTATTTGCGTTATTTGTTATTTGCTTTCCCATAATGCTTTGAACTTCTTATCCTTATCTAACCTCTTTTTATGCTTCTTTTGAGCCGAGGGTCTCTCGGAAACAACCATCCTACCTTGATAGGAGTAAGGTCTGCGTATACTTTACCTTCCCCAGACCCTACGTTGTGGGATTTCACTGGGTTGTTGTTGTTGATGATGATGATGCACTATCCCCAGCTTGTGCAACCTCTCACAGCCATAGAGAATGAACTCATAGGCATCCTCACTCTCAAAACCATGGAAGACTAGAGGCTTAAGTTTCAGAAACTTTGTGAGCATGTCATGTTCAGTGACGGTCATAACTAGGCCCATAAATGGTCTAAAGAAGGCATCAATGCCTACCACCTTATCTACTAAAGGAGTTGCAGCGGCAAATGGGCGAGTAAGAGGAGTTGGTATCACGGGCATGGTGGGAATGTCTCTAGTGCCAGCCAACCCACTCATAAAGGTCATGTCTGCTATGCTAATATGGCATCCAGACGGGGAAGACCGGCAGCCGCAACTTGGGTGTCCTCCACCTGTTCAGTAGTCTCCTCCTCCTCAACCTCTTTGTTCTCTTCTAACTCATCCTGAGGCGCGGGAGGGGCCTGCTCTCTAGACACTTCCTCAACTGGAGACTCACCCCTGGCGGGTGCTGCTCTCTATCGGCCTCTGCCATGTCCCCTTCTCCTGCCCCTTCCTGGGTCACGTCCTCTCACGATAGGTTCCTCCTCTAGTTTGATAGGAGTTGAGGACCGGATACTGTTGTAGAGGGTATTAACCATCTGCAAAAAAGAGATGAAAAGAGGTTAGATACCAATTTGGATCACCATATACCAATTGGAATCAAGTTATAGAACGAATGAAAGAAGATAGAGAAACTTTTCCTAAAGTCCTGTAGCCTCTCAAAGAAAAGTACAGATGTCTGTGTACCGTTCTGCAAGACTTTACTAGACTCATTTTGGTACACCGAGATCAACAAACCCAAGACTCTAATTGTCACGCCCCGAGAGGGTACCCTAGGCATGGCCGGCACTCAGAAACCATTTCTGGCTTCCGAGAGAACCACTTGGTCTCATTTCTTATTTATTCATCAGCGGAAGACTTAAGAATACTAATGTGGGCTTGTCATAATCAAAGGAAAAATAGATAATTCTTATAAGAAGTAGTTTCTAAGGAAAACTACTCCGATTACATCATCAGACTCTGTCTATGAAGCCTCTAATACTCTTAGATGGTGCCAATGACATGTCCATGGCTACCTCAAAAGAAACATCACACTCAACAATAATAAAAGGATAAGGAGTTCCTTCGAATACAAGAAGGACTCACCAAATAGCCGAAAAGAAATGATCTTCAACGATGCGCTTGTTGAGGATCTCTAATACCTGTATCTACATCATAAAACGATGCAGGTCGAATGACGTCAGTACGTGGAATGTACGAGTATGTAAAATGGCAGAAAGGTAAGGACAGATATCAAGAAACTCCTCTCAATAAAACTCAGCTCAGAACTCAACATCATCTCAACATCAATATGTAATGCAAGTTTAAAATATAATAATAAAAATAATAGTAATAAGCAATGCTTACTCAGTTGGGAGTTTCTCTAACCGACAACCATCACTTATGAGCTAGCGATGATACAACGAAGCGATGTCGTTGCCACATCCATCCAATACCTTGCCAGGGTAAAGGACATCACCATCTTGGATCCACTCATCAAAGTCCTCTTTTTGGGACTTAAGAGGCATAGCCTCCATCCTACGCTGGCTACGTAGTTCTGGGGTTTGAGTCAATTAAACTCTTACCCAACTCGGTGCTCAATACTACTCCCAAAATATGTGCTCATATTAAACTCATCATCTAGTCTCATTGAACTTTAATTTAAATCATCAAACTCATCTCATTTCATGTTCATCAATCATTATACTTCCAAAAACATCATTTATATCTCATCAAAACATCTTGCTCAAAATATCATTTGCTCAAATTCATTCAAACTCAACTCTTTTGCTCTTTCAAAACTCAATAAAATACATATATAGTATTAATTCATATAACTTTCTTTTTATCAATGAAAATAATAAAAAGCCAACATCTTTACTCAAACCATGTATAAAAATATTCATGAACATCAAATCAATTAGGATTTATGGGAAAGTAGCCATGAATAATAATTCCAATAATATGAGAGATAACAATAATAATATTAATGCATAAATATATCAAACTCAATAGAAGAAAAATTAATTTATTTAGAATTCAAGATTTGGATAAAACTCAACTATAACTCAATTATAATGACTTTAAATATTGGGCGCATGGACGAACTCAATCCAATGCTATGAAAGCCTTACATACCTTAAATCCGAAGGTTTACTCCGAATTAGGACACTCTTGGACCCCTAGCCTTTTCTTCTCGCTGGAGCGTTTTGTGTACTACCCGGAGTATAAGAATAACCGGAGTAGTATTTTTATACTACTAAAACTAAAACTATATTTGAGAAGAAGTATATATAGAGAAGAAATGCTTAAGAAAGCTTGATGAATAAAATGAGGAAATAAGGTGGGTATTTATAGGTGGGAAAGAGGGACCTAACAATAAATAAAATAATTATAAAGAAAAATCTGAAAATTTAATGGAATATATTGATGTCATGGATGATGTTAAATGGAGGACAATTTATGTCATGAATGATGTCAAATGTATCTAGATGTTTCCATGGTAGGTAAGATGAGTTCTTTTTAACAGAATACTCTTTTTTGAAGCTGCGTTTGAATAAGATAAATTCCTTATTAGGATTTGGTGTCTTCATAAGAATTGTAGATATGGAAGTCTAGTTTCATATCGTTCAAGAATCAACCAATTTGGAGCAACCTACAGTGAGATATGAATTTTCTTCTATAAATACTCAATTCCGTCACAGCACTATATCTTGCAAAGATTAATTTATTTGATCTACTTATACTCCGAATCTTAAGATGTGTTATTCATGAAAGTTGTAGGTAATGATGTTGTGGTTACTTAGAAATTTGAATCACCTAATTTGGACCAACCTATGAAAAGTTATGCCCAAAATACAGAGGCTATATTATTTTCATCGAGAATTGAAATACCGACATACAACATTTTAGGGGTTGTTACACTAATACCAACTTTTTCACAACCCCAACCCACCGTGATTGGCACCCACACTAACCCTCCGATGGGAAATCATTATTTCAATCCAAATAACAATAATCACAAGAGATAGACAATTTAAAGATGTGAAAGTAGATTTGATAATGAAAATAAAGGTTGGATTCCCATAAACTCAAAATAATCTAGTCAACAACCCAATGATGCAGAAATTAATACCTAGGAACTAAAAGTCATTGTACTAAAACAATCTACTAAACAGATCTAAAGATGGAGGTGCAACCCCAAAAGTCATAAAACAACAAGTCTGAAGTCTAAGTCCTGAAAGAAGGACAAAGATAAGAAGAGATCATGGTAGCTTGAAAGAACTGGCTCATCCTTAAACTCTGACATCTACTGGTCTTCTATTTAAGGTCTCTCCGCGGCCGGCTGAATATGCCCTTTACTCAACAAAGACATAACAAGTGTAGTATCAGTACACAAAGACAACCTTGCACTAGTAGGATCACGCAGTTAGCTAGTAAGCGAATCATGGACATATAAACACGACACAATAAGCATGCGCGCGCGCGCACACACACACACACACACATATATATATATAACAGACTTAACATATATCATCTCATAACCAGTATTCAACATTATCACAATTTATCAATTTCATTATCATGTAATTTCACATAAGGGTCCTCTCATGGGACCTACAAATAAACATAATTATGTCGGAATGTGACACCCGGTCCAAGGCTTGTGTCGAAATGTGACACCCGGTTTAAATGTGTATTGGAACATGAAACCCGATCTAAATGTGTGTCGAACATGACACTCGATCCAAACATACAAGTCAGCCTCTATCACAATAAATAGTCAGCTATCATATCACCCAATAATTAGATCAAAAAAGTCATGGCCGATAAATAATCATATTAGAAAATTCATAACATTCTTCCATATTCATATACACATATGCATATAGTGGATTGTGTTAGCAATTACATGAATCACATACGGAAAACAAAACCATTACCAATCTCGAATCAAGCTTTTGACAACTCTAATGTGTAGGAGCTTTCCTTTTCGAGGTTCGTTCAGCTTGTTCTTGGTATAAAATAATAAATACATACCAAGGATCAACAAAAAGGCCTAATTAACATGAATTATAACATAATTCCCTTGCTAGGCCAAACTCGTTATCCTAAGCTCCATTCGAGGGCTACTTCTCACATCAGTTTCAGGACAAAACCCTCCCCCAATGATCACCCACCAACAATTATGGGTTCTAGTAATCGAATTACAAGTTTAGGGAGTCATTTACTTACCTTTAGCACAAATTGTGGTGGAACTCAGTAGAAAATCGCCCTAGGTCGCTTCTGGTCTTTTAAGAACGAAGTGGGAATAACTAAAACCATTTTTGGACTTTTTCCCGACTTAAGTCACGTTCTGTCTCGCGCCAGCGGGACCATTTCGCCACAGCGGCCCCGCGCCAGCAGAAGAAATCCTGCCAGGGCGGGATGCATGAAAACAGAGAGATCGAAACTTGAGCTCCAAAATTCCATTCCACAACATACCCTCTCTCCATGGCGTTCTAAATTATATCCTTTGAACCAAGATCAATTTCGAGAGTTTAACTCACTCAAATGCGATTCCGTGAAGCTGTAAAGGCTCCTTAATGTCTTGGCTATCAACTCAAATGATCAAATAAAAGATTTGATCCCCCACCCATTACCGGATCACCATAGACCTCACCTGACTCAGAATTCGTCTAAGTCGGGCCTAAGCTCAAATTTTCTGAAGTCGCTACCCAAAGTTTTCTTGCCTGAATTCCTTCCCTATTAGTTTGTCCGTAACGACGGGAGCAGGTCGATACAACCTTTTCAAAGTGTTTACCTCGCCATAGCGAATATGAATTTTTTCAAAGTGTTCCTAAGTGTATTTTTCTCAAAAGAGTTTTTCAAAAAAGTGTTTTTAGGGAAAAAAAACTATTTTTTAGTTTTTGAAAAATAACTTTTATTACTCTCGAGAAGCACTTTTTTTCTATTAAAAGCTTAATCAAACAACCTACTTTTCTAAAATAAATATTTTTGACCTCCCTAAAACTTTGGTCAAACATGATACTACCCTCAAGGCCTCAACAACCTTTCTAAATCAATAGCCAAAAAATTGGGAATTGCTTGTCCAAACAAATAGCCAAAACGCTTGGAGCTCCTCAGAATTTGTGTAAATTATTTGATTAATTAATAAATTATTCTTAGGACCTAATGGAATTGTCAAAAATTAAATCCGAACTTGTTAGCTTAAAATATTAACTCTAACCAAATTCCTATTTTTAAACTATCAAAAAATAATTTTTTTTCTTCAAAAATCACCCGATCACCCCGGAGACCACGCCACCCATTCTTCTAAGTCATAATTAGCACAATATGACTATGATAAAATGTGAAATTAGGAAAAAGGTTCCAAAATACAAAACGACCATGCGAGTCTTTATATATAACTATATATGTTGTATTTCTTGAAATTTTATCTCTGTATCGTGTTAAACAAAATAACTATTTAATAATTAGGCCAAAATTTGGAAGTAATAATTACATTATGGTCCATTAACTTGATGCAAAAATAACATTTATCTCCCACCTCTCATCTTCATTATGTACAATTAATATTACTCCTTCACTTGCATCATGTTAAACTAAATGGCAAAAATATGGAAGTAATAATTACATTATGGTCCATTAACTTGATGCAAAAGTAAGCATTTGATGAATGGTGACTACTTCCCATATGTTGAAGAATGGAATGGAATCTCATTAATCTTCCAACAATAGACTTGGGAAAGGTATTTTTAAAAATTTTATTTAAACTTCAGCAGTTTGCCTCCTTTCTTACACATTCCTTCGACGTTCCTTATTTATTCATTCATCCACTGCATTATGTTTTCCAAAACAAACAAAGTTTTACAAAATAGGAAAATAAAGACGATATGGCTCCATATCTAGTTCTTCTTCAAAGAGTTTTGCTCAGTTTATTTCTTTTATCAGGTAGGTATTGCTCAATTTTGCTTTTTATTGCGTATAATAATTTTTTGAAATTCTAGCTTCACTACTGTCTTGCTCCCAACACAAAATATAATTATTTTGGTTTTCGTCATATATATTCTTTTTCAAGTATGTGACACATTGCATTTATTCAATTAACAAACAATAATTATGTAATTATGTTTTGCATTTCAATAAGCCCATCATCAGATTGTACCATGTGGATTGTGAAGCTTGGTTTAGGAATTTGAAGTGTGGAACAATATTAGGTTGAAGTTTTTAAAAAGTTATTTGAAATTAAAATTGAAAAAAAAAGAGTATTCATTTAGTCTTACCCGTTTAATGCCCATGTCGTTTACAAAATTTAGTAGTAAATACTTATTTGTATGAGCCCGTTTGGATGGGCTTTAAGTTGGAACCAACTTAAAGCCCCTTTTTAGCTGTTGGACGTGTTTGCCTAATGCTAACTTTAAGCCATAAAGTTCTTAAAGTCAGTCAAAAATGAAAAGTTAGGATTCCTAACTTTTTTTTCCTAAGTGCTTAAAGTCATTTTTTTTACCATAGAAATTACTTTTATATCCCTTATCTTTTAATTAAATTCTCAAACTATCCTTTTTATTCTTTTAACCCTAAAATTCACATCATTTTCCTCATTTAAGCACTTTTATCCAAACACTCAACTGCTTATTTATAAAAATAACTTTCAGCACTTCAAAGTTCTAAAAGCACTTCATACATAAAAGTTACTTTTTTTAAGCCCATCCAAACGGGCTCTATATCATGTTTATATCAAATAAAAATAATAATTTTAATAGTTAATATTTAAGGTAAAAAAATATATTACTTAACCATGGTTAAGTGATAAATTTATATCTGAAAGAAGAATATTATATAATCCATTGATTTAATCTATACATCAGGTGCAAGTAGATTTTTATCAAATTCAAATATTAAAATATCAAAGAAGCTAAATACGAATATTTTGCACTTTATCAATCATCTTGTTACACAAATTAATTAAAGAAATATGCCCCCTTTTTTCTTTGTAAAGGAATGAGGTAGTTTAAAAAGCAGCTTACTAATACTTGCACTCTACACAGAACAAAAACCACTCTATGGGGATGGGCTAAGATGATCAAATTTGTCAAAAAAAAAAATTGTTACAGAAACTCTGTGTAAATTTGCTAGAAATAATGTCACAGAAATAACCATTATGTACCAATTAACCATAGCAAAAGTTGCTTACACCTTTGCAAAAGAAGAATCGCTCCAAGCCAATTCTATTTCAAGATTGTGTACCTATTAACAGCAAAAGTTATTAACACCTTTGCAAATGAAGAATTGTTCCAAGCCAATTCTACTTCACTGAGAAATAGAACTTTGATTCCACAAAATTAGAAAAGGAAAGAAAGAGTTCTCTGTGATCTTTTTTAAAGCAGTGTGTCTTTTTTTTTTTTTATAATAGAAAGAGGAGAAAAAAGTATGTATATGGTAAATGTCAAATCTTTTGACTTGTTCATATGTTACTTCTTCCTATTTTTAATAAAAATTTTACTCCACTATTGACGGTAGCTCCTCCGATCCTCCCCTAATAAAAAAACGAACTCACTTTAAATTTGTATGACAGGCGTAAAATTCTCCGAATCTGCAAGAATTTTCACCATAATAAACAACTGCAAAGAGACAATTTGGCCGGGCGTCTTCCCAGGCGACAACTTCAATGGCGGCGGATTTACTCTAAAATCTGGCCAATCCATGGTTTTCACAGCACCAGTTAGTTTTTCAGGCAGAATTTGGGGAAGAACAGGTTGCAATTTTGACAAAAATGGCAACGGCTCATGTTTAACTGGTGATTGTGGACCATCTGTCAAGTGTTCAGGCACAGGAAAAACTCCTGCTTCTCTTGCCGAATTTACCCTTGCTAATCTCGATTTTTACGATGTTAGCCTTGTCGATGGATTTAACGTGCCTATAAGTGTTACCCCTCTAAATGGCAAAGGAAATTGTAGTGTTGCTGGTTGTAATGGAGATTTAAGACAACATTGCCCTTCTGAACTTGCAGTTAAGAATAATGGGAGAGTTATTGGATGCAGGAGTGCTTGTGATGTGTTCAATACGGATGAGTATTGTTGTAGGGGTAATTATGGAAATCCATCGACTTGTCAACCTACTTTTTATTCTAAGAAATTCAAAGAAGATTGTCCAACTGCTTATAGTTATGCCTATGATGATCCAACTAGCATTTTTACATGCTCAGGGACTGATTATGTTGTTGCTTTTTGCTCCTCAAGGTATGTTCAAATAATTATTGCATTTCTCTTATTATAGTTTTTGCTTTTCTCTTTCTTTATGGTGTTGATGAACATCTCTTTTGTCGACCATTTAGAGCTTGGCATTGCTGTTAGGAGGTTAAAAGTATTTGGACAAAAATATTTTTTTAAAAAATTAAGGTGTTTGACTAATCAATAAAACTGTTTTTAATTAGAAGCAGAAGCAATTTTTTTGCTCTACTTCTTAAAAAACAGAAGAAGAAAATTATTCTTGTAAGAGAAAAGGGTCAAAAATACCCTTAAACTATCTAAAATGAACAAAAATATCCTCCATTTATAGTTTGGTCCAAAAATACCCTTGTCGTCAATACTTTGGTTCTGAAATGTCTTTATTGTTATTTAATGGGTCAAAAATGCTCTTTTCCGAATAAATATATATTTTTTTTAAAAAAAACAAATCTTGTTCCTTATAAAAATATTACTTTTAAGAAACTCTCTTCTTGTTTCTTTTTTTTTAAAACAACTTTAAGTAATAAAAATTGTAGAAAATTATTTTATTCTTCATAATCTCATTTGATCAATTAAAAAAGAATAATTTCATTACTCTAAGTTTTAACGGATAATATATGTCATATATATAAGATCATAATAAATTCATCATTAATTTTTATTCAAATAACGATAAAAATAATTATAATAAAATAAGAAATATTTTAAATTTTTAAATTTTTTCTAATTGAAGTAGGATAAACATTTGCTAATAAAATAAATATTATTAGGAAAAAAATATGTTCAAAAAGAAAATAAATAATATATTTATCTGAAAAAGGGGCATTTTGACCCATTAAATAACAATAAGGACATTTCTGAACCAAAGTATTGACGACAAGGGCATTTTTGGACCAAACTATAAATAGAGGGCATTTTTGTTCATTTCAGATAGTTTAAGCGCATTTTTGACCCTTTTCCCTTTTTTTAAAGACCAAACTATCATTGTCATATATACATATTTATTAATATATCTCTTACATTTATTTATTATTGTGGTGAATTTTCGTATGTGATGATTTAATTTGTGGAATAATTTTTAAATTTATTTTGCTTGATATTTTAATTATATTTAAATATTATGTTAATATTATTTTAGTATTTAATTTATTTTTCTATTTATCTATGTATAATATCCATTGAAAATTTGAATATGTACATTTTAATTTAATAAAAATAAAAATTTAAATAAAAAATTTGTAATAGATATTTAAATAATGTATTTTTATAAAATAATCTTAATATTAGAAGTTCATAATACTTGTCTTTTTTTGTAATTTGACTCTCAAAAGCACTTTTTAAAAAAGATTAGTCAAACACAATATGCTTATTAAAAGTACTTTTCAAATGAATAGCTAAACAGTAAGTGTTTTTTTCTCAAAAGCACTTTTCTGAAAAGCCATTTTTAAAAAGTGCATCTAAAAATAAGTATTTTTTAGTAGCAATGTCAAACATGCTCTTAATTTAGGTTCGCATTGAAAAGTGGGTAAAACATTTCTTACTAAAGAGGCAAAAATAATTTAATTCATATTCAAGTTTCAAATTTGAAATCTTGAGGCAAAAATGAGTACGTAATTATCGCAAGAGGTAGCTTAATTAGTTCATGAATAATGTGTGGGTCATTTACCTATCTATTTATAAGCTCAACTCATTTCAACCCAATAAATATTAGATTGATATGTAATATAAATTGGCTCATTAGAAACTGTGTCAGATATTTTCAAAAAGACATTTTTTATTTGATATGTTATATATAATTATAATAAAGAACTTTTTTTTTATTAGGTCCTAAAATGTTATAAAAGAACAAATAAAGTGACTAAAACTTAGTAGGAATTGGACAGGTCGAGTAATGACTCACATTTTAGTCATTTTCAATGTAACCCATTTCAGCGAATCAATAACTTATCCATTCATTAAGTCAGCCCATTTTAACATATTCAAACACAATCTGACCTGCTTATTTAACAATTCAAATTACCACATCACCACAATCTTTCATTGTACTTTTAGTTTTCTAATATATGTTCATAGTTACAACAAGACACATGTTTACAAAATTAAGTATATATGAAAAGAAGTTAGATACCATTAAAGTCAAAGAAACTGTGAAAATAAAAGGAGTAACTATGATATGTTGAAAATGCAGGAAGAAACCAGTATGCACATACCATGATCACAAGCTCGTTTGCAGTGGATCAAACGGTTTAACATCATCGATAAGCAATTGGTGGATAGTAATTCTTGGATTAACCCTCATAGCCAATTTTAAGATGATCATCTTTTAATATGTATAAATTGAATTCTTTTGACTTTTTTTTCCTGAGGAAGTTATCCTCGTTTTTACTTCTTTTTCCCGTCAAAAACTATTGTTGCAAAGTTCATGCTATTTATTTATTATTAATTTATGGGTATAAGCTTTGGCCTTTATCCCATGCTAATGAGTGTACAATTTTAAAAATCATATATATTAATAAACAATATGCTTGAATTATTATATAAATGATAAAGGAAAAAATGTCTTATTATGATTTCTCGTTTATAAATAATAGAAATTAAAAAAATGAAAAGAAATTATAATTTTAAAAAAAAATTGAAAAAGTAACCCTACAATTACATGAAAAAATTATCTAACTACACAACTTTTTTTCCTATATTCTCTAAATTTTTCTACCATTTGAAAAAAATACAAAAAGGCCTATTTTTCTCACCATCTCTCCTATTCTCGAATACATCACTATTACTCTTCCCACTTCACACCTTTCTTCCCCAATTTCACACGTAAAATCACGCACATGTATTAGCAATTACCTCCACTACTAGAAATATGGGTTATAGCAATGGTTTCATATACGTTTTAATAGGCCCTAAAACCGTTGCTATAGAGATACGGCGACGGATTGACAACCGTCTCAACCGTTACTGTAGCTCTATTGTAACGGTTCTTGAGAGTGTTGCTATAGGTACCTCTATTGCAACAATTATCCTTCCATTTATACGGACTATTATATTGAATCAGTGGTAACGGTTACAATCATTGCAATAGAGTTTGTTGCAACGGTTGTTTTCTATATCGCAATATTTTTTATATATTATGGCAATAATTTTTATTGATACCGCAACAATTTTATTTTCTATTGCAACAGTTCTTATATGTTTCTTGAGCATTATCTATTATATAGAAACAACCGTTTATAGCAAGGGCTGTAAAACTGAATATTAAATATTATATAAAATATTATACACTAAATTCTATAAATCACGAAAGAAAACGATTAATAAGTTGAATCATATAATTCGGGATATCCCATCACAATATCCATAAAGACAAAGTATACCAAAATCTATTTCCAACAGTTACCACAAATTTGATATTGATAGAAAACAAAAGATTGTAGCTTAACACAAGTTTCAAAATGTCAAAAAACAAGAGTCCAGTTAAAGCATTTGATGTTTCTACAACTTTCAATCAATTATATCAAAGTCTTCAATTTCATCATCCCCTTGATCATCGTCTACGCCTACAAAAGACCATACATAAAAGTTAATTAAGAACCAAAATAAAGTGTTAAATTAAGTATATCTATCTACATTAAGTATTGTTAGACTTATATAACGAATTGGACATGAAAATTGTGGGCAAAATCCAAATAAAAGCTGAAGTATTGTATCGATATTAAGTGTAGATGATCCCTTGCTAGGGTTGTACAGGGCAAACCGATAAATTGCACCAAACCGACAAACCGAACCAAACCGGAAAAAAAACCCGACTAGTGGTTTGGTTTGACTTGGTTTGGTGTTTGGAAAAAAAATCCGATCATTATACGGTTGGTTTGGTTTTAACTAAAAAATGTCAAACCGAACCCAAACCGACCCGATTATAGATATACTACTTTTAAATTATGTTATACATAAAAATATTTATTAAAATGTAATTTATAAATATTTTTTAAAAAATTTTCATAATTGTTTTTTCTTTCTTACATTTAGATTTGGACTTGAGAAGCCCATCTAAATAATATACAAAAAAAGCTCATCTTATAAAGTTATATTATAAAGTTAAAACTTCAAACAGTGTTCTGCAGTGTTCTGCCTCCATCTTATATGTTGATATTTTGTACTAGAACTCTTTTTAAGAAGCACTACTCTGTGTTTTTTATTAAATACTATGAAAAACCCGAGAAACTCAAAAAATCCCGAAAAAACCGAAAAAACCCAAAAAAAACAAGAAAAATTGATATCGAAAAACCCGACTTTTATTGGTTTGGTTTGATTTATAGATTTAATAACCCGACACAAATGGTTTGATTTGATTTATAAAAAATTCGAACCAATCCGATCCATGTACACCCCTATCCCTTGCGCATCATATTAGCGGCCTTTGGGCCAACAATGTCAACAAAATAGCACATAAAATACGTACATCATCACTATCACAAAAATTAGACCTTAGTAGCCTTTACCCAACTGTCTGCAAACTAGCACTTACAACAACAATTTCATCTGTGTCAGCAATAGGTCAGCCCTTTAGTGCTAAAGATTTATCAGGTCCAACCGTGAGTCATAACAATTTCACAATGTTGAGATGGCACACTAATGAGAGAGCATTGATTCCAAGACTAACTTTTTCATAATTTAACTTGCATACAGTGCAAATGTATTGTCACGCCCCGAGTCTAAACTTTAAGTGTGGTCGACACTTTAAAATCATTGTTGATTTTCAAGCGAACTCTTGACCTAGCTGACTACTAAGCAGAAGATTTTAACTTGATAAAGATAGTTTAAAAGCGGTGAGCAACTTACGTACTTAAAAGAAATCTTATAATATGTTTGAAAATACTCGGAATATAAAAAAATAAGTGTTTAAAACATAATCTCTAAAAACAGAAATAACTCAATACTCTGTCTATGAAGCCTTTAGATACTAGGATAGGCACCGGGACAGGCACATGGCTACCTCAAAAGAACTAATACTTAAAATGATTGAACTAAAAGAGTTCCTCTAAAAGCAAGATGGTCTCACCAAAAGCTGACGAAGAATGATCCTCAACAATACGCCTGTTGATAATCTCTGGCACCTATGTTTGTGTAATAAAAAGATGTAGCGTCGAATGACGTTAGTACATGAAATGTATGGTATGTAGAATGACTAAATGAAACAAATGGCGGAACTAAAGACTGAACATAACTCAACTATGAAAGACTATAATCATGTAGTGAAAACCCTCGAAAGCTTACACAAATATGATATGCAATAAAAGTAACTTAAAATAAAATAACTTTACTTTCTTGGGGAATTTTCTAACTGACAACCACCACGATGAGCTTTGTGATGACTCAATGACTTACCCACATTGCCAGAGTCATCCCATACCTTGCCAGGATATGGGACAAACTTTGACTTATGGATCCATTTTATGAGCCTTCTCAGAGGCAATGAGGAGTAGCCCAATTTTTGGTACGATCTTATCCAACGCTGGCTACATAGTTTATGAGACTAGAGTTGTTTGACTCTCGCTCAACTCGGTGCTCAATATTAGTTCAAAAACATGAAATGTAATACTCATACTAGACTATGAGTAAAAACTCAAATGCTTCTTTTAAGCTTTCTTGTAACCTTAAACTTATACTGTCAAACTTCTTTCTCAAAATATCCTTTAAGCCTAATTGTCTGTGACACCCCGGAAAATTTTTCGCAAATAATCAAATATTTCTTCACGTGTGGGTAGACTCGGACCGGAGGACTTGTAATTCTACATATGAGTTAGGATCAATTCCTAAGTAATTAAAGTATGTTAGATGTGTTTAGGGGTCATACGGGATCTCTAACACCAAGTCGAGTCCAAAGAACTCCAATCGATTGAGTTTTTGGATGAGTTAGTATAAGGGTCAACTTCAAAAGACCATATCTCCTAGGATATAAAGAATTGGGTGGCTCACGACCTACCAAATTAAATTTATTTGAGTCTTCTTTCCAACGCCACCAAGATTGTAAATTTTGGAGTTCGGAGTCAAAAGTTATGGCCATTTTACTACAGACTAGTACTGCAGAAATTTCAAACCTGGGTGAAATTGGGCTTGGCGCTCCAGTGGCGCCCCACGCCACTATAGCGCCAGAAAACAGCCTCAGTAGTTTGGGGCTTGGCGCGACGCGCCACTAGAAGGTGTGCAGGGTTTTAAGCCTATTTTGGCTTGGCGCTGCAGTGGCGCAACGCGCCACTATAGCGCCAGCAAGGTTTTTGCCCAATTTTTTAGATTTTTGAAGAGGGGCAACTTGGACTTTTTCCCTAATTATATATACCTATCCTTGGACGTTTTGGGACCATATTTTCAGTCCCTCTCTCTCTCTAAATGCCCTAATATTTTCTCTCATCTTCTTCTTCTTCCCCAAATCTATCTCCAACAAAGGGTGCCTTCAAGAGCTTCAAGAATTCAAGCCTTCCATTGAAGACCTAACATCAAGTTCCTTCAAAGTCTTCAAACAAGGTATGTAAGGCTAACCTAAAATATGGATTGAGTTCTTTCATATGCCCATAGATGTGTTGGTTAGGAGTTTTGAAAGAGTTGCACCTTCTAGAAAGGTTTTCTTGAAAGTTTTCCCTAAACTATGGAATGTTTTTAGATACAAATGGTTGATTTATGATTTTAATGACTTGAGTTACTAAATAGTTATTTTTCATATTATTAACTACAAATGTATCTTTGTATATAGATTTATAGGTATTGACGATATTCTTGAGTTGAGTTTTGTTGAAAGTATGGGTTCATGTTTCATTCACATGAACCCAAGATGAGATTTCTTGTCATAAATATCTTGAGGTTGAGATGGATAGTAGTGTGTATATATGTATTGATTGGAATGAAAAGAATGAATTGGATAGTTAAGAATGTCCCTTTTCTTCTATAAAATGAACATAGGACTAAAATAAAGATTTCGGAGTGGATGTTTGACGATTGATGTGATGATGATATTTGATGATGATATGATGATAATTTTTTATGATGATGTGAATGATGATATATTATGATGATGTTTGATGACGATGTGAATGATAATATTTGACGATGATGTAAATGAAGAGGTTATGTTGATGAGGATGTTGTGTGATGAAGTGGATTTGAGTCTAATGTGATTTTTGTGGTATATGATGTGCATAATTTGAGTTGATTGGAGTCTTAGGAATATTTTGAAAATAAATGATCTTTTGAGGAGGAGCTTTAAATAAATTATTTGTGAACCTTTTTGCATAAACTATTTATACACTATATTGAGTCTAAAGAATTATTAGTTTCACCTTTGATTTAGAAAGGAGTTTAAGTATGAGTTGAGTATGAGGAGCCTTTAAATGAGTTGAGTATTTTTACATTTAAGTATCTATTTCGAGTTTGAGTTGAGGAGTTGAAATTATATTTTAATGTACATAATATTTTCTACATCCATCGAGTTGAGATTGTATAAATTTTTAAAGAGAGGAGTTTGATGATTTGAGATGAGTCGATTTGAAAGAATGTCCAATGAGGCTTGATTGAGTTGAAATGATAACAGAGTTGATGAGGTGGCAATGTACCACATGAAACTAGCCGTGAGGCCTTGTTTGAGATGATTGGATGGAGTCTTATGAGCATGGAGTCATGGGAGGAGTATCGAGCACCGAATTGGTCAAGAGTATAGTCCATACTTGAACCCAATACCTATGTGGCCAACGTAGGGGGGATTGAACCGTTAAAGTCGGATGTTTCCCCGAGAGATTTGTCCTAAAATGATAGGACTTGACTAATCGATGGTATCCACGATTAGGGAGGCGTTCATGCCCTGGCAAGGTATGGACGGACGTGGCAACAATGTCTGATTGTTGTACTATCACTGGCTCATAAGTGATGGTTATCGGTTAAGAGAAACTCCCATTTAGGTCTTGATAGTACTCTGAGTCAGTTGAGTTGAGTGAGTTGCTATATGCTTATGAGTTAGTCCTGTCTAAATTATTTCTTGTTAGACTTAGGACACTTGAGTGAGTTGTTACATACTTATTGAGTTGAGTCCTTTGAGTTGAATTGTAAAGCGTTGCATAATTTAATTTTCATATTTACTGAGTTGAGTCCTTTGAGCTGATTGTTGAGTTGAATGGTGAGTAGATTGTATATGGTCGAATTGGAATAGATGAATTGTGATTGGATTGAATAGAATGGTATGTGACTAGATTGGATTTGATTATTGAGCTGATTGTTGAGTTGAGTATATATAATCGGAGTGTATATGATTGAAAGGGATCGAATTGTAAATGATTTGATTGAACTGTATTGTGTATGATTGGATTGGACTGTATGGTATATGATTGGTCTTTGTCTAAAAATGTATTATTACTTTAGACTTATGACGCCTTGTTGAGTCTCTCTTATCTTTCTGAATTGAGATATGTGGACCGATGTTATTCTTCCTTGAGGTATGTTTCATTCTGCCATTTTACATACCAGTACATTCCACGTACTGACGTCTATTTGGACCTGCATCGTTTCATGATGCAGAAACAGGTTTAAGAGAATGTCAATAGGAGCATCATTGGGGATCTATCCGTACTCAGCGTATTGGTGAGTCCTCCCCTACATTCGGAGGACACCGTCTGTGTATTCTTGCATCGAGTTAGCCCTTTTCATTTTGATTTGAGGTAGCCATGAACATGTCATTGGCACCAATTAGATAGTAGTGATAGAGGCTTCATAGACTAGATAGTGATGAGTCGATTGAGTATTCCTATCCTTGAGTATTTCTTGTCAAACTATTTTTTTAAATAACAAATATTTTAGTTGATCTGTCGGCCCATGGCCTTTATTCTTTGAGTTGGATGGGTTATTTGAGTTTCCCGCTAAATTACTCTTTATTTTTAAACTTTCCGCTGAATGAATGAATGAACGGATGTGTGATCAGACTATGTGGTTCGCTTGGGAGCCAGAAATAGTTTCTGAGTGTCGGTTACGTCTAGGGTACCCTCCCGGGGCGTGACATTATCACAATTCGAATCTCGGCCATGATGGCACCTACCATAACCCCCGAGTAGGCAAGCAAAACCCAACAAATGCTGAAGTCAAATCTTATTTTAAATAAATAATTAATGACATAAGAATATGGAAGCAAGATGAATATAGCAAAATAAATTGGGTCAAGGTAGAGATATGTAAATACGATACAAAATATACAAAATAAGCCCGAAAGTGACCAAATATGACGGACTGACACTAGACCAAACCTCGGACCTGGTGTAACCTATACAGGAGCTACTAAGAACAAAAGCTAACAACATATAAAAATATACAGCGCAGAAATGGTTGTCCAAAATACAAAATACTAGTCAGAGCAAAAGAGGGAATGTAGCAAGTCTCTGAACACCGGGAGCTCACCATAATCAGATCTGGCACCGCTACGGATGATCAGGCGTGCATTGGGGATGGCTCAAACTAGGGGCTTGCATCAAAAGATGCAGAAGTATAATATAAGTACCAAAACATCGGGTACCCAGTAGGAATCATAGGCTGATCGAGCTCAGAAAGAATAAATATATAATAATCAGCACAATGATTCTAATAATAATAAGAGAGAAGTATAAAACTACGACTACAGGGAAGGAGGGTACGAAAATATCAAATGATAGTCAAGTGAAACCAACCAAGCAGATAACCACATTAAAATCTCAACCCAAAATATCCGAGAAATACATGAATAAAAAATAGTAATATGGATTAATACTCCTCAAAAGAATCATGGGGTGTCCGGAATTCACACCTTGAGCTTTTCAACAACAACAACATACCTAGTGAAGTCCCACAAGAGGGGTCTAGGGAGGGTAGAGTGTACGCAAACCTTATCAGTACCTCATGGAGATAAAGAGACTATTTTCGAAAGACCTTCGGCTCAAAAGTATCAGTCCCAAATAACAGAGAGAAACAGTATATATACAAATTATATCATGCAAATTCTACAAGACAAGAAAAATACCAACACCTCGAGCTTCTCAATAATAATAATAACAATAACCCGAGAGATGTATCAACGGGCCGCCCAGAATTCACGTCTCGAGCTTCTCAATGATAATAATAATAATAATAACCCAAAATATGTATTAACAAGTCACCCAAAATTCACGACTAGAGCTTCTCAATAATAAGATATGCCATAATTAAAAATATCGTCGGTATTTTCTTAAAAATCCTTACACTTAATCATTAACCAAAAATCTTGATATCACTATTTTATTCTTTCTTTAAAAAGAGTTTTTAACATCAGCGAGGCAAATTAATACAAGTAGTATGTCAAAATCATATATCACTCCAGCCAAGTAAAACTTCCATCAAAGGCACCAAATCACTAACCTGAAACTCTGGTGTACTAAAAACACGGCCTCGGGCCCAATATTTCAATATCAAAAATAAGCAAGACAGAAGCATAAACTGAAATTACATGAAACCACAACCAAAACCAAGCAAGTCAAGCAAACGGCATCCTAAGTTCAATTCATCTAGGAGCAAGCTCTAAGGATTCTAATAAACGTAAACAAGCCAAGATACCACCTACACTAAGGATCCAACGACTAAAACCCCAAACTAGTCACTAATGATGATCATCGATTCCAAATTTTTCAGTGGAATATCAACCCCTAAATCACCAACCTAATCATGCACTGCTACTCAAATTATACCAATTTTAACCAAGCCAAGTCTAACAAGAGTAAGTCATAACCTATCTCAAGGTTGGAATCATACTCGAACTACTAAACTTGAGTCTCTCATTTCCGAGCTGCCTCCAAACAATGCCACTCTATCAAATGATTGAAGAACACATCAAAACAAGGCCAACGATACCCATATTGCTATAATTAAAAATAGGATAAAAATCAGGTCAAAATTTGACATTAGGACCCGCGCACGAAATCAAAAAAACCAACTCAGTTACAAGGTCTCAAATACTTAAGGAACTTGTGCCCCAAAAATAGGCACATTCCGAGCACCGAAAGAGTTCAAACAACCCATCCAAATTCAAGACCTAGAATAGCTCAAAAATGTAAAGAAACGGCGAATTTAAGCAAAACTTACATTATTTTTAGGACGGAAAAGGGTCTCAAAACATCACTGCAAGAATTCCCAACACAGCGGAGCAAGAATGATCAAAAATGGCCAAGAGGAGCTCTAAAAATTCCAAAATTACTAAGTCCCGAAATGGGACTTAGCTGTTGGAAATGGATCTTTTAATTCAATGAAATCAATGAATTTATTCATCGAGATCGCCATTTAGGCCTCGCGATTGAGAGGTCTGCTCCAACTAAACCATCGCAATCGCGATGGTTAGTCACGCGATCCCGATGCCTAGGGTTTTAGACCTTCACAATCACAGACCCCTGGGTCGCGAATGCAAAGAGCAAACGCTCTTGCATCAGTAGTTCAGCTGGTGCTGAACTTTGGAGAATTGCATTTTTCTCCAATAGAGGTTCGAAATTCATTTGGAACCCCACGAACGCAAAAGGACTATACTACAAACTGGAAACAACATTTTAGGCTCAATGGAATCGATAGATTTTCTAACGAAAGTCGTTTCTTTGAAATGTTGAACAAATTCAACACTGTCTAAAGAAAGCATTCAAAACGCACAATAGCCTAAAACTCATTTCGAGCACCTCGGGAACCAAATCAAAGGTCGTTCTAGACCATACTCGGCAATCCATAGCTAACCGCGCTGACAAAATTTTTATCCAAGTGCGTTTACTCAAAATGTTGACCAAAGTCAAATTTGGCCAAAAATTTAAAGTTAAAACGACAAATCACACAAACTCAAAAATGAAGACTCCAAAACCCAAACCAACCTTCCTTCTAGACTAAAATGAACCTTCTGGAGCTGTTGGAATCGTCGGAATTCTCATACGATGCTCAAATCTCTGGATGTTTACTAAAGTCAATTCTTTTAAACCTTAAGCCTCTAAAATAGCCAAACCACCTCAAAACTCAACCAAATACCTTGGGGAGCGTTCCACCCATTCCAATATCATAAAAGAGCTATGAAAAGGGATAAAATGGTAAAAACACACAAAAGTATGAAAATGACATTGGAGGTCATTACACTAATACTCAAACTCATTTAGACTCGGTAAAAATCATGCTTAAAATTAGTGAATTAAAGACTTCTCAAACTCAAACTCATGCTCAAATTCTTTCTCAATTTAAGTTTCCGATTGGATTAGCTTATTTTAAATGCAGCATTGGATTAGCTTATTTTAAATGCAGCAGTTTTCAAGTATTTGGGTAAAGTTAAAAAGTGCTTATAAACACTTTTTTATAAGCCAAAATAACAAAAATAATTCTAACTTATGGCTTTTGGCTTATAAGTTATAAGTCATAAGTCAAAAGCAATCCAAACAAGCTCTAAGACATGAAATATAACATTCTTTTATCTCAAAATAATGCATAAAAGTAAGCAATATAGATACTCAAATAGAGTTCATCTGAATGTAAAAATGAACAACAAATTTAAGAACTTGAACTCATACGAAAAATTTCAATACCAATAAATATATATATATAAGGTACTCGACGAAAGATGTCTTAATCAACTCAAAAACTCAATATAACAAGATTGAAACTCAAACTCATACTGACTGAACGAAGATGTAGGGTACGAGGACGAACTTAGTACAATGTTGTGATTAGCCTTACATACCTAGAAAGACGATTGTCTAAGTAAAACTTGAAGAACTTGGTTGAAACGCTTGAACTCTAGCTTTTCTCCTCTCCAATGCTTGCTCTGAAAATATTTTTAAGTGTTAATGAGAGAACAGGCATGTAGAGTACTGACAAGGGACCTATTTTAGTCCCAAAACATCGGATTTTGGTTTAGAAAAGATGAGAAAAGACCAAACTAACCTCATTAAAAATTGAGTTGGGCCATCTACGGGTCTTTCTACTGACCACAGAACTTCTTATGGACCCTAGAAGATTGGTCGTAAGGTCTGGAGTCCAAAAATAGGACATTTTGTAATTGGGAACATTGGTTCTATGGACCCTTTCTTCAGGTCATAGACCCTTTGATAGCTTGTGGAGTCTCTTTGTGAAACTCGACTGGCAAATTGAGGCTTGCGGTCTACGGACCGTTCTAGGGTCCATAGAACTTGTTACGGATCGTATAACTGGTCGTAGGATCATGATTCAGATTCCAGTAGCTACTGGAATGTGAAACTTGGGTCTATGATTGTCTCTATAGGTCGTAACTCATTTGACTGGTCATAACTCGGCTCGTAGGAAAAGGTCTTGACACTGTAAAATTTTCTAAGTATTGAGAGGTTCTACCTCCTATGGCTCATAGAACTTTCTATGGGTTATAGAGGCTTCTTGTAACTCACTGGCAGTGTGCTTTTACTCACTTTCTTATGGCTTTTCGAGATTGACCTAAGTTACGATAACACGGGGTGTTACAATATCTCCCTCTTGGAATCATTCTTCCTCGAATGATAACCACGCTAAGAATTTACTCAAGACATGAATACAATAGAAGAACTAAAATACTTAGACTCATGAATAACTACTCATATACTCAAGGAGGAACTAACTCTGAGATAGGGAAAGGAATAGTACCTTCAACATCGACACTAAGAGGAATGCATAGATGCGGGTATTTGGCTTTCATATCTTTCTCGGCTTCCTATATATCCTCCTCAACAAACTAATTTCTCCACAAGACTTTGACTCAAGTGACCTCTTTCGTCCTCACTTTGTGAACTTGACAATCAAAAATTCAGACAGGTATCTCCTAATAGGACAAACTATCTTTCACACTAATATTTTCTGTAGGAACAATGAGTGAAGAATCTCCTAAGCCCTATTTAAGCATCGAAACTTGAAATACTGGATGAACGATAGCTAAATCTGATGGTAACTCTAACTTATAAGTGACATTAACAACTCTCTTAATAATTTGGTAAGGAAAAATGTAACGAGGACTAAGCTTCCCTTTCTTTCCAAATCTCGTAACACCTTTCATGAGTGAAACTTTCAGATAAACTCAATCATTCACTTCAAACTCTAAGTCTCTTCTCCTTATGTCAATGTAGGATTTTTAACAACTTTGCACGGTTTTCAACCTATCTTGATGATTTTGACCTTCTCCGTAGCTTGATGGACTAAGTTTGGCCCTATCAACTCAGCTTCACTAACTTTAAATAAACCAATTGGCGATCGACATCTCCTTCCATAAAAAACTTGGCAGTGAGTCATTTGGATACTTGAGAGATACCTATTATTGTGTGAAACGCTATAAGAGGTCAGTGATCACCCCGGATTTCTTTGAAATTAGTGACACAAGCTCTCAATATATCTCCAAGAGTTTGAATCATACGCTCTACTTGACCATCTATCTAAGGATGGAAAGCGGTGCTAAATTAGGCACCCCTGTCTGAGATTATAGACAAGGGAACTGCATGAAGTCAAATTATCTCATGAATGTACAATCTGGCATAATCATCTGTTGAATTTGTAGCCTTAATATGCAAGAAATGGGTTTATATGGTCATTCTATCCACAATCACCTAAATCAAAATATGTTGTATGTGAAACCGTGGTGAACTCGTAATGAAGTCTATACTGATCATCTCTCATTTCCACTCTGGTAACTCTATATTCTGAGCTACACCACAAGACCTTTGATGTTCAACCTTGTCTTGTTGACAATTCAGGCACTTGGAAACAAAGTCTGTTATATTCCTCTTCATACCATTCCACTAATAGACTTCTATCAAGTCATGGTACATTTTGGTAGAACCAGGATGGATCGAATATCTGGAATAATGGGCCTCTGCCATGATTCTATCTCGAAGACCACTAACACTCAAAACACACAATCTGCTGTAATACCACAATACACCATCTCCCTCTTTAGAAAAAACCATCACTTTCTACTTATGAACATCTTCCTTCAACTAAACTAGAATAGGGTCTTGGTCTTGCTTTTCCTTTACTTTCATAACTAATAAAGACTCAACTCCATTCTGAACTATGGTACCCCCTTCATCTGAGTCCACAAGATGAACTCCCAAACACACAAGTCTATACATTTCTTTAGCCAACTCTTTTTTTCCCTCCTTAACATGAGTGGTACTCCTCATGGACAACCTTCTAAGAACATCAGCAATAATATTAGCTTTACCTGGATGGTAGAGGATGCTCATGTCGTAATCTTTGAGAAACTCAAGTCATCTCATCTAACTCAAGTTTAGGTCTTTCTAACTGAATACATATTGAAGGCTCTTGTGATCAGTGAATACATCCACATGCACAATATAAAGATAATGACACCAAACCTTGAGAGCAAATACTACCACTGCCAATTTTAGATTATGAGTCGGAGAATTATTCTCATGAATCTTAAGTTGCCTCAAATCGTAAGCTATGAGTTTACCTCTTTGCATCAAAACACAACCTAGACCAACTTTGGACGCATCATAATAGATAACAAGACAATATGTTCCCTCGAGTAGGAAAAACACTGGAGCAGTAGTTAATCTAGTTTTCAACTCTTGAAAACTTTTCTCACAAGCATCTGCATTGATTCCAAGACTAACGTTTCCATAATTTAACTTGCATATAGTGAAAGTGCATTGTCACACCCCGAGTCTACACTCTAGGCGTGGTCCGACACTCCAAAATTATTACTGATTTTCAAGCAAACTCTTGGTCTGGATGACTACTAAGTGAAAGACTTAAACTTGATAAAGATAGTTTAAAAGTGGTAAGCAAATTACGTACTTAAAAGAAATCTCAAAATAATTTTTAAAATACTCTTAATATAAATAAATAAGTGTTTAAAACATAATCTCTAAAAATGGAAATAACTCAATACTTTATCTATGAAGGCTCTAGATACTAGGATAGGTATCGAGATAGGCCCACATCTACCTCAAAAGAACTAATACTTAAAATGACTGAACTAGAAGAGTTCCTTAGAAAGAAAGGAGGTCTCACCAAAAACTGATGAAGAATGATCATCAACGATACGCGTGTTGATGATCTCTGACACTCGTATCTGCATTATAAAAATATACAGCGTCGAATGATGTCAATACATAGAATGTACGGTATGTAAAATGACTGAATGATACAAATAGCAGAACTAAAGACTGAACATAACTCAACTATGAAAAACTATAATCATGTAGTGAAAACCTTCTAAAGCTTACAAAAATATGATATGCAATACAAGCAACTTAAAATAAAATAACTTTACTTTATTGAGGAGTTTCTCTAACCGACAACCACCATTATGAGCTTAGTGATGATGCAACAACTTGCCCACGTTGCTAGAGCTATCACATACCTCTTCGGGATATGAGACAAACTTTAATTTATGGATCCATCATATGAGCCTTCTTAGAGGCAATAAGAAGTAGCCCGATTTTCAGTACGATCTTATCCTACGCTGGCTATGTATTTTTTTTACTCATAATCTAGTATGATCATTACCTTTAATGTCTTGGGAGTAGTATTACTCCCAAGACATTAAAGGTAATGATCATACTAGATTGTGAATAAAAACTCAAATGCTTCTTTTTAGCTTTCTTGTAACTTTAACTCATACTGTCAAACTTCTTTTTCTCAAAATATCCTTTAAACCTAATACTCTAATTCATTTAGAGTCAGTAAAATCATTCTTAAAATCAGTGAATGAAAGAGTTTTCAAACTCAAACTCATGCTCAAACTCTTTCTCAATATAATACATAAAATGTAATATTCTTTTATTTCGAAATGATGCATAAAAGTAAGCAACATAAATACTCAAATAGAGTTCATGTGAATGCAAACATGAAGAACAAATTTAAGAACTTGAACTCATAGGAAATATCTCAATAGCAATAAATATATATAGGGTACTCAATGAAAGATTTTATAATTAACTCAATATAACATGATTGAAACTCAAACACAAACTCATACTGATTGAATGAAGATGTAGAGCATGAGGAAGAACTCAGTCCAATATTGTGATTCGCCTTACATATCTGGAATGACGATTATCTGAGTGAAACTCGAAAAACATGGTTGAAATGCTTAAACCCTAGCTTTTCTCCTCTCCAATTCTTGCTCTCAAAATATTTTAAGTCTTAATGGAAATGCACGTAGGGTACCGATAAGGGACCTATTTTAGTAAAAAAATATCAAGGTTTTAATTTGATAAAGGTGAAAAAAGACCAAACTACCTCTCATTGACAATTGAGTTGGGCTGTCTATAGGTCTTTCTACAGACCATAGGACTTCCTACGGACCGTAGAAGACTGGCCATAGTGTCTGGGTCCAAAAATGGGACATTCTGGAATTGGGTACATTGGGTCTATGAACCCATTCTATGGGTTGAATACCCTTTAACGTCTCATAGAGTCTCTTCTTGGAACTCGACTAGGTAATTGAGGCTTCCGTAGAATTTTTTACGGATCATAGGACTGGTCATAGGATCGTGGTGTACATTCCAGTAGCTACTGGAATATGACACTTGAATCTACAATTGACCCTACGGGTCATAACTCATTTGACGGATCGTAACTCGGCTCGTAGGAAAAGGTCTTGTCACTGTAAAATTTTCTAAGTGTTGAGGGGTTTTACGAGCCCCTTTTATGGCTCATAGAACTTTCTATGGGTTGTGGGGGCCTCTCATAGCTAACTGTCATTGTATTGTTACTCACTTTCTTATGGCTCTTCGAGATTGATCTAAGTCAGAATAGTACGGGGTGTTACATGCACATTCATTCTTTTTTTATGAGAACAGGTAATAAAGTTTCCCTTGTATGATAATTATACAGGAAAAAAAAGGTTGACCTGACTTCCAGTATTTTGAATTTTTACATCAAATTCATATCTTTTTTTATTGTTACTTAGCACCAGAATCATATCATCCACCTATTTTATTAACTCTGGTACTACTCCTTCAGATTTTATAAATGTTAATATTTTTCCTAGAGATCAGCCACAACAATTATGTATCAAAAAGTAGAGATTCACATATAATGCTAGAACTTCAACTTGAGACAAGTTTGTTGTGCACTTCTTTTTTTTCAATCATGATAACCACTTACGATATCACAAGAAATAGTGATGAAATTCCATGAGTTTTACCCAATATAGTTAATCTTCACATGAATGCATTAAAGACAATGCACCATTTGTAGTCCAAAATTCAAGAAATGAATACCCAACTCTACCAAAGACTACTAATTTATTACTGACAACTTACAATTGAGAGTGCAACATATTTTTAAGTGAGATTTTGTGGATCCCAATACCCAGCTAATGTGCATCTATACAGAGGTTGAATCCAAAATTTTAATAAAATTTATTTAATTTAGTGAATTCAAAATTTATTATTTATGCGAATTTCGTACGTATACATGGTTTAAGGTAAAAATATTTAATCTGGATGAGCCTACAAGTTATGTTTTAAATCCAAATGTGCAACTAAATGTCAAACAACATTTAAGTGTCAAACACACACGCTTTCTCATTAATAAATAGAGCATAAGTTCTCAGTAGATGAGCCTTGTGAATATCAATTAGTATTATTAGCATTAGTTTAGATAGCATAACATCTCCCACAAAGCATACGAAGATTGCTCTAGTATATTAATACTCAATAGTTGTAGATTTAGTTAAATCTTCAAGTGATGTAAAGTTCAAATACATATCCAACGCACAATCAAAGCATTTGAAAAAGAAAAAGAAGAATGCAAGCTACTCTTCGTACTTTACCCCAAAAATTCATAACAAGGACATGTTGGAGACAAATCTATACACAAATATCTAGTAGAAGACTCAACATTCAACTAGAAAAAGGTATAATTGAAGGTGGATGAAAGAATTGGGTATTGGATTCTATGAAGAGATATACAAATCCTTATTGATTTCGCTATATTCTGCTTGTTTAAAATCTCAGCCAACAACATCCTCTTATCATTGTGAAAATGAATACCATACTTTTAAAAAATAAAAATAAGATAACATGGTGACATTATTAATCTTCCAACAGTTGCATTGAGTCAATTACACATTGTTAAGGGCTCTTTAAAACTAGAGACTCTCTAAGTTTATATATATACAGATAGCTAGATGTACAACACAGAGTCTAATGGACCTTAGCTTTGAATTTAAAAAATTTCAAGTCAACAAGACAGTAACATGATGATACAGAAGTATACTTCTATTTCAAACAGTTATATATAAATACATACATTAAAGATATTGATAAAAACCAGCTAAATAACAAAGCAAAGAAACAATAAGACAACACTAATAGTCATATTCAGGTGAAATTAATCATTCTCAACAATCAATAAACTTAGGACTTCATTACTCAGCTTGTACTTCTTAACATAAAATTGTTTTAAATAAAGAAAAGAATCGATCCATCAAAAAGAAAGAGAGAATTGAAAAAAAAAATCGTCAGCACTTGAAGAAGAAGAAGAATAGAAAACACCATACCTTGATTTTTTTGCCATCCTCTGATGCATCCTCTCTTCCAGTTCCTTCATTTGTTTTTGCATTCTCTCATCATTAACACTTAAATAGGGTTCAGACTGCACTTTTCTTTTTAAAGTAGTTTGGTAACGCCTCGTCCATACAATCTCAAGTACCCTAGGTGTTCAGGTCCCATGACTGTTGTAAATGCATCAATTGATTGAATTTGATCTTCAAGCTGTTGACTTTATATTTTCTCCATTTTAGCCGACGAATCAAATCAAATAATTTTAGAGATACTTTTAACGACTAAAAGAAAAATTAAGAGCCATTAATGCTCTTTTCAAAATACTTGAAACAAATTCTTTTACCACTATTCAATTGAAATCAGTAGTAGATTCAAATCTAAAAAAATAAAATCTAACTACACATTCCAAAGAAATAAAAGAGTGTGAAGAAAAAGATAAATCAAATTCTAAAAGGGAATTGCTGCTGGAAGATGGCCGATTGATGTCATGACCCAACCCATCGGGCCGTGCGGCCACCCATTTCAACACCTAAGTGGAGAACCCTCAATACCTTAAACGAAAATAACATGCGAAATTTTAACAAAATACCAATAGTAGCCTTAAGAGCCAGGAATGCACCATAATTGAATTATCAGAACTCTAAGGTATATAACAAGAAACATTCTAACACCTCTAAGGATACTAGTCTAAATAGGTACAAGAGTTTTTAATAATATAGAGTACAAATAGAGTAATGGCACAGCTCCAACCATGAGGAAGAAAGAGTAAAAGTTGTTGGAAAATCATCTTCATCTTCACCTAAGAAATATCACTAACCTTGCAATCAGACTATGCCAAGTGGCATAGCAAGAGTAGTATCAGTACAAAAAACACGTACTGTAGGCATCATCGTTCAACCTAATATCCACAACATAATATAAAGAAATCAACAAGAAGAAAGCATGTTCTTAAGAAAATACACTCACCAAACTTTTATGCATAAACTCTTATCATACCCATAACCTCATTAAAGTCGTTCAAGCTTAACACTCATCCCTTTTAGTTGGTCGACTGCCAACTCTAAATCAAATAAAGGCCTAGCCCCGTATTACATAGAGGAGTTTCCAAACTACGGGTCACTACTAACTCTGTCTAACCCATCTACTATCTTTAGCTTTCACACCAACACATTGCCCTACGATAATTAACATCTCACTTGAAAGAGAAAAATATTTAGGTAGACTAAGGCTCTTCTCATAACCACAATGGCCCTCTATTGAGGAACCAATCCCGCTTTGGAAGCCTCGCCACAGAGGTATTCTTCCCGCCAGGGGCAACCTGCCTAGAGACAGAATCTCTGAATTCTCTCCAACTCCCCCCTTTAACACATGTACCCACAGGACATCAGCAATACCTTACTTTAAGTAACTAATCTCACTTAACAATGCATCAAATGCTTTTTACTTGTTTACCCATTACCCCATACCTACGATGCGGATGCATCTAACACCGATAATATAATCCGAACAAGTATATACAGGAACACATTATCAATTTATCATTTCAGGAGCAATACATAGGTTCATAATGTAAATCTCAAATACAACAATCAATATGATAATACTTGTATCTTCAGTCCTTTCATATCAATTATTACACAAGATGTGCATGCTCATTTATAACCGAGTCAGTTTCTCTATCATTATAGTTTAGAACAATTCACAGATGATAGTCACACAATGGTTCTCTTATGGAACTCATACTCAAACTATATATGTGTTAGAACGTGACACCTGATCCAATTACATGTTGGAATGTGACACCGGTTCCTATAGATGTGTAGGAATGTGACACCCGATCCAATATATATATCAGATCATGACACCTGATCCAATATTACAATCACAACAATCACAGTCTACAACGACTAGTTCACATACTTGCACAATCAAGTAACAAGTTTATTGCATGTAATTGTTCACAAATAGTCACTTTATTGGTTTTATTCTATCTTTTACTTAATTAATAATATTTCATCAAGTTTTCTTTATTCAAGGCATCACTTTTAGTAAAGCTAGTTCAAAATTATGGATTTCACAATCTTGAGATTGTAGAACAAACACAACAACATATAAATCGCCTAACTACAATAATTAAATGAATGATAAACATCACAACATTACTCAATCACTATTAACAGTCTCTCTATAATATAGACTAAACCATTAAATATAGCCACAGATAATCAAATAGATTCATGGCAAGAGATCTATCAACACTAAGTCATTCACATTCACTTTTTATTTTATAATTCGCATTACTTGATTAATTCACAGGAATAATCAGCATAAACACACAATTATTTGTATAAACTCATCCTCTATATACATCAATAGCCCATAATTCCTAAGTCTCAATATTCTATTATGACTCAGCTATGGTCTACAGTTAATCTCACAAGAGTCATTGGCCTTCTAAACAGTTTCACCAAGGTTAACATTCAAAGATTGAACCTTTATCACTAGTCACATAATAATCATGACCCACAGCATACATTCCTACTCTAGACAATAATTGACAATCATTTAACCATCCAGAATCCATGCTCGAAGGCCTAGGCATGAAATCTCCCGTCAATCTACATTATATTAAGCGATATGAATAAATTTATAACTACTCAATTGAGAAAACCTAGCCTACCTGGGCTCCAAGCAATTGCAGAAGGATTATAGTACGATCCCTGACTTTTGGATGGAGAATATATGAAGACGGAACTGAAATCCATGGGTTGTAGCCTTTCTTGCGCTAGGATTCTCTTCTTTCCTTCTCTCCAAGCCTAGAGTAGCATTTTGGGCAACTCTCATCTATTTTGGCACTTAGGAGAATAATAAAATAATAAAAACACACGATTCAAAGTTCTCAAAACTCAACCTAAACATAATATTAACCTTCAATAAATAGTAATGGGAAAGAAATACATTGAAATAAATATTCACCCTTTTTCGAAAATGTTTCAATACTCAAGTATGCTTAAACAACCTCAACTCAAACCCTCAGGCAGGTATTACTTGTCAAATAGTCTCCTCAAGATCCACTCCCATAGGGAATTCATGAATCACATGCTCTCAAAATAAATAAGATAGCAATTAAGGCCCCCACACAGGCTACACAGCACAAATAAGCCCCCATATGGATATCAAAATATAAATAAGCCCCCACACGGACATTAAAATAGAATTAACAGTCTCAAATCAAACTACAAGCACATTCCAAAGTCTATAACATATGAATGATTAATTAATTACCCAATCTCAATCTTAAAAAAGGATAGTCAAACCTACATCAAATATCAAAACTTCGCACAACTGCTCTAATCGGAGCTCAACTCATGAATACTGACTCTAAAATGATTACCCATTATCAAGAATGAAAAGAATTTATCAAAAGGAGTCTAATGATATCCATCTAACTAGGTTTAAAAGTTGGGGTCAAAATTGTCCAAAAATTACTTCGAAAATGAAAAAGGCAATACTAAAATTTTATTTTAAAAATATGTTTTACCTATCAAGAGGAGTTTGTGGTTAGAAAACCCATAAAAATTGGCCAAGAAACGAGTTGGAATTCATTATATCTTCAAACTTGAAATTGGGAAGAGAAACCCCCCAATACCCCATTTAAAATCTTGATTTTTCAATTGTTTAAGAAGATAAAAATTGATAGTAATTGATTTAGTAAGAAAAATGGAACTACCCACCAAAGATTCTCCAAACATTGACTCAAAATCGCCTCTCCCAAGCTCCAAACGAGTAAAAATAGTGGAATGAGGAAAATGTGAAATATTCTCGACTTTGACACTGTTCAAGCACCAAATACACATTGTGATCGTGGGTCACTAACCGTAATGATCGCGAAGCACAAAGACCTAGGGTATCGCGAATGTGAGACACTTGTCTGCAATTGCTAAGTTCAAGGGGAATGAGCATCGCGAACGATATAGGCTTCTCCATGATCGCAAAGTACTCACTCATGGACATTTCATCGCGAACGCGGCCAAAGGTTCACGATTGCGAAGAGCATTGAAGCCTACACTAGAAACCAGATCACTGCAGTTTGCCAACTTTAAAAATGCTTCTAATTGGGCCCTCAAAAATCATTCAGAGTCCAATAAAAATAAACCGGATATGCTATTACACAAAATTTCATATTTCAGACTTGATGGACTCGTCATATTTCCAAATATGATGAAACTAACCTCCCGAGCCCCTTTTAGGACTAAAACTCAACTTTTAGCCTATTTTATCTAAACAAAAACAAAGATCTGGGGGGGTGCAAGACAACACTCAACTAGACCAAAATTGACATTCTGGAAGCAACGAAACTTACAGAATTTCCATCCGACGCTTGGATCTCCATATGTTCACCAAAGTCGACCCTTTCAATGGCCTTTTCACTCAAGGCCTCAAATTGCTAAAATCACACCCGATTGCATTGGAAACCATGCCAATCATCCCTATTTTAGAAATAAAGTATAAAAATACTACGAAAAAGGGTAAAATGATCATTTCTCATCGAAAATATTTCTCAAGAATAGGGGCAATATAACATCCATCACTAAAACACGTGTTAGTCCTCAAATGAAGATTAAGTAAAGTACCTATAGGGACGAAAAGCTGAGGATGTCAACAATGCATATCGGACTCCACCTCCTATGCAGCCTACTCAACAGGCCGGTGCCTCAACTGCACTTTCACTTAATCAATACACTTTGACCTCAATTATCTAGTCTTACTATCCAAGACAGCAATAAGCTCCTCCTCAAATGACAGGTCCTGATTCAAAGCAACTAAGTCCCACTGAATCATATGAAAGTCATTATGTCGATATTGCTTAAGCATCGATATATAAAACACAAGATGAACGTTGAAAGGTTTGGGGGCATGGACAATTTATAGGTCACCTCTCCATACTTCTCTAACACCTCAAAAAGGCCAATAAACCTCGGACGGGGCTTCTCTTTCCTCCCAAATCTCATCACACCATTAGTGTGTGACACCTTGAGAAATACTCGCTCACCAATAGCAAATGATACATCACGAACATGCTTATCTGCACAACTCTTCTGCCTACTCTAGGCAGTCACAAAGTACTGCTAAATCAACTTCACTCTATTCATTGCATCTCTCAACAAATCAATACCTCAAGGTCGTACCCCAAAAAAATCAAACCATCCCATAGGAGATCTATACCTCCTCCCATATAAGGCCTCAAACGGCGCTATTTGAATGCTAGAATGGTAACTGTTGATATAAGCAAACTCTGCTAGAGGAAGAGACTGATCCCAATTACCACCAAGGTCCATGACATAAGATCGGAGTAAGTCCTCAAGCACCTGAATAGTCCGCTCCAACTGACCATTGGTCTGAGGGTGAAAGGTTGTGCTAAACTCAAGCTTGGTACCCATATGTTTCTGCATAGAACTCCCGAAGTGAGAGGCAAACTACGTACCACTATCAGACATAATAGAAATGGCACTCCATGCAACCAAACTATCTCACAAATGTAGGTTCTAACCAACTACTCTGCATTGTAGCTGATCTTCACTGGAATGAATAAGCTGATTTGGTCAACCGATCAACAATCACTGATGTGATTCTAGATGTAAGAATAATAAATTTAATCGCAATCAAATAAATAAGAAAGATATAAAGATATGATAAGAAATAGAAATAAAAAGGAATAGACTTTAGAAGTAAAGAAGGGAAAAATCTAACAATTAATATACATTAACCATTAGATTTAATCCAAGGGAGAAAAGAAATGAACTCATACATGAAAATCTTTCTTAGAGTATCCAAGAGAGGTTCGTTGAAGAGATAAAGGGAATCCTCCCAAAACTCACACCAAAAGTGTTTTCTCCATCTTCAAAACTAGCTAACCCTAAATGAAGGCCTTAAAGACAATTTATATTAGTCTTGTAAAAATAGCCAAATTACAAGAATGACCAAATTATTAAAATAACCATTTGAGCATATTAGTGGACTTAAAGTCTTCCTTTCATGCTTTCTTTAACTCTTCCAAACTCAAGATGGTTGGAAGAATGCTCCAAACTTCTTGATAACCTATCTGGTTTTCATCTCTTCCGTCATAAATCCATTTAAGCATGTTATGAATTTTAAAAACACTTTTAACGGATCTTCTAGAAAACTTTGAACCCTTTATGGCTGATTGGAAATTTTTATATCCAACATAGCCCATGACTTCAGTCTGGATAACAATCTTGCTATCTTGATTTGAATCAATCACCAAAATAGAATAATTCTTACCTAAAGTCAAGGATACCCATCACGAAGTCCATGGTAATACACTCTCACTTTCATCGAGAATGGACATCCGTCGCATGGGACCACCCGATTTATGATGCTCATACTTCACTTGTTGTTAATTTAAGGACTTAGCCAAAAAATCAACAATTTCTCTTATCATGACACACCACCAATAGTGGTTTTCAAGTCATGAAACATCTTTGCTGCTCGCAGGGGAATAGAATACATGGAGCAATGAGCCTCATCTAATATCATACATATCCAATCACCAACCTTGGGCACACAAAAATGACCTCTAATCCTCAAAAATCCCTTGGATCAAGAGAGGCTGATTTAGCTTCACCTCTCAGCACTTTATCTCAAATAGTCCTTAACTTGTCATCATCAAACTGATGTACAGGAAACTAATCCATCAAGGTAGACCTATCCTCCACAAAGGTCAAAATACTATGAGGTGTAGAAATGTCAAGTCGAACCAACTATCTATCCAATGACCTCCAAAGCCAAAGGCCTCTTCTCCACCTTAAAAAGGCTAAACTACCAATGCTAGGTGTTTTTTTACTAAAGGAATCTGCTACCATATTAGCCTTGGTTGGATGATAAAGAATGGTGATGTCATAGTCTTTCATTAGCTCCAAACAACTATGTTGCCTTATGTTCAGATTCGATAAAAAAATATACTTAAGGATATGATGATCGGTAAAGACCCCACAATGCACACTATAGAGATACCACAAGGCATCTGCTACCACATTAGCCTTGTCCGGATAATAAAGAATGGTGATGTCGTAGTCTTTCATTAGCTCCAACCAGCTATGCTGCCTCATGTTCAGATTCGACTGAGAAAAAATATATTTAAGGATATGATGATCAGTAAATACCTCACAATGCACATAATAGAGATAGTGTCTCTACAACTTAGAAATAAAGACTACCGCCACTAACTACAAGTCGTGATTAAGGTAGTTTATCTCATGAATCTTTAGTTGTCGAATATCATAGGCTATAACTTTCCCCTTATATATTAATACACCACCCAAACCAACTCTCGAAGCATCACAAAATACAATAATAAATGCCATACCCTTTTGGAGTGATGCTAGAATAGATACTAAAGTCAATAACTCTTTGAGCTTTTGAATGCTCGCCTCACACTCATTAATCCACTAAAATGTCACGATCTTTTGAGCTAGCCTAGTCAAAGGTTCTACAATAAAAAAGAAACTTTTAACAAACAACTGCTAATAGCTTGTTATCCCAATAAATCTCTGAATCTCAGTAACCAAAGTAGGCCTAATATAATCACTAACCACAACAATCTTGGCCAGATCGATCATAATACCATCCTTGGTCACTATATGACCCAAGAATGTCACAAACTCGAGCCAAAACTCACATTTTAAGAATTTTGCATATAACTTCTCCATTTTTAATCACTGAAATACGGCTCTCAAATGACTAACATGACCAGCCTTATTTTTAGTATAAACCAAGATATCATCGATAAACACAATCATAAATGAGTCCAAATAAGGTCAAAATACCTGGCTTATCAACTCTATAAAAGCAGTCAAGGTATAAGTTAACCCAAAGGAGATAACCACAAGCTCATAATGACGATAATGAGTTCTAAAGGCAATCTTCGGGATATCAAATTCTCAAACTCTCAACTGATGATAACCCAACCTCAAGTAGATCTTAAAGAGCACTAATGCACCTTGAAGATGATCCAATAAGTCATCAATACAAGGGAGAGGTGTCACACCCTAAGAGCGTAGGTGTTTGGAACTCTAAAACCATTGCTGGCCCCAAGTGAACCACTTGGATCATTCACTCATTCAAACTAATCAGTGGAAGACTCAACTAAAAAAGAAGGTCAACCCATACTGGACATTTAATCATCTTCATTAATAAGTAAATAATAAATTAAAAATACTAAAAGTATAATGTAATTCAACGTCATAAACTCAATAATGAAATTATGGTTTAAAAACAGACTCTGAAATTAACCATCTAACCCAACTTATACTCGGTCCATGAAGCCACTAACTCAATACTAGAAATGTGCCAAGATAATTCGAAGGCTACCTCAAATGACTATCAAAAGAATGACAAATGAAGGAATAAAATCAAGTCCAATGAATGCAAGGAGATCTCACTAAAAGCTGAACTGGATCTAGTCTTCAATTATGCGTCTGTTGAGGACTTCTATCACCTATATCTGTATCATAGCACAATGTTGGTCAAATGGCATCAGTACATGAAATGTACGAGTATGTAAAATGGATGGAAGGGACAAAATCAATAATACTCAATTACATGGAACTTAACTTAAGGGACTTACTCTGAAATAACCCAACTCAACAAAGCATGAAGTAAAGTAAAACAGTACTTTAAATAATATGAAATAAGATACACAACTTAATATATGAAAATATGATATTTCACTCTTTGGGAGGTTCTCTAACCTATAACCATCACTTATGAACTAGTGATTATATAATGCTTAAAAACTTTCATTGTCGCAGCCGTCCAATACTTTGCCAGAGTAAAGGATGCTCAACTCAGTGGATGCAAAATCAGTCAAAGTCCAATATTTTGGAACTTGAGAAGTATAGCCTCGATCCTACACTGGATACATAGTTTATGGGGTTTGAGTTACCTCTACTCTTACAAAAATAGATGATCAATACTACTGCTAAAATATTTTATAATGCTCATATAATAAATAAAATATCCAATTGACTCATTTAGTCTCTTTTGGACTTAGCTCAAAACTCAACTCATGTCAACTCAAGAAGTGCATTTAAAGTATAATTTAACTTTTCAACTCGATCTCAAAATAAATATCTTAATGTAATAATGCTCAACTCATTTATACTAAAAATGCTCATACAAAACAATAGTAAAGAGGTTTCTCAAACTCACCTGATGCTCAACCCTTTCTCAATCAAAGGCATACTTTAAACTCGAAATAGTGCATAATAAAATTAACACAAAATGTTCATCAATCATTCTTTGACAAACTCCTTAAAGGCATAGAATATAATTGAAATCTCAATTAGTGTTTATGTGAATGTAAACACGAATCTCTACTCTCAACAAGACTCAATACAAATAAATCATTAAGGAATATAGTAATATATGAAAGAACACAAGGAAATTACATATACAATCTCAATAGGGATTATCCTTAACTCAAGAACTCAATTCATGGAACCTCAAAATTTAACTCTACTCGAAGAACTAGAGATGTAAGATATGTGGATAAACTCAATCCACATTATAGGTAGCTTACATACCTGAAAATTGAAAAAATGATTAAAACTTGAAGGTTTCGCTTGAAACCTCAAACTCTAGCTCTTTCTCCTCCCTAATATTTTCTCTCAAATATTCTAAGTGTTTTTAGGGTACTAATAAGGGACTTAAAATAGTCCCAAAAATGTCGAGGTTTTGATCAAGGAAGAGTGGGGAAAGATGAGAATACCCCTCATTAAAATTGTCTCTAGTCGTCTATGAGTCGTCCTTACGAGTTGCAGGGTCTTCGATGAGTCATAAGAGTCCACTCGTAGGATTGGACTGGAAAAAGTCAAGGGGCCTACGACTCAGGTCTATGAGTCATAGAAAGAAGAAGAATTCATAGAATCCATTATTCCATCAACTTCTCAAAAAACCTGTAAACGTAAGTTTCTGAAGTTTCTCTACGGGTCATTTCTATGAGTCATAAATAAATCTATGATTCATCCTGTTGTATCGTAAACTAAGTACTGAGGGCTAAATTTTTCAAGTACTAGAATACAATTTTACAACTCATTTTTATGAGTCGTTGACATCCTTACAGGTCGTAAGGTTGAGTCGTGGGAATGGTCTTCAGGACTCAAAATTTCTCTAAGTATTGAAGGAACCTACAAGTCATCCCTATGACTCATAGAACTCTCTAAGAATCGTAGATGACACTCATGGTCCACTTAGTCATTTCTTTTACTCAATTGTTTCTCAAGGTCCTCGAATTCAGTCTAGGATAGAATAAGATGGAAATTACAATATCTCCACCTTAGAATCATTCATACTCGAATGAATACCAAGCTAAGGGTTTACTCAAGGCATGAATATAATAAAAAACTCAAATATTCAAACATTTGAACAATCAACTACTCAAACTCAAGAATGCTCATCATATACTTAGCCTCGGAATAAACACCAACTCAAGGATAAGAGAAAGGAATACTACCCTCAACAATGACATTAGAAGGCTTGAATAGATGCGGGTATCTAGCCTTCATATCCTCTTTAGCTTCTCATATAGCTTTTTCAGCAAATTGATTTCTCCATAGAACTTTGACGGATGCTACCTCCTTGGTTCTCAATTTGTGAATCTGACGATCAAGAATCTAAACTAGGATCTCCTCATAAGTCAAACTCTCCTTTACCCCAATGATCTCAATCAGAATAATAAGAGAAGGACCTCACAAATACTTTTTAAGCATAGAGATGTGAAATGTTGGGTGAATCGTTGTTAAATCTAGTGGCAACTCCAATTTATAAGCTACATTACCAACCCTTTTCATAATCTGATAAGGACCAATATAGCGGGGACTAAGTTTCCCTTTCTTTACAAATCTCCTAACTCTTATCATGGGTGAAACTTTTAGGTACAACCAATAATTTACCTCAAATTCCAAGTCACTCCTCATAATATCAGTGTAGGATTTCTTATGGCTTTTCTCAGTCTTTAATCTCTCTTGGATAATCTTTACTTTTTTCATTGCTTGATGAACAAATTCTGGTCCAACAAACATAGCTTTACCAACTTCAAACCAACCAATTGGTGATATATACCTCCTCCGATAAAAAGCCTCATATGGAGCCATTTGAATGCTCGAATGTAAGTTATTATTGTAAGCAAACTCAATAAGTGGAAAATGGTCATCCCAATTACATTTGATGTCGATAAAACAAGCTCATAACATATCCTCGAGATTTTGAAGAGTACGCGCTGCCTAATCATATGTCTAAGGATTAAAAGCGATACTAGGAGTCTCCTTCAAACTCAAACCTTTCTAGAAGGACTTCCAAAACTACGATGTGAATTGGGTACCTTTGTTTGAGATGATTGAAAAGGGAACTCCATGCAATCTAACTTCTCTCAAATATAACCCTTGCATAATCTTTTGTTGGGTTTGTAGTCTTAACGGGCAAGAAGTGGGTTAATTTGGTCATTCTATCCATAATCACTCAAATAGAATCATGTTGTCTACAAAATAGAGGTAAACCTGTAATAAAATTCATGTTAATCATTTCCTACTTCCATTCTGGAACTTTATATTCAGAGCTACACCACAAGGCCTTTGATGCTCAACCTTGACTTGTTGGAAATTTGGGCACTTGGATACAAACTCGGCTATGTCTCTTTTTATACCATTCAACCACTAGACCTCCCTCAAGTCGTGGTTATTTTTGTAGAACCTGGATAGATGGAACACCTAAATCTATGGGCCTATGCCATAATTCTTTCTCGTATGTCATCAACACTTAGCAAAAGTCATTACCTTCTGCTTGTGAACATCATCTTTCAATTAGAGGAAAATGGGATCTTGGCCTTGCTTCTGTTTCACCTCTGCAACAAAAGATGATTCAGCCCCATTCCAAATAATGGTACCACCATCACTAGAGTCAATAAGCTGAATTACCAAACGTGCTAGCCTATGCAGCTCTTTAGACAACTCTTTTTTTCCTCTTCCACATTAGCAATTCTCTCCATAAATAACCTGCTAAGAGCATCAGTAACAATATTAGCTTTACCTGGGTAGTAGAGAATGTTCATATTATAGAGCCCATTTGGATAAGCTTAAAAAAGTAACTTTTATGTATGAAGTGCTTTTAGAACTTTCAAGTACTGAAAGTTATTTTTATAAATAAGCAATTGAGTGTTTGGATAAAAATACTTTGGTCTGAATTTTATGGCTGAAAAGGTACTTTAGAAATTAAAATAAAATATAATAGATATAAAAGTAATTTTCATTATCAAAGAAAAAGGCTTTCAGCCCTCCAAAAACAGTTAGGATTTTTAACTTTTCATTTTTGGGTGACTTTAAAAACTTTATGGCTTAAATTTAACATTTTAAATTAGTAGCCAAATACCACAATAAGCTAAAAAGGACTTATAAGTTGGTTTGACTAACTTATAATCCCATCCTAATGGGCTCATAATCCTTGAGTTGCTCAAGTCATCTCCTCTACCTCAGGTTTAGCTATTTCTGAGTAAAAACATATTGTAGGCTTTTATGGTCTGTGAACACATCAATATGCACTCCATAAAGATAATGATGCCAAATATTGAGAGCAGACACTACGGCTGCCAACTCAAGTTCGTGAGTTGGGTAGATCCTCTCATGAATCTTAAGTTGTCTAGAAGCATATGCAATAACCTTGCCCTTCTGTATCAACATAATTTAACTCTTTAACTCAACCTCAAAATAAATATTTTAATGTAGAAATGTTCAACTCGTTTATACTAAAAAGGCTCATATAAAACAATAGTGAAGAAGTTTCTCAAATTCACCGCATGCACAACTCTTTTTCAATCAAAGGAGAAAATAACTATTCTTTAGACTCAAAATAGTGCATAACAAAATTAACACGAAATGTTCATAAATCATTCTTATACAAGCACCTTCAATACATAGAATATAATTAAAATCTCAATTAGGGTTCATGTGAATGCAAACACAGAATCCCCACTCTCAACAAGACTCAATTCAAATAAATCATCAAGGAATATGGTAATATATGCAAGAACACAAGGAAATATTATATACAATATCAATAGGGATTATCCTTAACTCAAGAACTCCATTCATGGATCCTCGAAACTCAACTAAACTCGAATAACTGGATATATAAGGCACGTAGATGAACTATTTTCATGTTATGGGTAGCCTTACATACCTGGAAATTGAAGGAACGATTGAAACTTAAAGGCTTTGCTTAAAACCTTGAACCCTAGGTGTTTCTCCTCCCCAATCTTTGCTCTTAAATATTCTAAGTGTATTGAGGGCATAAGTGTATAGGGTACAGATAAGGGACTCAAACTAGTCCCAAAAATGTCAAGGTTTTGATCAGGGAAGGGTGTGAAAAGATGAGAATACCCCTCATTAAAACCTTCTCTAGCCGTCTACTAGTCGTCCCTACGAGTCGTAGGGTCTTTAACGAGTCGTGGGAGTCCATACATAGGACTGGGATAGAAAAAAGGCAAGGGTTCTATGACTCAGGTCTACAAGTCATAAAAAGAAGAAAGAGTCATAGAACCCATTTGTCCTACAACTTCTCAAAAAACCTAAAAACTTGATTCTCTAAAGTTTCTCTACAGATTGTTTCTACGAGTCGTAAACAACTTGACAATTTGTCCTATTATATCGTAAACTAAGTACTTAGGCCTAAATGTTTAAGAAACTAGAAAACAAGTTTATGACTCATTTCTATGAGTCATCGACATCCATATGGGTCATAAGGTTGTGTCGTAGGAATAGTCTTCAGGACTCAAAATTTCCCTAAGTGTTGGAAGGACCTACGAGTCATCTCTAACTTATAAAACTCTCTACGAATCGTAGATGACACTCGTGGTCCACTTGGTCATTTCTGTTTCTCAATGTTTTTCTCATGGTCCTCGAATTCAGTCTAGGCTTGAATAACACGAGGTGCTACAAAAGGATACTTGTTCTTGATGGTGACTTTTTTCAATTGTCGATAGTCAATACACATCCTCATAGCACCATCCTTCTTTTTCATAAATATGATCGGTGCACCCCATAGCGATGCACTAGGTCAAATAAATTCCTTATTTAACAAATCTTCCAATTGTTCTTTCAACTCCTTTAATTTTGTCATAGCCATCTGATAAGGAAAAATAGAGATAGGCTTGGTTCTCGGCTCCAAATCAATCACAAAATTAATGACACGGTTAAGAGAAACAAATGACAAGTCTGTAGAAAACACATCTATAAACTCTCTTACCACCCTCGTGGTCTCTAAAGAATATGACTCTTTTCTAAGATCATGTACATAAGACAAATAAGACAAGAAATCTTTATCCATCATATGGAGAGATCGAATATAAAATATCACACCCTTAGGATACGAACTCAAATTACCCTTCCACATCAAGCAAGGAAACTGAGGTAATCTAACGTCATGGTCTTAGCATAACAATCTAAACTAGCATGATAGGGAGATAATCAGTTCATACCCTATATCACATCAAAATCAATCATGTCTAATAAAATTAAGTTTTCTCGGATCTCTCTATCCAAAAATATCATGACACACCCCCGATATACTCGATCCACCACTAAAGATTTACTTACCGAGGTAGAAATAGTAATAGGCCCAGCAAGAGGCTCACACACATAATCAATACCCATATCAAAATAAGTCGACACATAAGAGTAGGTAGACCCTGGATCAAATAATAATAAAGAAAAAGATGGAAAACCAGAACATAACCTGTAATGACCATATCAGAAGCCTCTACCTCAGATCTACCCGGTATAACATAACATAATTGACTGTCACCACTAGCTTGTGAACCACCACGAGCACCACCTCAAGCTCCACTCTTGGCACCCCAGGTGCCACCTATAGCACTCTATGAAGCACCTTAAACAATTGGGAAAGTGTAAAATGAATAGTCGGTTTCCCAAGCTGAATAATAGAAGGAACACATTTGGGTAATCCCTTGCCTTATGCCCACACTCATCACCACATAGCAACCTCGAGGACCTGATCCCCTCAGAGAAAAACCAGAAGTGTCAACACGCCCTCTGGAGCTTTCAGAACAACTGCATCTAGCCTGACCCTATCTAGATCCATCTATACCATTTATGCCCTGAATTTTTGCCTTTACAGGTCTTCTCTAGTAACCCTAGGTGCCTGGAACCAAATACTACCTGCCTCTAGAGGAATGATAGTTGAGCTGACCCTACTAGAGGAACCTCATGGCCCCGCCTTGTCTAGTTGTCGGATACTCTTAGTCATCTTGCCATGATTAATAATACTCTAAAATGTACCACCCGACAACACAAGAGAGGATGTATCCTCCTAAAGATAATCGATGAACCCCTTTACCAAATTACGGATCTGTTTAAACTCGGTGGGAATACTCAAATAGCATAATAAGACAACTTATGAAAGTGAGCCTCTACTCAGATACTGATGGGAATCCATGCTCTAATTTGTCAAACTCATCTCGGAGCTGATCACGAAGGCTAGAAGGCACAAACCTCTCAAGAAACACTTTAGTAAACTGCTCCCAACTCATCATAGGAGAACTAGTAGGTCTACAAGCAAGAACCGAGCTCCACCACTTCTTATCCACTTCTACAAATTGATATGAAGTGTAATGTACTATATGTAACCCTAGAATATTAGGTTGAACAACCTATCCTGACACTCAATGAAAAAGTCATAGACCTTCTCTTCAGCCATATTATCAAATTTGGGAGGCGCCAATCGAACAAACCTTTTAAAAATCTTTTGCTCAGACACTGACATGGAAACACTAGTAGAAACTATCAAAGCTACGAATCTCGGAGGTGCAATAGAACTATAGAAGGCATTGAAGAAGAACTAGAAATCTAAAATCCCATATTAGGCCCCTGAAATGGTGGTGTAGCGCCAACTCTAATATGAGATCCTAAAGTACCTGGAAGAGCACCAGGAGTAGGAGAACTATCCCATGTAGCCAATAATCGAACCAGTAGCTCCTGAAGTATCAGAGCATTATCGGAGACCTCAGGAGGCTGGGTTGGCCTCTACTATTTAGTCTGCAACTTAAAGTCATCCTCATACTCATACATAGGCTCAAGTGATGGCTTTCTAGATCGTCCACGAACAAGTACTTCTCCTTTCGCTTGACCTCAACCCCTACTTCACCACGTTCTCTACCTCACCCAGGATTTGGGCTCAAGCAGCAGGTACAGCCTCACCCTCGGTGACTCTAGCTCTAGTCCTCATCATCTGCGTAAAAGGAATAAATTAGAGGTATCCAAATCTAACTAAAGGAATCAAAAGGAGGAATTTGTTCTAATAAGTATCATATAGCCTCTCAAAAATAAGTACGGATGTCTACATACTGATCCGCAAGACTCTACTAAACACTCTGTTCTTTAACTAATGAGACTTGTAACCTATCGTTCTGCTATTAATTTATCATGATCCAAAATCCAAAGTCATGATGGCATACATCCTAACATCCAACTGATCCATAAGCCTAAAAGTAAAAAACTCATACGAGACTCTCAAAAGAAAAATCACACCACAAAGAGGAGGATAACAGCAAAAATATCACAAAACTTGATGTCATAAGTGTAAAGAACATTTAATACATGGTTTGAATTGTAAATACATCATAATATAGCTAATAATCTATAATAGGAGTACCTAAAGTACCTGGAAGAATACCAGGAGTAGAGCACCATCCAATCTAGCCAATAATCGAACTAGTAGTTATTGAAGTATTGGAGCGCTATCTACGACTGTAAGAGGCTGGGCAGGCCTCTGCTCCTTAGGTTGCTGCTCAAATTCATCCTCATGCTCATACATAGGCTCAGGTGATGGCTCTCTAGCTCGTCAACAAGCACGTGTTGCTCTTCTCACTTGCCCTCAACCCTTAACTCCACCACATCTTTTACCTCAAATCAGAACTGGGGCTCGGGCATCAGGTGCAGCCTCACCCTCGGTGACTCTACTCTAATCCTCATCATATGCACAGAAAGAATAGATTAGAGGTAACTAACACTTGATATAAATAAATCATACGAAACAAATCAAAACAATGAATTTCTTCTAATAAATATCATGTGGCCTCTCAAGATAAGTACGGACGTCTACGTACCGATTGGCATGACTCTACTAGACACTTTGCTCTTTAACTTATGAGACCGGTAACCTAGCGCTATGATACCAATTTGTTATGACCCAAAATCTGAGGTAATAATGGAACACATCCTAACATCTAACTGATATATAAGCCTAAAAATAAAAAACTCATACGAGACTCCAAAAAAAAAAAAGTCAGGCCACAAAAAGAAGGATAACAATAAAAATATCTCAAAACTTTGTGTTATAAGGTAAAGAGCATCTAATACAAGATTCAAATCTGAAATATATCATAAGTCTCCGAATAATACTAAAGACTACAAAATGAAAGATAGACTAATGGCGATCCAGCTCCCAAAATCTCACCACTAATCTGAAGTGCAAAATACGCTAGAACAATCAGCTGCCACGCAAAGTACCCTGACTAAGATTTTCATCAAAAGAGGACACATAAGTAGGGATGAGTACAATCCTTATATCCTTCGCAAGTTTGACCAACTGAGTATAACGAATTAATCAAGCCTATGAACGGCGCGATTATAATAAACACATAAGAACAGTTTGATATCATAATTAATCAGATATATTAACTAGTGCAAAAAAGCTATACGATGCAATATAATTTGATACAGCAATAATATGGTGGTGCGGTGGAATCATGGTCACCGCATAACTTATCATTTAAACCTGTTGAGCTAAGGCTTCCAAAAAAAGACCCATTAGGGACTCACAGTCCATATATTAAATCACAATCACAATATCTCATCAACTTGTCACCTAGCACTTGGTCAAGGATATATAAAAAGGTGCCACATTTTCTTTCTCAAAATTAATTTCCAAAGTTCTTAACTTCTCAAGATCAGTGACATAATGAATGAGGATGAATGCATCACAACACATATGGCATGGAGGTAATATTCAACTCAACATATAACACAAGGTTCAAATTTCTCAAAACTCAATATAAACATGATATTTACCCTCAATAGATAGTAATGAGATGGAAACACATTGAAATAAATGTTCACCCATTTTCCAAAATGTTTCAATACTCAAGTGTGCTCAAAAAACCCATTCAACCCCTTAGGCGGGCATTAAAAGTCAAATAGTCTCCTCAAGCCTCTCCCACAGGTAATTCATTAATCACATGCTTCCAAAGAAAATAAGATAGCAATTAAGGGGCCACACAGGCTACACAACACAAACAAGCCCCCACACGGGCATCACAATATAAATAAGGCCCCACACAGGCATCATAATGAAATTAATAGACTCAAATCATACTACAATCTCATCCCAAAGTCTATAATATATGAATGATTAATTATCCAATCTCAGTCTCAAAGAACGATAGCCAAACCTACCTCAAATGTCGAAACTTTGCACGAATGCTCTAATCAGAGCTCAACTCACAAATAGTGACTTCAAAATAATTATCCACTATCAAGAATGACAATATTTTATCAAAAGGTGCCTAATGATATCCATATAGCTAGGTTTAAATGTTAGGGATAAAATCGTTCAAAAACTACTTCGAAAATAATAAGGGAAATTCTGGAATTTTATTTTTAAAACATGTTCTACCCATCAAGGGGAGTTTGTAGTTAAAAACCCCGTAACAATGGCCAAAAAATAAGTTAGAACTCATTAAATCTTCAAACCAGAAATAAGGAAGAAAAATCCCCCAAAACCCCATTTAAAATCTTGATTTTTCAATGGTTTAAGATATAAAAAGTGATAGGAATTGATTTAGGAATAGAATGGAACTTACCCACTGAAGACTCTCCAAAAATTGACTCAAAATCGCCCCACAGAAAAAAAAAATCTCAAGAATATGGATATTACAAAAAGCTTCCAAAAAGGGGGAAAGTTGAACCTGACACTACATTACACCCCTATTATGTACAATGTATCGTTTTCAAAATTACAGTTTTGATACATAACTCTATTTTATTGAAACATCACTTAGTTTGTATCAGGTTCATTATATATGCATTTGATGCATGAATACTATAATTTCCTATTTTATTATGAATCAATTGTTGCTATGTATCTGCAATTTTATTCAACTTAAAAGTTTATGTATATGTACACATTACCAAATCATATTCTTGATACATAAACCCTATTATTTTATAACTAAAGCAATGTGTATCAAATTTATTGGTATGTATGTGATGCATAAAAATATCAAATTTGTCTATTTCACTATGTATAATACATTGTTTTGATGCAACATCTTGTGCCATTGTCTTTGTCGAAGATGCATAAAAGTATTCACATGCTCCTACTGTGGTTGAATCAAAAATTCGTAATTCATGTAATTTATCAAAATTGAAAGTAACAAAGTACATAACAGATACAAACATGCAGAGGTGAAGAAGAAGTAATTGTATAAGGATACTTTCATACTCCAAGAACAGTCCTCTAAGTAGCATTTTAAGACATAGCTGCACAATTTGTTTAACACTTTATTATATGTATCAAATACATATCAAACCACCACTATGATATGTATCACCCACAAAAAAATGTTATTGGGAACAATTACATGTATAATGTATCACTTATAAGCTACAATATTTCTCAAACATAATAAGATGCATAAATAGTAATGTATCATACTCATTTTTTTGCTATAATACATAAATACGATTTCATACTACATGTATCTGATACATAAAACCTATCACACAATAATATATTGATCTCAAATCAAATAGCTTACGGGAAATAATTAGTTATTTAATATATCTAGTAGAAATACAATAATTATCAATTTATACAAAATACATAAATAATAATACATCATGATTAATCTATCAATCTTGAAAAATACAAATCAATAATCGATTGATAGCAGACGTTGCATCAAAGCAATGTATCTCTTCAGCCTTTTTGTTTGTTGTATGGATGCAGAGTGGATATATTGGATATTCAGAAGCAGGTTTCTTCACTTCGACGTACAATTTTACTCACATGCCATCTCTAATAATCATTGCAGATAAATTACCTTCTACGATATATCACATCTCTTTTGTTTCCCTCAATTCATCAATCTTCAATTCAGCTGCAATGGTTGATTTGAGATTCACAGATGAAATTTTTTCTCTAACAACAATTACATCACTTATGTATCGTCTACACCTCATTTCAATTTTCCAGATTTTTTATTGTCTTAGCAAAATTGAGATATTCATGTATCTTCTCAAATTTTATGACAATTTGAAATCAAAATTAAAAGTTCTTACGCTTTGTGAGGGATTGATTACAAGTGATAACAACGTGATTACGTAATTTATGGGATTGGAATCTGATTTTAATTTTTTTTCCTTTTTAAGCATAACAGTCGAAAAGGTAATATATCAAAGGTTATGTATCTGGATTGCCTGTGATGTATCCGAGATTCACTGATTTTAAGGCATTTTCATAATTTGAAAAATGGTAGGGATAATGTAATGACCCTGAAGATTATTTTTTTAGAAATTCTCTTAAAAAAATCATTTTACCCCTCTTAATAGGTTCTCCGAGTCATGTTTGGTCAGCTTGCGAAATAGATTTTGAAATTTTATCAAAAAGTTGTAATTCTTAGAAGTTTTTTAAGTTTTAGAGACTTTAAATTGTTAAAAGTGATTTTTGGTAAAAACCAAAGCTACGAGTCTCAAAATAAAATTTTGTCAGTTTCATCAGCTTCGCAATGTGGAATTTAGTCTAGCAGTATTGTTGTTTTAAGTTTTGGAGTCGATATATGGAGTTGAGCCCTTAAATTGGAAATTTAAGTGAATTTAGGCTAAAGTTTGGCTTTGGTTAGCATTCGAAATTCGAACAAGCAAATTAAAATTCAGTTAGTTCCATCAGCTTCGGAGCATGACTATTGGGACTATTGGCTCAGATCTTGAGGTATTTAGATGAGTTTTAAAAGAGTTTTGGTGTTTTAAAGTTGAAAGGATACGACAGTTGACCAAAGTCAACATTTGGTTATGGAAGTTTAGAATGAAATTCTGAGAATTCCTTTAGCTCCGATATGGACTATTGGTTTGGGTTCCAAAGATTTTGGTTTGATTTTAAGTCATTTGATGAGATGCGGAAAAAGTTAAAGCTAAAGTTTAATTTAGTCAACGTTTGAGCTTAGAAAGGTTATTTTTGAGTTTTGATGATTCCACTAAATCTGAATAGTATATTTAGTCTAGTCGAAGGTTTGGTTCAATTCTCGAAGCTATTGGATGAGTTTCATGTCATTATTTGGAAATTTGGAGATTCTTAAGTTAAAATGAATTTGATCATCATCGAACTAAAATGAATCTATTTTGGTTTTCTCATGGTTTTTTTGAGTTCGAAATATCATTTTCAAGCTAGTAGCATATTTGATTTGTGTTCGAAGGTTCTAGACGAGTTTTCAATGAGTTTCTAAGCTTTTTGGGTGCTTTGTCACTATTTCAGCAAATTGTGCCAACTAAAAAGTTCATTATTAGTTTTAAGGATCAAAAAATTATTTCAAAACTTCCAAAATTTTGAGAAGGAATTATAGGACTGATCTACAAATTTTGGTGCATTTTTGCTAAGCCGAGATTTATTTTTTATCGCAAAATATGAATAATTATTTGTAGAAAATAAAGAATCTTTGACTAGGCAAATGAGTACAAAATTGAGTTTTGATTATACGAGCAAGTCCATATCATTATTTAAGATATTTAAAAAAAAGAATCGGATCATTTTGCTACCATATGAAGAAGTTACGACCCTTTTAGTGAAAAATTAAGTTGCTTGTTTCTGGTGCAAAATATTGTTGTACAGCTATATAAACTTAAGATTGTGTTTATTTAGTATTTTGAGCATATTAGGAGCCCTAGAGTTCAAAATGGAGTAATTATTGCGGCTTTATTCTCGATTTAATATGGGGGTTAATATTTGATCCTCAATTTGACATTTTTTCATGATTTCTTCATCTAATTTTCTTTCTCTACCTGTAAATTTCTTGGAGAAATTTAGGGTTTTATCTATTTGGACTCCGTTTTTATTGAAAAGGGTATATTTATGATCCTTTTGTTATGGGTAAACTGATTTTGGCAATAACTTGTTGATTCACTAATTATTTTCATCATATTAATCGCGTATAATTTGGAATTTTTTGATAAAGTTAAAATTTGATATATTGAGGTTTTGAAGGTCGATTTTAACTTTATTTTCGATAAAATTTTATATTTGAACTTTTCTAAGCATGGGTAAGATATTTTTCAAGAAATATTTCAAATTTGAGTCGGGATTTTAAATTCGGGTATAAGGGTTTTCTCAAGAACATGAATTTTAGTAAAATTGATGATTATGGACTGATTTCAACTTCATTTTCAAAATGGTTTCACCGTTGAAAGTCAAAGACTTTAGAGAATATTTTCGTGTAAAAATTTATAGATTTACCCTTCATTTCTAAAATTAGATTTTTGGGTCAATTTCAACCCGATTTTCAAAATTGGTGATTTGAATATTATTGTGCTCGTATTGTTATTGGGAATTCATATTTGAATAGATTTTGTGGATCCAAATACTTGAAAAAAGGGGAAGACCCAAGTGTCAGAGTAGTTTGTGCTTGAATTGAGACAAATAAACTTTTAAACCTTCGTTAAAGCTTGTAGAATCTTGTTCTCCTTGTTATATATGTTGGGAAATAATGAGAATTGGTTCGGTTTACTTGCTCACTTTGATTGATCTTAATAATGATGAATAGGGATAATAAAATGGCAATTTGATGACTTATATTGATATGATTGTTGTAATGATGATCTTGATACATTAGTGGAAATGTGACATGACTATCTTGATATAAATTGCATGTTGTTATTATAATTATCATATTCTCGTATTCATGTGAATATTTTGTATTTGCATTGGTTATGTAATAATGGGATTAGACTTGATTGATGATTATGCCGAATGTTAATAGTTCCGACGATGCCGAAGGAAAATGGTTCTGACGATTGATGATTAAGTCGAAGAGAAATGGTTCTGGTAGATACATGGACCATGTGATACCCCCATGAGTTACGGCCTGCTAGTCAGTGGATGTGTATCATTAGGACAGACATGCATCACTATATATGACATCACATTGCATTGCATCGCACATCATTTGTCATCTGTGAACTTGTGTTTACCCCTTGGTGTTCATGTGATTGATATACTTGATATTGATATGATTTAACTGGTGACGCTGTTGATGAGCTATTCTTGACTTATGTGCTAACTAATATACGAACTGCTAGGTTGGGATTATTTTTATGCAGGTTGTAGTTGAGGAGGTTTGGTTGGTATGATAGGAGCACTTGTGTTCTATTTAGCCTTATTTAGTGTTAGTAGTCCGCTTGCTAAGTACTATGTTGTTTGATACTCATTCCATGCTTCTACACTTGTGTATGTTGTGAGCCCGGACCAGTGTATTTTTTCTTTCTATCACTATTCATATTCGAGGCTATCATTGTTATAACCCGTATTTTGTATATTTGGACATTTTGGGATAATAGTAACAAGTTAAGGATAATGCCATGTTTTGATCTTGCTTGATACATAAGTTGGTTATGAAAATTTTGGAATGTGAAAATATTGGAAAAGGCTAAGGGCAAAGATTTAAATTTCAAAAAAAATAGTTTCATGAATTACCCAAAAAAAAATATGGACTAAGTGATTGGGCTTGGAACTTTAAAAAAAATAACAAGAGAGGCCCAACCATAAGGAGTGGCCCATGGTCCAAAAAAAAGACCCAAGCTCATGTAATTTATCCATGTGATAAATGGATAAAAGGGCCACTTAATCATAAATCATGGAACTTTCAAGACAAATTGAGAAAGGAGAAAAACCAAAGGAAAAAAAGGGGGAAATTCGGCCATGGCCTAGGAAATTTTGGCCCTTGAAATCTTGTTCCAAAAATTATTTTCTTCTAGTATTTCCACTAATTAAAGGGTCCTCTATAACGTAGTGTAGTTATTTCGGAAGATAGAATGCTTATTTCATCGATTTAACACCTTAGTCGAGTGGAGAAGTTAGGAGAAAAATGTAAGAATTAATTTCTTTTTATTATGTTATGAAGGCTTGTTTACGTTGTAGTATGTAGAAATGGTAGAATTTATGAAAATATGGAAGTTTGCATGGTGGATTTGCATATGTGTATGGCTGTGTATATGTGTTGTTGTATAGGCAAGATGAATTAAATTTTATGTAGTATTCTCGTTGTAGTTGTTGTGGACTTTATATTGGAAATGGAAGTTGAATGAATTTGGTGAAGTTGGAAAGGGGGAGTAGGGTCGTGTGGTGTAGGGTGATGAGATGGAAATGAATTAATTTTGTTTAGTATGTCAGTTGTGTTGTTGTGATCCTTATAATGTAAAGGAAGGTTAAATGGTTTAAGTCAGCATTGAAATTAATTGTAGCAACTTATGTCATCTTAGTATGATTTACGATATTATGAAAATGAAATTGTTAGAGTGGGGATTGTTGTTGTCGACTATGAATTTGAAAGTAGAAAATGCATCGTGATAGTTTTGTTGCATATATAGAGATTTCGGGTGAAATATGGAATTGGTGAATATTGTATAGATTCCTTGGAATGTTCTTGGTCTACATTTGAACGATCTTAAATTAGTATACAAACACAAAAATGTTGATATTAATTTGAAAGTGAAAAATTGGATTGGAAGTTGTTGCACTATGTAGACAATTTATGTTACGATACGTTTCAAATCGATTGTTGATGTTATTTGTATTGTTGTTAGTATGGTTGTTGACATTTTTGCCGAGTTGAAATCTCGGAGATATTGTATGTATAGAGGAGATGCTGCCCAAATTTCTGTAGACAAGTATTGGTTGGGATTGAATTCTTAAAGCCTTATAGTTAATATTTGGTAAATGTGACCAATTATAGATTTGAAGGAAAACAGGATTTGAATTGAGACAAGCGCAAAAGGCCAATAAGGTATGTAAAGCTTTATCTTTCCTTCTCTTGGCATGTCCTAGGTGTAACAGGTTTGGATACGAGCCTCAGAGACGACTCTACTCTTCGAAATCTGCATCTAAACTTGCCCCTTTTTCATTCAAAAAAATTGAACTAAATATTTATGAATAGTTGGGAAAAAATTGTCTAAACAACTAGGACTTGCACAAAAAGGACCCGACTATCTTAGAACTCTTATAAGTAACTTCATGAAGTTTAACACACGTAATTTGTGTACGTCACCTCATTTGGTCGAGGTGGGCCCATTATCCTCGAATTTCCCTTTATTATTCCATTGACTTATTTCTTGAGTAGAATTCAAAGAAAATTCTTTGTTACTTTTCCAACTATCAAAACGATAGTTGTTTTAATTATTTCCTTGAGTCCCATAATATATTTTGAAATATAAAAATGAGTTCAGAGAAACTATTTTGACATAGACCATCGTGACATCTGAAAGACATACACTATGATTACCGCTCAATTCCTCTTATATGATTTGTCATCGGAGTTATGCTATCGAGTCTCTGTAAATGTTTTGTATTTTATATTGTATTTAGTTTCTCACTACTCCACTCGTGGATGCCTCAATGCTTCCTCCACTGAGCCCGGGCCAGGACATGTTATCACGCGTACTTCTCTGCATTGTTCGTTGTGCCCCGATGTGAGGGGGAAGGTATAACATGTACATGAGTTGTGGTGTATGTTGTGCCATGTACACATATGCTGATGTTTGAGGATATGATAGGATATGGCCATTTGATATGATATGATTTGTTACAGAGATATTTCTTACTCTGGAGTATGTTTGCTATGGCGCCAGTGACAAAATGGCGACCATGTTTTGTTCACCGAGTCCCGTAATGGGGGCGCATATGACATATATTTTTTCGCATGCATTATCGGGGGCTGTGATAAGCATTTTGATATTCTAGATATTTCGCTCATTTCTTTTTTGCACATTTTATTCAGGTTATGACTTTATTTATTACAGTCCATGCTTTACATATTCGATACATTTTCCTTACTAACCCCCTTTCTTCGGGGGGTTCATTACATGTCCGCAGGTACAGATACTCAATTTGCCGATCCGCTTGCTTAGGACATCCACTTTGTTGTTTGACAGTTCTCCTTTATCCGGAGCCCCTATTTGGTACTAACGTTTCTGTAGAATATTTATACACGTTGGTCATGGGTACAACGGGGCCTTGTCCCATTATATGATTAGGCTATTGTTCTGTAGAGTTATGTAGATTTGTGTTGTGGGTTTTGTATATGTTTTGTGGGTTTTGTATATGTGTTTTGGGCTTTTATTTTCCGTGATGGCCTTAACGGCCTTCGTGTGCTACATCTGCTTTCGTGTGCTCTTTAGCAACCTCATTTGATTTCTACATTTATTTATTCTGCTAATATGCTAATTGTGGCTAAGGGTACGTATGGATATCCAACTCGGGCACGATTCGTGACCTACGGGATTGGGTCGTGACAATCATTTGGAGTTGTTGAGGTAGCTATTGCATCCCTCTGTAGACACCTCTTACTTTTACTATATTTTAGTCCTATTTTTGAGACCAAGACATTTGAGATTGTATTTTTTTTTGAATCTTTGTAATAAATTAGCGGCTTGTATACGTGATAATCAATCTTTGAGGATTTTGAGTATATTTATCCATTTTGCTAAGTTATGCCTTGTATTATCTTACTTATTTCTGCATTTTATTTTCATTGGATTTTAGACTGACTCGTCTCGATGGTTTAAGACGAGTGTCATCACACTCGATTTTTGGATTGTAACAGATAGGATGTAATTAGCTCTTAACACTATGAGATTTGTGAAATTTTTACTACTTACATACTAAACCAACAATTCTCGCTCCACTAAACTTGAAAAATATAATTACTCCCCCTTATTAAATTACACCTAATTATAGATTGAATGACACGGAGACCCTTATACATGACTCAAATTATCAACTGGATCCTTCTACTTACGACTTTACCAACTGAACATTTAAATTCTATCAAAAAAGAATTTTTAAACCCCTTTGACCATTGACTAAACATATGTGGCATTAAGATGCTGAGTTGGACAAAGTGTAACACCTCAGAAATCTCCAACTCAGATCAGGTCAGAAAAAGCTAAGGAAAAATTAAAGTCTGTAGAAAATTGACTTTTACGAACACCATCTATAGAGAGTAAAAGGAACCACAAACTTAAATGGAATCCGTAGATGAGACCAAAAATAGAAATATTGGCCTGAGATTTACGAGCCAGGTCTATGGGCTGTAAATCATTTTACGAGTCGTAAATCAGAATCGTAGATCAACTTCAGAAATTTGAAAATTGTACTTGGACAGGACGATCTTGGTTTACGGATCGTAGAAACATTTATGGGTTGTAAATAGGTCTCGTAATCCAAAGTCCTGAAATTTCAGAAACTCAGAAATTCTCTGATTCTTACGGACACACTATATGACTCGTAGAATGATCTACGGACTGTAGATGGGTCTCATAGAATTAATCTTTTGAAACTCGGAATTATGGCCTGATTTCTACGAACAGGGATCTACGGTCCGTGGATGGACTCCGACAATTTTTCTTCAGGGTCATTTTTATCTTTTCCCCCTCTTTTAAGTGCAACATGCTTCGTGCGTGCAGTTCCTTTCTTTTTTTGGTAGGTAATTTTGTCCAACTATTTTTTATTAAACTTAATGAAGACTAATTTTATCAAGGGAAATTTTCATAAATATACTACATTAAGAAAATATTTATCATTTATAACAATAATATTTTTTTCACTGAACTCTTATAATACAATTATAATACATTTTTAATACATATTAGCGAGAATAATTTATAAAACTCATATAATAGAAGTTTTATTCATAGATAATATATTTATCACATACTTTAATACACTTATAATACATTGTGTTAATTTCTTACCAAACAAGTATAATATATTTTAAAACACTTATAATACATTTATATTGCATGCATAATTTATTTTTAATACATGGCAGATATATCATAATATTGCTATATACTGCTATAAATGGTAATAAATAAAAAGTATCGCTAAAATCAGTAATTATTTATTAAAAAATGTTTTTCCTAGTAATTTTTCCTTTTTTCAAACTCTACTTATTGAATCCAAAAATTTAATATCAACGTATTTCACAACTATATGTGAACTTCTCCCGGTAAATTGAATCCAAAAATTTAATATCATCCTATTTCACAACCATTTGTGAACTTCTCCCGATTTTGCCTGAGTGGTTTAGGAAGATTGGCAATTAAAGTAGGGTGTGTTCAGTATGGTGAAAAAAAAAATCAATTGTTTTGTATTCGATTGGTTAATTTTTTTTTGAAAAATTAAGTATTTTGAGACTGAAAAAGTGATTTTCTTAGTGAAAATAAAGAAAATAAGTTTCGTAAGTGATATTATACATTGATTGTATTTATCCTCTCCGCACCAATATTACACCCCTAACCCTAACCCACATTTATAGTAGTATTTGTCAGAGATATAATATTTTTTACTTATTTATCGAGTACAAAAAGATAAATACAAAATCTACTTATTGTTTTTGAAATAATTAATAATATTTTTCTTTCCTACCGAATGGTGGGTTTGAGGTTTCTCTTCAGTTTAAAGGTATCTCAATGGAGTTAGTCTTCAAAGGGAAGACAATGTGCTGCCCCCTCTATTTTGATTAAAATAATAACTTTTGAATTATGACTTCCCCAAAAATATATGAACCTACTAAGTAATTTATATGTATGTATCTATAGATCTTTGCCTTTTTTTTTCCGCATGTCTATTTTTTTTAGGGGTGATATTTTCAATAGAATTAATACAGAGATTCCAATCATCTCATTGCTATCTATATTAGTACTTTACCGGACTTATGCTATTTTATAAGTTATTAAGCTTTTCATAATTTATACGTACATTTATACATACTTTTGAAATTCAAATTGTATTTATTATAAATATTTGAACCTTGAGTGTTGTGACTTTCAGGCACATCTAATTTCATACTATAAGGTTTATTTTTATTTGTATTGTTTGAACTCCCTCCATCTCTTATATGTTTTCAACTTACTAGAATTTTATGATATTAGATTATTGGAAGATAAGTATTAGGATATTTTAAATTTTTGTTCAACGCTCTAATTGACCTTTTGTAAAGGTCTACATTATTTTTTTAACTTCATGTTTATTGTGAAAATCTCAGATTCTAACAAATTTTTAATAAATATTTTGACACTAACTAATCTCGTAGAAATTACCTATAAAGTCGTAATATCTGTAGTCATAATGCAGGGAAATTACACGTTTAGTGTTATTTGATTTACGAATCTAGTTATGTGAAAGTTACAATATTATGCAGTAAAAAAATATGAATAGTAAGTGATGTATAATAATATAAAAATTATTATACAAGGATTAACAATTTTAAAAACATTCCTCTTACCGGATAAGCTTATTTAGGTATTGCTAATATATTATATTTATCACACATTTTATTCTACTATAAAATAATAGATAAATCCTAAATAAGCTATATAAATATTAATAACAGGGAATTTATTATATGGGGTAGACCAAATATTATGCTGAGTTTTAATGTGTGAACGAAATACTGTATAGGCTATGGAGTACTGAATTGAGCAACTTTCAAAGAGGGAAACTTACGTAGATCCAATAGTTTAAAAACTAATTAATTAGATACATTTCAGTTTGCAATATTGTGAATTTTGCCAGATTTAAATTTTGTTGCGTCCAAATACATCCAGATACATGTATCTCGGAATACACGTGGTCAAAATTAGGTGTAATTTATCCCAGATACATTGTATCCAAGTGGATTCGCAAGTATCTAAGATATATAGGCAAATTTTGCTCGCCTCCCTTTCATCTCGCTTGCCACTCTCCTATATATCTAGTACCCCAGATACATGTGAATCACACCAGATATGTCACAATCTAAGTTAGGCCCTAGGCGTGAAATGACGATTAGAATCCTGAAGGACTCCAACCAAGCCTCTTAGCATACATAACATGACAATTCAAAACATGAAATAGTTGATAAACTAGAAATACGGAAATAGTCTCAAAACATAGAATCTCTATATAAGAGGATTCAACAATAATGGTCAAAATAAACTAAACTTACTCATAAAGTCTAGACATGCATCTACTAACTTTAGATGAGCATAGGACAAGCCCTAACTCACCAAAACATAAAAAATAAGAGTCATAACGAAAGACATAAAAGAACCATCATGGATACGCCCTTGAAACTTGAGGACTCACCAAGTGGCAAACATATGCGTTAGCACCCATCTAGCCACATGCGGGAGGATGAGAGTCAAACCCTACATTATGAGACAATGTAGGCAAACGTATGCGTTAGTACATGATATGTACTGAGTATGTAAGAAACATGCATGACATGAATAACGGGCATGAACATGTGATGCATGACCAAATAACTTGAAAAGCATGAAGTAAGAATATGAAAACGTTTAATAAGGTCAATGCATCATAAAAACATCAATTGAGAGCTTATAAGAAAATATAGTCATTTGTGGGATATTAACCATAATCGACATTTACCATGTTAGCTATAACATGAAATCCGATGTAACTTCCACATCGAGAAGAAAGAGACTACTTTCCAAGTAGAATCCATATCATAGTCATAATCATGTGTTATATGTGGTTCCACTAGTTAGGCCAATTAAAGCAAACCTACGGGGGCAACGTAGTTTGGGACTAGGGTTGCTACTAGAGACTCCCTTACCAAGTCTCTACCACAAAGTTCTCTTGGTGCTAAGTTAATCCCAACGGAATATGTAATCATTAACATTAGGAAAGACAACCATGCACCAATCTACATTCATAAAATACATTATAAGAATAGCTCATTCAATTATGATTTCATAACTTTGTTCATATAAACACTTGCCTTTCTTAGCATCTAAATCATGATTTCTTCATATGGTAAGAAAACTTTTCACAATTCATTCATTCAAACATGAAAACATACTTGAAACATAATTTATAACTGTTCATAACTCATTCATAAATTAATCCTTCATAAGTTCATGATCATAAATTCACGGTTCATAATGAAAATCATTAATTTAATGCATGAATTTATATGAAATCAATTTAAAATCATGTAGTGATGTGAAATCCTGTATAATAAAGTGAAAAATATATCAATTGAATCAATATAGAGAAGACTCATGAAGAATTGACATGAAACCCTTTGAAATTGGGCGAAATTGAATTAGGAGAATTGAGTTCCTTTGGGACCCAATAGATGAAAGGAATCCATTGGTGAATTCTCACATATCTTAGCTATTAAAGCCCTAATGCATTGGAGATTGAAGAACCTTGAACTTGGAGCTTGAACCCTACTTATCTTGAAGAAGAAGCCTTAGAGAGAATCCTTCAGAGAGAAGATTTTGATTGGGAGAGGAGTGAGAAGTTAATGAAGGATTTTGAGTAGTTATTAGTATAGAAAAATACACAAAAAATGTCCAAGTCTTAGTATAAAAGAGTCGGGAAAAAGTCCATATTGCCCTTAAAATAATAATTAAATGACCCTTTATACGGACGCTCCCACGGATCATGTAACCCTTCGCAGTCCGTGAAAGGGGCTCGTAGACTTGGATGGTTATTGGTCTCCTGAAGGGTTGCCTTCTACGGTTGTCCTTATGGCCCGTCTTAAGCATTACAGATCGTAGACCTTGTCGTGAAGTAGGTGTTGGCACCCAATTTTGATCCTCTACAACGCAAATTAGCTATTGAGTTTCTTTGAATTTCGAATATTTTTTAAATAATTAGCTTTTATAAAAAGCAAAGATATTTTCATGTTATTCTTAACTATTTTTATCTTTTTATAAATTTTAGTATAATATACATATTTCTATATAACTATATCTTTGATTACTATTTATGTGGTTATTTGAAAATCATCTCAAAAAGATTTTATTTTTAACTAAATACAATATTAGTTAGGTTAGTTTAATTATAGTTTGTATTTTTGAAATTTTTAGTTTTTTTCTTAGAAAAAAAATCGCAATCTCCCACATCGAAAATCCTTGAGGGATTTGGGGTTTTTGAATCTTATATAAAGGCTCATATTCTCATTAAGAAGAAGGAAGAAGTGAGAGGTTTTTTAGTCATTCCAAAGTTAAAAAAATTTCTTACTTGGCTAGGATCTTGGACTCTTGTCCCCAGCCTAAAAGTTGTAAAAAATTTTAACTTTCAATTTATATTTTTCTTCGAGGAAAATAGGAGATTGAAGTCGAAATTTAGGCTAAGAACAGAGTTCTTATAACATCGAACCCATGAAGGTTCGAATCAAATTTTTTAATTTTTCTTTTTGTGGATTAGAGTTCCGTCAAGCTCTTGGGTGGTGGTGAAGTCGTCTTCCGCTCGTCGTCTCCAGTCTCGCTAACTGGAAAAAAATAATCTTTTTTCAACTTTATTTTATTTAATTATTTCATGTTTTATATTTAGTTGATTCATAGTCTTTTTTTAACATGTATTAAGAATAATTAGATTAATGATAGAAATATCTTATAGTTAGCATTGTTAGGATTAATTAGCTAGGATGTATTAAGATTATTTCATGAAAACACTTAGTTTTGTTCATTATTTTTTCAAGTAGTTTTCTTTAACAATATAGATTTTCATGGTTTCAATTTCTTCTTTTAACATGATTTAGATGATAAAAATATGCTTAAGTTATTATCTAGTTAGAACTTTCATGGCCTAATTGATTTAATTCTTTCTTTAAAATTTGAGTTAGTATAACGTATATATTAATTTCGTGTCTTTAGTTACTTGAATATATTTTTTTCTTTCTTTTTCTTTGTCTACATATAATATATGTTGTTAGTCACCTCTAAGATGCCCATCAATTTGATACCTTAACATATAATGAAATATTCTTTGATTTAGCTTAAAATAAGTAGATGCTTATGTAATTTTATTTTGGTGCATGTGATATCGATTCGAGTCTATCTTTGGACTCCATCCTTGCATATTGTTGAGTTTTGAGTCTCCCATCATCTTGCTCAAATTGCTGGAGAGTTGATACATGGAAAGGAAGCTAATATTCATGGTTTGAATATTGATATTGGGCTGTATACATGGAATACAGGTGGGAAACAGTGTCGTATACACTGATATACAGTATCTATATAGTCTGATATGCATGAAAATAATGTTGTATATAGTGATATACAGTGTATATAAAGTCTGATATACAGTGATATATAGCATAAACAGGGATCAAACAAGTGATATACAGTTCAATATACAGTAGAATGTTGTATATACTGTATACAATATATATACAGTTCGATATACAATGTATATACAGATGCGATATACAGTGGAATTGTGCTTAAGGCCCAAAACGCAGATGGCCCAACAACTTAGTCCAGACGTACAAAAAATAAGTGTCGGATCGTATTTTCATGTGTTATTTATTGTTTATTTATATTGATTCGAGTTATAATAATTTATTTATTTATGTTATTTAGGCTTGCTTAGATATTAATTTTCATTTGTTTTAACTTAATTAGATTCCCCTAAAGATAAACCAATTCATGTTAATTTACTCTTTAAATGATTTTCTACCTTCACTTAGTCATTTGATAAACTTTTACTTTTTTATATATATACATGTATATTATTTTCAATGTTTAAGTTTGATCATTTTTTCTAAAAATAATTTTAAAGTCTTCGTTTCCTTTTAAATTAATATTTTCAAAAGTTAGTCAAATAATTTATCAAATCGTCAAATAACGCGTTAGCGGCCACATTGAATGCTTAACACCTTCTCAAAGTGGAAATAAGAATTTTGTACCCTTTTCTCCGAATTTTTAAGACTTAAATCTGTTAGGGTCTTTTAAATTAAGTTTTCTTAATTTCTTTAAAAATTTAAGTGGCGACTCTTCTTTTCTAAAAATTGATTTTTTCTCTATAAAGTTGAAATTAATTTTAAACCGTCTTTTTCCGACATAACAGTAGATCCTCTCCAAAGTCATGAAGCCTTTCTCACATGGACCTTTCTACGGTCTGTGTACTTTCTTACGGTTCGTACAATGGCCGTGAAGGCCAACTTCTTTGGGTCCCTTATGGAGACGAGCTCATGGACCATTACACGGTTCGTGAAACTTTCCACGGTTTGTGGACCCCTCTTTGGGACCCTGCTCATTTCCTTCTTCTCCAGCTCCCCTTTACGGAGGCCTTCCACGGACCGTGGAGCCTATTACGTCCGTGAAGGACCTCATAAAATGTTAAAAGCTGTAAAATTTTTGAGATTTTTTTTCTTTTGTTCGACTTTCCAACTTTTAGGGTTATACAAAATACATAGGAATACATGTATCTAGTAAGATTTACATGTATTTGAGATACATGACTATCTCACTCATTTCTCTCGCGCTATTTTAGTGTACTTGGTACAATATATGTATTTAGGTGTACCTTCCTCAATATATGATAGAAAACTTTTAATTAGTAGTAAGATACGTAATTATTTGAAAGTATAGGTGAAATTAGTATATATGGTATGAATGTATATCTAATGAGGTAGTTTTTTCTTTTAAAAATGACTGTAGATTGGGCTTAATTAGAGATTTATAGTTATAGTTTGCTTAATTACGATTCGTTATTACATGTGGAGAGAGGCGAGCGAGATACAATTGATTTGCAAATCTGATCACTATTATATCACGAGTACAAATGATATAATTAATTTGTATAAAAAAAAACTAGTTATTAGAAGAAGGAGAGAGGTGAGCGAGATTAGTAGAGGGAGGAGAAAGGCGAGCGAGAACACCTAGGGTGACCTTTACAAGGCTTCATCATAACTTTCCATACTCAATCAGATACCTTTTCAAGGCTTAGAGCTATTTTCTTCTTGACGTAAGTAATTCCTATCTGTTTTTCCTTCTAAAGCATGGTTAAACATCTTAACTTTCTAAAATAAATATTATTATTTTTTTTGAAAAAAACATGTACTTTTCATTTCCCAAAAGTGAGATCAAATATGTTACTCATTAAACATTTCTTAAAATGGATTTGTTTTAGCCTTTTTATATAATAATTTCTTATCTATTAGTACTGCATAAATTAGGAAAGATGAAATAACATATATTATTTGAAAATTGTGTAAAAAATACTATACATCACAATAATTAACAACCTACTATAAACAACATAATAATTAACAACCTAATATATTTAAAAGACATATAAATATTTGATTGACTCTCAAAATTTTACTAGTGCCGCATAAATTGAGATAGAAGAAGTGACATATATTATTTGAAAATGACAACATGAATCAAAATAACTAATAACTTAAAATATTTAAAAATTAAGATGACTCTCCAAATTCATTTGTGTTATATAAATTAAGATAAAAAATAACATGCATTGGATCCATGCTAGCACGAATTCTTGTATCTAGTAAATTATATAAATGTCAGTATAATGATTCTAATACGATGAGTAATATAATTTAACTTAAAAATACTCCCCAATCAATATATATTAAATAAAATTATCAATAGTTACCTTTTTTACTATTTATTATACTGTCGTTTCTACTTCTTCAATAACCGTAATTCTCCTGCCAGATCCAACAAGACTAAAGAGAGAGAGAGAGAGAGAGAGAGAGAGAGAGAGAGAGAGAGAGAGAGAGAGAGAGAGAGAGAGAGAGAGAGAGCTGGTAAACTTGTCCAGTCTCCCCCCTGACAAATGCAGTATCTTTTCTGCTAATTACAACATCAAATGGCTGTTCCGATTGAAGAAGCTATTGCTGCACTATCCACATTTTCTCTAGAGGTAATGATGTCTATTATCACTGTTTTGAATATTAGATTCATAGTTGGGAACTCAATTTTATTTAGTAAGCGTTTGCGGCTAAATTTCTTTTTTTGTGGTTAAAATTTTAGGATGATCAACCAGAAGTACAAGGCCCAGGGTTTTGGGTTTCAGCTGAAGGAGGTGCAACTGTTAGTCCAATCGGTAACACATCGTTTTTACATCTCTTTTAGGTCTTCAGTATTGATTCAGTATTTTCCCCCCTAATTATTGTTATTGTAGTTAGTAATGTTCTTATTCTAATTATTGTGTTTTACTTAAGTCATTGCTTCATCTTCCTTTCTGGTTGTAAGCATAAATGAATTTGCCTTCAGTATTTGTTTTGATAAATAAGATTGCATTCAATATTGTATTGTTAGTATTATTAATTTCAAGCGATTCCTTGTGAATGTTCCTTGTAGGCCGTCCTTTCTGGAATTATAGCCTACCCATGAAATCAAATTGCCTCAAGTATTATCCTAAATAAAGTGATTCCTTTTTACTTTTTTTTTAACGTTTCAAAATGATTTTGGCAGAGTACAGTGACGTGGCTGCATATAGGCTGTCTTTATCGGAAGACACTAAAGCTATTAACCAGCTGGTATGTGTTAAGAAATTGTATCAGTATTCTGCTGCTGAAATTGCATTCCTTTTCCTTGATGTAATGCTGAAATTGTTTGCAGAACACACTTATACAAGAAGGGAAGGAAATGGGTTCCGTAGTCTACACATATAGAAGTTGTGTTAAAGCGCTTCCTCAGGTTAGTGAAGAATTTCAGCTTCTTACAGGAAAAGGTTTTCATTTCTTAATGAGATAAGGTCTTACATTATCAGGATCTTCTTCTTTGCTTCTCTGCTTTTTGTTTTTGGTTGGTGAAAATGATGATAATATGTGGTGGTGGTGGTTTGTAGTTTATCCCAATATTTTTGTATATCTATATATTTGTGGCAGCTTTGTGAGAGCAGAAACGATGAGCAACCTCAATTCTTTCTTTAAAGTTTAGCTAGAACAAAGAGCATAACCTTGTTAATCGACTAGTATAATTTCCTCATAACTGCGCCCAAGGCATATGACCATGTCAGCTGGTCTTGTTTGCTAGATGTCTTGAGGCTAACAAATGTTTAGTGATAAGTGGACAGAGTGGGTCAGATTCTGCATTTCCGCAGTCAGATTTTCCATATTGATAGATCGTGATCCGTAAGGTTTCTTCAAGACTGGAAGGGGTTTAAGGCAGGGTGATCCTTTATCCTCTATCTCTTTGTCTTGGTGATGGAGATCCCAAACTTAACATTCAAAAAGTCAGAGAGTTTGGGATGGTTTAAGGGCCTATGCATTGGTAAGAATAGAGAGGAAGAAATGGTACTTGCACTTATTCTCTATGCAAATGATACTTTACGTTAGGCAGAAAAAGATCAGTTATTACTTCCAAGACTTAAGAGGAGTTTTGTTAAGTTTTCAAGCAATTTCTGAGCTGAAAATCTGTCTAAAAGCAGTATATTTAGCATTAATGCAGAATGTTGCATTGAGGAATTAGTTGATATTTTGGTGTGTGAAATGAACAAGTTTCCTGCAGTATATTTGGGTTTTTCATTAGGGATGAAGAAGAAAGACAAAAGTATTTGGCTATGAGTAACTGATAGATGTACAAATAAGTTTGTTTCAAAATAAATATATAGATGTACAGATAAGTTAACCCCTTAGAAGAAACGACATCTGTCTTTTGGGTGAAGACTTATCCTAATTAATAGTGTGCTTGATGGAATGCGAACGTATACAATGTCTCTGTTTTCTATGTCTACAACAATAGATAAGAAGAATTCTATTATACCTTAGTTTTGATGGGGTGGTAATGCTGATAAAACGAAGATCCATTTAGTAAGGTGGCAAGTGGTAATAAATGATAAGAAAGGTCACAATCAAGTGGCTTTCAGCCCCTTCCCTTACATCCTTACAGTCAAGTGGCTTTCAGCCTGGGAGTGAGGAATTTGAAATTTCATAACAAAAGCTTGCTATTTAAATGGCCGTGGAGATACATTAGGGGTGGTAAAGAAATTTGAAAAGGCTTATAGATGATATTTATAGAAAGATGAGTGGTTGGAGGCAAAGTTCCACATAGATGAGCAGGGAAGGGGGAGTTTGAGAAGCAGATTTCCACACCTATTTAGATGCTTTGTGCTTAAGGAGGCTATGTAGCTGATTTTCATTCAACCTCAGGATGACAATTAGAATTCCAGAGGAATTTACATGACTGGGAGCTGGAGGTTTTTTCTCTAACTTATACAAAAACTGGAGTCAATCTCAGTTATTCAGAATAAGGTGAATGGATTGTTCTGGGTGAATAACAAGGATAGAATGTTCTATGTCAAAAATTGCTACAATCTGCTGCTAAAACTTGCATATCAGGGGGTATCTAATTGACATTATCTGGAAAACTAAAGCTATTGTATAAGTAGCTTGTTGTGGATGGATTGCCACTTGGGAAGCTTGTCTAACTCAGAATAATTTACAGAACAGTGTTTTGTTTTTAGTAGTAAATGCTAAATGTGTGAAGAAGATCAGGAATCAGTGGAGCATTCTTTATTGCACTGTAGAGTATCCTGAGAATGTCGGGAGCTGCTTCTTAATGTGATTGAAACTTCATGGGTAATGCCTCTGAAGATCGAAGTTTACTGGAATGCTGGCCAAGTGAAAGGATGCCTAAAAACTTGAAGCAGAATTGGGGAACAAACTCCAATATGCATTTTCTGGACTATATGGCTGGAAAGGAACAAGCCTTACTTTGAAGAAAAAGGATGCACATTTCTAAAATTAAGAATACTTGTTTGCATAATTTATATTTTCAGTGTGATAGTAATATACTAAATAGTCTGGATCAGTACATGAACTTCTTAAGTTTGTTAGAATGGGTCACTTGATACTCTGATGGTTAGAGTTTACTTGTTTCTTGTATTTCCTATATCATCTTGGTTGTCTATTAATAGAGCTTGATCTTATTAAAAAAGCTTCACTAAGGTCACTAAACTAAATCAGATGAATGAAGGACTGCAAAATTCTCTACTAATCAACACATGTAGCATAAAGCTCATAAATGTAGCTTTGCTTTAAACCAAAGTGCACCCATCGTGCTACCTCGGGTTCATGTATAAGGAGATCTAGACAGGTATCTCTTTGCTAGTAGACTTCAGTAAGAAATGCAAGCCATTTAATGGACTCCAATAGTAGCTGCGTTCTTGTTTGATGACTTCAGACCTTAACTAGAAAGGAAACAAACATACAATTCCTTTCAAATTCATAAAATTCCATATACCGATTCTTGAATGTATTAGAGTTTGTTAAATTGGTTCAAGTCTACATGGATATGTAACCACTTCTTCAATGTGATGATAAGCTATATAACTGCTATTAAAAGTCATTGTGTTGTCACTTAAAGCGATGTGGAAGGAGAGATTATCGCTTCATGGGTGAAGATATTCGCTCTAGAGAAGTGTTTGCTTCTAACAGTACCCATTAAGAAAATTGTGTGCTTCAAACATGATGCACATAGTTATCCCAACAAGGATCAATCAGTTCCTTGAATCTCAACTTTAAAGAGTTAGATTAATATTTAAATTATTGTATATTGAATTCTAAAATTAGTTGTTCTAATCGTAATTTATATTATTGTAATAAATTCATATATGTTGGTATAATATGCTTTTCTGTAACTTGTGCACTTCACATCGTAGCAACCATTTCACATTACGTCTTTTGCTTTAAGCCTCATGAACCTTCTCAATTTTTTTTGCGCTTTTAAAACTATTCAGAGGAGAGAATGCTCCAAGGCACTACTCCCGAGATTTTTAGATTTGAGACTATTACCTCCTCTCTCATCCCCTTCTGGTGGTCCTTCTGATCACCGGAAAACCCTTATAGCCATCACATTTCGGTGCTATTTGACTACCGGATTGTTAACATTGTTTTTCTTCTTTCCTCAAAGCCTTTTGTCATTCATGGACAATCGTATTTAATTTAGATTTGGGGAAAAGTCCTACATTACGAAGATGTCATTCTCAAGGGAGTTTTGGTATGATTGGGTTGAGAGATCAAGGCTACATATCAGAAGATTGTATTTAAGCAGAGAAGCCATTGTCTGGGTGTCATGGAGATTCAGAGAGGCATCCAGCCTCAAGGGAAGGGTGTACAATACTTGAAAATATAGAGATAAGGCGACATCCTTGTTCTGTTCCATGAAATTTAATAAGTTTGGCCGTTATATTTCAATTATTGCTGTCACAGGGGAATCTAGAGTAGTAATTATTATGCCAACAAATGCTTTTAACGAGGGTTGGTCAACTATGGCATTCAAAATGGAAAGCTTCGTTAATGGGGGGTCATTCAAGAAGCATTGAATACCAAAAGGACAAGAGAAGAAAGGAGCTTTAAAGAAGCTCTGTGCAAACCTAGGTGGTCTCAGGGAGATATCCCAAGGAAGAGGGAGGAGGCTAGAGGAGCAGGGCCGTCACATTTTGAGAATTTGCTTTTGAAAGGTGTTAAATGAGAAGTTCTCAGAATGTGATGAATTCCTACTCGAAATAATGTATGAAAATGGGTATATCAGACTTGGATTGGGGTTCACAACATCCAAGTCTTTGATATGAGTGGTATATAATTACTATTCGAATTTTAGAATGAGAAAGATGCAGAGCATATCTTGAGGGGGGAATGAAGAAGCAAGGGAAAAGAGTCAATCTCAAGTGGTGGTTGCCTTTGGTAGGGGCGTACCTACTTAGTACCAGATTTCACTGGTGCTGGATTAGAGTCCTTGGACTGCCACTACGTCTTTGGTCCACAGGGGTGATAAAAGAGATAGGTGACAAATGTAGCGGCTGGCTGGATAAAGAGGAGGAGACTATCATAGTTAAGGGCCCATTGGAAAATATTCCGGCATTTATTGATGTTGAAGATGGCGAGTGGAGTTATAGTACAAAAAAGTTGGGGTTACCAAACAATAGATGTGTGACATCTCGTCGTACATAAACAACAAAAAGGACTAGAGTCGGATGTCTGAGATAACAAAAAAGTTTGAGGAGGAAAAAAATTACTATGGAGAACCTAGCAGATTTCGAGAAAGAGACTGTTTTTTACACAGGAGTTACAAGGGATGCACATGTGGCAAGTGACAACAATTTTAAAAATTGTGGAAACGGAAGACAACTGGTAGGCATTCTTTTAAATGAACTTGGGAAGACAATTAGTGGGCATTCTCATATAAATGAACTTGGGTCATTCTCTAATTTAAAAGGAATGGGCCTAAGTTTAAGTAGGCCCAAAGGAATAAGTGTTAAAACTCCTTTGGTGCTGAGCCTTTTACAGAAAGAATGAACACATCTCTGGGAAATATCAAATGGGAGAAATTTTTCTCCAACTTCAGCTACGGAGATGAGAGCAGAGAGTTTGCTAATACAAGGAACTCGGATAAGCAAATGCAGAAAAGGGAGGCGAAGAATGTGGTGGAGGTGGTAAAAAATTTAGAAAACTCAAACTCAGATTTTAACAGGACTGAAGAAGAAGAGAATGGAGAGAAAACGGGGAAGCTTGGCAGAATCAAATTATTACACTGGAGGAGCCAACGCCAATCTGACTCAAGTGAATGTATAAAGGAAGTTGGGTGTGATGCCGCGATTTAGGTGCAAGAGGACATCATCAAGCTGAGCAAACAGTTTGGGGCCATGTTAGATGGATTGAAAAAGGATGCAGAGGAGTTATTTTAAAAAGCTTGACCAAAGGAGGGGGTCCCTATAGTGGGTAACAATGACAACCAACATGTTCCTAAAGAGGTTAGGGATCTAATTTTTGATGTCAAATACAAGAATGGGGAACCAAGAAGTGAGTTGAGGAAGGGGAGGAGACCATCAATCGGTGATCAATGAGAACCAAAATTATCTAATGGAATATAATGGGATTGAATAGGGTAGATAAGAGGAAATTGGTGAAGCAGCTTGTGCATCAATGGGGAACAAATATTTACGTTCTCAGAGAGACCAAGCTGGAGGGAGATGTGAAGAATTTGCTTAAAGAATTATCGGCTAATTAATGGATGCATAAATAATCTGGAATTGGTAGATCCTCCTTTATTTGGAGGATGTGCTTCTAGGATTGATAGGTTTCTGAATTCAGCAGACTGGGAGGATGTTTTTCTTCAGGCCAGACAAACTTTACTCCCAAGGCTAGAATCTGATCACAATCTAATCCTCCTCAATTGTGGGGACTGTAATTTCAAGAAATCTTATTTTAAATTTGAAAATTGTTGGCTAGAAGTGGAGGGCTTTAAAGACAAAGTCAAAGATTGGTGGAGCTCTTTTCCCAATAGTGGCAGACCCTCCTATATTTTAGCTAATAAGTTAAAGCTTCTTAAAAAGGAGTCCATACAATGGAGGGGAAGCAATAGGGGTGACTGAAAGCAGAAGACTTCAGAGGGGGGGGATCTTGATGTTGTGGGATGAGAGAGCCTGAAAGGGGGAAATCTTAGAAATAGGGGCATACTCCATCACATGTAAATGCCACATCACAAGAGTGTATGCTTCCAACTGTTACAAGGAAAGAAGAATACTGTGGGAAAAGGTGAGCGCAGTTAGTGGACTGATGGAAAGACCATGGGCTATTTGTGGTGATTTTAATGTAACAAGGTACATATCTGAGAAGAATTGTACAGTAAGAACAACGGGTATATGAAGGAATTCTCTAATTTTATTGAAGACATGAATCTAGTTGACTTGAAACTTGAGGATGCCACATATACTTGGTTCAAAGTAGGGGTGGGCGTTCGGTTCGGTTTTGCTAAAGTTCGGTTCGGTTCTTCGGTGTTCGGTTTTGAAAAAGTATGCACCTTATTTCGAACCAAACTAGATCGGTTCGGTTCAAGTTTTTTAAACTTCAATTCGGCTTATTTCGGTATTTTTAAAATGATTTTTCAGTGCAAATGAAAAATAAAAAGGACAAAAGGTAGTTCACCGTTCACATTTTGTCTTTTAAGTTATAACTTATATTAGTTGTTGTTCACGCTTCATTGCCCAAATAGCCATTAACTAATAAGTAAGAATACCAATTAGTTGTTCACACTTCAAAGTAAAAACTAACAACATAAAGTAATACATTGTGGAATTGGGTCAAAATATATAAGTAATAAAATTTTAAATATTATTTTATATTTATTTAATAAAACTTCGGTTGTTTGATTACCGTTGAATTGTGATCCTAACACTGAACACCGAACTGAAGAACCGAAGTTTTTGAAAAAAAGAACCGACACTGGACCGAAACACCGAAGAGCCGACACCGAAAACCGAATTAGTTCGGTTCGATTTTTCGGTATTTATGTCCACCCCTAGTTCAAAGGGAACCAACATGAAGCAACCTCTAGGATTGACAGAATATTAATTTCAAAGGAATGGGATGACAAGTTTCAGAATTTGGAACAAATTCCACTTTAGAGGTTGAGTTTAGATCATATCCCTATAGCTATATTAGGGGGATCTTGGGAAAGGAGAAAAAGCTACTTCAAATTCGAAAATTGGTGGTTAGAATTTGAGGGTTTCATTGACAAAGTCAGAGAATGGTGGTCTTCTTTCAATTTCACTAGGAAACCTAACGCTGGCAACGGGACCGAAACCGGTACAATCGGACCGGAATCCTCCGGAATCGGATTGGAACAGAACCGGTCTTGAATGTGGTGGTTTCGTCCGAAATCGGATCGGTATTGGTACCGGGCATACTGGTAAAATTTATAGTGGTCGTCTCTATACCGGACCGGATTTTGGGTTTCTGTGTTATTTTTTTTTAAATTTAATTAAATTAACTTAATGTTTATGATTGAAAAAAATTCCAAAATATATAATTTATTTTATATTTTTTTCAAAAGTATAACTTAATAAATTAGATTTTTTTAAAAGTTTAAATATTAAACTTTTAAAGATTAAATTTCAAATTTTTAAAGTTTAAAATTGAAACTTAAGTGTTAAAAGTTCAAATTTTAAATTTACAAACTATTACTAATTTACTTACTTAAGACTTAAGTTTGAATTTAAAATTTTCAAACTTAAAATTTACAAACTATTACTAACTTACTTACTTAAGTTTGAATTTAAAATTTTCAAACTTTTATAGTTTGAAGCATTTGAAAATTGAAATACATAAAAAAGACTTGAATTAAATTGATGGCAATAATTCAAAAAAATTAAGGCGAATAACCTATGATTTTATTCATAAAAAATTAAGTAGTACAATTTGTATTACAATTTACAAATATTAGAAGAGGACCTAATCTCATAGCCACCTTTTAGGAAGGGTTCTATTTTAATTAGACGTCGAATTATCATACTAATATTTGTAGCCTTGAAAATAGTCTAGTCTTAAATCTTCTAACATTTATTTGGTAACATGATCCGGAAGTGGTTGTAGTGCTTGTTCCTCCAATGGATCCATGTCGTTTTCACTAGAATCTATCAAAATATTATCTACATCATATTCAAATTGGGTAGGTAAACTTAGACTTCCATAATTCCTTCGCTTGACATTGATCCAATCCCTAAACAATACCAATATCTCCAAGCTGTCTGATGCGAACGAATGCCTATGCTCTCCTATTTGAAATTTGGCTGCTCTAAAAGCTCCCTCCGAAGCTACTGAAGATGCTTGAATAGCTAAAACATCTCGAACCACCCGTTGATGTTTTGGAAATGCCTTGCCGCGATTCTTCCACCAATCCAAAAGGTCAGGTTTGCCTTGTGCATCCTTAATGCTTTCCGTTCCCTTATTAAGATATTCATCAAAATCATTTTTTTCGTTAGAAGTAAAACCAAGATAACTTTCTAACATATTATCAATATTATATTCATAATATTTACACCTAGATGTTTCGGGTTCTTCAGGACATACTACTTCATTTAATCTACTAGAATTATACAAGTCATATAATTTTGTAGCTTTAGTTTTTATGCTATTTTTAACTATTGCCAAACTAGGTTTTTCGTCATCTTGAATATCTAAATTTAAATAATTTTTTTCAACCATTAGTGATGCACCTACTTTTTTGTATGTTGGATTTAATAAACAAGCAGTTAAATAAATTTGAGGAATAGGAAAAAAATATTTTAAAATTTTTTTCATTCATTGCCTTAAACGAAATTTTTAAATTTTTTGATTATTTCTGAAATAAATTTTTTTAGTGAAAATTGCACAAATATTTTGGTAAAATTGAACAAATAGCTGGTTAATAAAGTTAAGATATTTGTTTTATAGCTAAGAAAAAAACTTTTAAAAATTCTATAAGTTCTTTTACGTCATCCCAATCACTTTTAAGTTTATAATCCATATCTGAATTATGAGCAATCCAAACCATTTGCAAAGGCTTTCTATATTCATAAGCTACTCTAAGCATTTCATGTAAAGAATTCCATCTAGTAGAAATTGTTTTTCAAATTTTCTAGGTGGAAGATTAAATTCATGACACCGCTTTTCAAAATCTTTATGTGTAGATTTTACTTTACATTTAAAAATAAAATGACATGCAGTTTCACATTTTATACAACCATTATTATACATTGCTATACCATCTCTTACAATTAAATTATATATGTGTGCAACATTCCTAATATGAAAACCATCATTATAAACATGGTAAAGTACCGGTTTTAGTATATCAACAACAGATGTATTATTAGAAGCATTATCTAGGGTGACACTAATTATTTTATTAGTTATTCCATAAAATTCTGTAAATCCTACAATAGTTTGAGTTATGTAACTACCGGTTTTTTGCATTTCACAACTTTATAACCTAAAATTCATTTTTGCATGCTCCATTTTTCATCAATCTAATGGCCAGTAATTGTGAAATAATCATTACCATTAACACTACGACCCATATCAGAAGTGATAGCTATTTTACAAGTATTATAATAAAATAAACAACGAAGATAATGAAAATGTTGACCTTGATAATCAAAAATGGCTTTTTAATCATGTTGCTTGAAAAACCATTAAAAGATGGATTATACTCTAATTTAATATAATGAATAAAATCGGGATTTTCACCAAAACTTTAAGGCAAGCCAGTAACAACAATCATTTCAGCTAATTCTTTAAGATCTTTTTCTCTACTATATGACCGATGTGTACTAGGGCCAGAAACATTAGAAGGGTTTAATTGCGATTGGACCATGTTAGAGCCCCCTACTCCTACAGATGCATAAGGAAGGGGAGTACCATTTTTTATTGCGACAACTATCGCGCTAGCTTCCACAAATTCTCTTTTACAACAACCCATCAAATGATTTCTTAAATGTCCTGTACCACCCCCTTTCCCGCAGTTCTATGGTTCATAACATGTTTACATTTATTACAAATTGCTTGAGTTTTATCCTCACTTTGAGTCATAAATTGCCACACAATAGGTTTTTTTACGTTCATGCTTAGGCTTAGCCCTAGTAGGATGTACAGGGGGAGCGAGAGCGGGAGTGGGGAGTTTAGTTGCGGGACTAGTAGCCGTAAGTGGCTTAGTTTGATCATCATCAAAAGCATTCATTAAAATTACCAAACCTTCTTTCTAAATATTCATGGTCTAATTGAGTATTATTATCAATATCAAAACAAGTTTCATCGACATGCGTATAATCATCTGTATTAATTCGTAATTGTGGTCGTCTAGTTTTAGATTTAGAAGAACTACCACCGAATTTATTTTTTCTGGTTGATGCATTAGCAACAGTACCAAAAATTAATTTTTTAACCTTTTTTTGCAATATTTTTATCACCGGAATTCATATTAAAATTTTAGAATTAGGCAAATTAAATATAGTACGAAAATTAAATGCAAACAAATAAATAAGTAAACTAGTAAAGACTAAAGAGATGAAAGTTGGAACGAATGTAGCGAATGTCTGCGTAAAAGCTGAAAATTGTTAGATGAAACTTGATGGTTGAAGATGCTCCAAATAATCCACCAAAATTTTCAAGCTAATCAAATTAACAAAATTGAGAGTAGAACACTTGAGAGAGTTGAGAGTTGAGAGAGTAGAATATTAGAGAAAATTAGTATGAATAAATAATGAAGGGGTCAGGGGTTTTTATAGTTAAAAAAATAGGACCTAAATGTATTTTTAATAACTTTAGGATATCAAAATAAGTTTGGGGGTAGGGGGTGTTTTGGCTGAAATAGCCGTTGGGTGGGCCCCACTAGCTGTTCCCAATGGCTACCCCTTAATTTTTTTTAAAAATAATTTTTTCTTCAAAAAATCTCGCCCCAGTTCCGGACCGAACCGGACGGGCACCGGCACAAACCGGACCGGGATGATTCGGTATATTTCTCCCCCCGTCTCGTTCCCTATCCCGGACCCCCCCCACCCGTTACCCAACCGGAGCATATCGGACTGGTACAGAACCGATAACGGACCTGGATGGACCGGTGCCAGTACCGGTAGCTCCCGGTTCCGCCCCCAAACTTAGGAAAACCTGACTATAGATTGGCCTGCAAACTAAAAGCCCTGAAGACTAAACTTAAAGAATGGAGGAATGGGGAAGAGGGAAATTTGGGTGTACAGAAGGAAGAAATTGATTGAACAGCTGGTTGAGCTAGAAGCTGAGAGGGAAGACAGAATCCTTACTAATGAGAAGTCTGCCAAAAAATCTGAATTGATGATGAAATATGAGAAGTTGATCAAAAAGGAGGAGATCTCCGGAGACAAAAATCAAGGGTCCTATGTCTGAAGGAAGTGATAAGGATACTAAATTCTTTCACAAGATAGCAGATGCACATAGGAGATACAAGAACATTGATCAGCTTATGATACAGGGAGAATTGAATCAAGAACCAAGCAGAATTAAAGGGGAAATTGTTGAATATCATAAAAGGTTGTATAAGGAATTATCCCAGTGGAGACCTGAGTACCTAAATGTGCCATGTCCTGTCTTAACAGAAGAAGATAATTAGGCACTGCAAAGCAACTTTGAGGAAAGTGGTGTTGAGATGTTTGAAGTAGTGTGCAGTTGACAAAGCAGCAGGTCCTGATGGTTTTAATATGGGGTTTTTTATTACATGTTGAGATGTGGTAAAGCAAGACATCATGGACACCTTTCAAAACTTCTATAAACATGAAGTTTTTGAGAAGATTTTCAATGCAACTTTTATAGCTCTTATACCCAAAAAGAAAGGTGCCAAGGAGTTGAGGGACTTTAGGCCTATTAGTCTAATTGGTAGCATCTTCAAACTGATCTCCAAAGTTCTGACTGAAAGGCTGAAAGGGGTGGTGGACAAGCTGGTAGACTCAGAACAAATGGCCTTTGTTAAAGGGAGACAGATAATGTATGCAGTTCTGATTGCAAATGAAGCAGTGGACTCCAGAAATGACCAAAAGAAGCCAGGTGTCCTATGTAAGTTGGATATGGAGAAAGCTTATGACCATGTTAACTGTAAATACTTGGTGAAGATGCTGAATCTGATGGGTTCTGGGCAGAAGTTGTTGAACTGGATAAAGTTTTGCATATCAACTTTTAGATTCTCAGTACTCATCAATGGGAACCCTGCATGTTTCTTCAAACCCAAAGAGGTCTCAGACAAGGTGATCCCTTGTCACTTTTTTTGTTCTTGATCACTATGGAGGGTTTAAACAACATGATAAAACTGCTAACTTGAGAGGGTGGTTAAGGGGCTTTGATGTGGCCAGAGAAGGTGCTGGGAGATTAGAAGTGACACACTTGCAATATGCAGATGATACCCTTATTTTTTGTGATGTTGAGGAGGAACAACTGAAGTATCTAAGAGTGATTCTGGTCTTATTTGAAGGTATTTCTGGTTTGGATATCAATTTGAGGAAGAGTGTGATGTATCCTATTAATGAAGTAATAAATAACATGAGTTGTTTAGCATCAATTCTGGGTGGTGAAATAGGAGTTCTGCCTGCTACATACTTGGGAATGCCTTTGGGGGCCAAATCCAAGTCCATAGACTTATGGAATAGTGTGATTGAGAAGTGTGAGAAGAAATTGGCCTAGTGAAAGTTTCAATACTTATCAAAGAGGGGGGTGGGGGGGTTTCATTAAGAGGTCGGATAGTATCAGGAGGAATTTTTTGTGGCAGGGCAACAAAGAGAAGAAAAGCTTCCATTTGGTTAAATGAGAGGAAGTCATGACAAGCAAGAAAAATGGAGGGCTGAGAATAGAGAATCTGAAATTGCAAAGTAAGGCTTTTAGTATGAAGTGGTTGTGGAAGTATGCAAACAGCAACCAGATACTATGGAGGAAAGTAATTGGTGCTAAATATGATGAAAAAGACAACTGGATAACTAAAGAAGTAACCACTCCTTATGGGGTTAGCCTCAGGAGGTCCATCAGAAGCTTGTGGAATGAAGTAAAAAGTAACTCAAAAGACAAAAGTAATGGATGGGAGCAAGACCAGATTTTGAAAGGACATTTGGCATGAGAAGGTAAAATGGAAGATCTCTTTCCTGACATCTACAACCTAATTATGTTTCAACAAAGCACTACAGCAGATTTATGGTCACCACAAGGATGGAATTTCACTTTCAGAAGGCAGCTTAATGACTGGGAAGTAGTGAGAGTTGCTGAATTTTTAAACAATGGACACCTTCACTGGACTACAGACAGGAGAGGATAGATTATTGGTGGACAGGTGATGACAAGGGAGTGTTCAAAGTCAACAAAGCCTACAAGTTGATGGATCAGACAGATCAACAGTGCTCAAGATGGCCTTGGAAGCAAATATGGAAAAGCAGAATTCCTCACAAAGTCTCCTGTTTTGTCTGGTTAATGGCTAAGGAAGCAGCCCTTACACAAGACAATGTTATGAAGAGGGGGATAACCTTGTGTTCCAGGTGTTTCCTGTGTGGTGAAACATCTGAATCTGTTAACCATCTGTTTTTACATTGCATGTTCACCCATCAGCTGTGGAGAATATTCGTAAGCCTCAAAGGCATCTCCTAGACAAGGCCTAAGAAGGTGGCTGAGGCATTATGTCACGACCCGACCTAGGGCCTAGTCGTAACACGGTGATTAGAATCCCGAAGGACCCCAACCAAGCCTCTTAGCATAACATTCATGAGCATACATGAGGTAATTAAGCATTAAAGCTAAATCAAGATACGGAAGCTAAATCTCAAATAGATCATAAGTCTCAAAATGCGGAAACAAGAGACAACATACTCCCAACTATCTAACATGCCTCTAATAACTCGATGGGGGCATAAGACAAGCTCCTAGCGCACACATAAGCGAAATGAAGTAACAACTGTCAAGATAGGAAATAAGTGTCACGTCCTCAAACTGTGAGGACTCACCAACAATAAGGAGCTAATAACAACTCTAGCCACGAGCGGGAGGAGGATGAACGTGATCGCTGGACCTTACATTATGATACAATGTGTAGGCAAGAAATATGCATTAGTACATGGAATGCACTAAGTATGTGAGAATATGCATGAACAATAAACATAGAACATAATCAATATGAATCATGGGATGCAAGTCCAATATCTTTAAAAGCATGAGTAAACATGAAAACATCAGCAACATTTATCTCATTGGTCAGTGCATCAAAAGAATCTCACAATCATCATAAAACTTACATATGTGGGAGTCGTAACCGACATTAAGACCACGCGAGCTATTACATAGAATCTGATGATCCCCACATCGAGAAGGGGAGAGCTACTTGCCAAGGTGGAGTCTGTTGTCTCTGTCCAATTATTATCACCATGTGCTATATGTGGATCCACTAGGTAGGCCATATTGGCAAACCTACGGTGGCAACGTAGTTTAAGAGACTAGAGGTTGCTACTAGGGCTTAGGTCGAGCCCCCACCTCAAAGTCCACTTGGTGCTAAGTAAATCATCCCACGGAATACATATCATGTCATAATCATAATTCATACTTGTAATAATCATAAGCCTTTCATAATCAAAATTCATAAACTTGTTCATAGGAATAGCTCATTATCATGTGATTCATGTAATGTGGGTGTAGGCCTTCCATCATTACAAATCCTTTTTATAAAAACAATTATCGTTAGTCTTAAGTCACCTTGTTCATCAAGGATCTTAATTCACTCTTTCATTAGAGTCTTGAGTCACCTTCAAGGATCTCAAGTCACCCTTTCTCATAAACTTGCTTGAAACATCATTAAAAACATTACTCATAAACTTCTTTGCATAAAACATCTTTAATTCATAGCATAAAGCTTTCGTAGTATATAATTTAAAAATCATGATCATATCTCATAAATTATATGTGAAACTAGTATATAACATGGGTCATTGAAATTCAACTTGAAATCATGCAATATGATGTGAATTATGCATAGTTAGGCTAATAATATTGAAGAATATCATAATTGAGAATACCCAATGCAAATCATGAAATTAGGGCTTTTAATTGAAGAAATCATATGAGAATTGAGAGAAATCTTTGGGATTTCATGGGTGAAAGGTAACCATGGATGAAGTCTCACATACCTTGACCTTGATGAGCCCTAAATTATAGAGAATATCTTGAAGAATCCTTTTGAATTGCTTGAGAGAGAAGAAGACCTTGAGAGAAAACTTAGGAGAGAAGGTTTTATGATTTTTGTTATTATGGAGAGAATGCTAGGGTTAGAAGACTTTAGGGTAGTTAATAGTTAGGAATTTAGTTCCTAAACCCGTCCATATTCATTAGTGAGATGTAGGAGAAAGACTAAAATAACCTTTATTAAAATTGAGAACTGGGACTCCACGGAGGACCCACTACGGTCCGTGAACATCACCAAGGCCCGTGGTGGTGGTGGTGGTCAGTGCCTTGAACTTGGTTAAAAGGAAATCTAGAGGCCCCCTTTCACGGGGACCATAACGGTTCGTGAAGGTCACCACGACCCGTGTGAGGGTCGTGGTGAGAGACCTGACATGAGGGTCTGCAGTAGTGATCACCACAGAACCCATCACGATCCGTGAAGGGCAATATGTCCCGTGGTGGTTCGATTGTGGTCCTGGCCTTGCAAAAGTTTCAGAGGGTCTCAGGGGAGGGGTCACCACGGAGGGCACCACGGCTCGTGGTGTTCACCACGACCCATGGTCCCTGTCGTGGTCCCATCCCTGCAGGGCCTGAACTCCTGGATCTTAACCACGGTCGTGGTGAGCAATACGGTCCGTGATGACCCTCGTCGTCATCACCTAATGCCAAAAAGCTGTGATTTTCGGGAATTCATCTTTTGTTCCTCGTTTTCCGACTTTTCAACTTCCGGGATTTTACACACTACTATGCTGGGAGGAAGCAAGAGTACATGCTAAGGATAGAGGTAGATGGAGAATTACCCCGGGGTGGTGGGCTGTTTGGAAAGAGAGGAACTCAAGATGTTTTGAGAGCATAGAGAGCAATGTGCAGAAAGTTAAACTAAACTGCAATTTACTTTTAGTTTTTTGGTGTAATCAGTTATACTCAAATGACACTGTGTCTATTATTGATGTGCTAGACTCAATTTAGACATAGAGAAGTGAAATCAGGAGTACACTTGTATATAAGGTTTCTGTACAACCCATATACTGTTATGTGATATAATACAAGTTACCAAGTTAAAAAAAGAGAGTATAAAATAGATAGTTTTTTTTAGTTCCATAATTGAAGAAAGAAAGAAAGAAAGAAAAATGAAAAGAAAGAAAAAATAAAGATAAGCAACCAAAAAAGAAAGAAAAAAAGACAAAAAAGAAAGAAAGAAAAAAATAGAAGGAAAAAAAACGTAAGAAAAAAAGAAGGAAAAGAAAAAAGGGATAATTCCCTTTTGAGTACTTCTTATAAAAATATTTACTGCTTTTAAACATATATTTTTATTTATTACCTAGATATATCATATTTTAAAAAAATATTTACCATCTATAGCCACTGTACTATGTACTATAAATGTATTAAAATGTATTATACTTGGTTTGATGAAAAAAACTACACTATGTATTAAAAACGAATCATGCATGTAATATAGATGTATTACACTATCTACAAAAGCAAATTTTGCATGCAATATAGATTTATTACAAGTGTTTTAAAATGTATTAGGCTTATTTTGGTAGAAAATCTGCACTATGTATCAAAAGTGTATTAAAATTATATAGCTATAAATGGTAAATATTTTCTAAATATGGTATATTTAGGTAAGTTTCTGAAGAAAAAAACGTAAGAAAAAAGAAAGAAAAAAAAGAAGGAAAAAAACGTAAGAAAACAGAATGAGGCTATTTTTGTAGTTATCAAAATACAAACTTCCTTTATTTTGCTAGGTTTGGAGGGTAATTTTGTTCAATGAATTTTCATTAAATGAATGGAGGCTATTTTGTAAGACTTTTTTATGGGGACAAAATACCAAGACCAGCCCTTATGAGGCCATTTGTGAACTTATATGTCATCTGCTATATGCAGATGACACAATCATTTCTTGTGAATCTGTAGTGGAGCAGGTTAGCTATATTAGAGCCATGCTGGTGGTTTTTGAAGCTATCTTTGGTCTAAAGGTGAATTGGAGGAAAAGCAGCATTTTCCCTATCGAAGAGGTCACAAACATTCAGTCTCTTGCAAGTGTGCTTGCATGTGGTGTGGATACTCTGCCCACTGAGTACTTAGGCATGCCTTTAGGCTGGAAGTTCAAAGAGCTAGAGATATGAGATAGAATTATAGAGAAGTCTGAAAGGAGACTAGCCCAATGGTAGTCACAGTGCTCATCTTTAGGGGGAAGGTCACACTGATTAATTTAGTGTTGGATTCCTTGCCCACCTATGTGATGTCTTTGTTTCTCAACCCGGCCAGTGTGGTGAAAAAACTGAACATATTAAGAAGGGATTTTTTTGTGGAAAGGGAATAAAGAAGGAGGGGGTTATAGTCTAGTAAAATGGGAAGTGACTCTATCTAGCAAAGACCAAGGAGGATTGGGAATAAGGAATTTGAAGACCCAAAACAGCAGCCTTTTGATGAAGTGGCTTTGGAGATTTTGTGAAGAAGAGTCCTCTTTTTGGAAGCAAGCAATTATCCGTAAGTATGCAAACCAACCCGTGGTGCTCAAATGAGGTAAATACTACATATGGGGTGGGTGTTTGGAGGACAATTAGAGCACTATGACCAAAGTTGCCGGAGAACTCTAGGATTAGGGTGGGCAATGGCCTTAGAACCAGGTTTTGGAAGGACAATTGGTTAGGTGAAGCTCCACTGCAGGATAGATTCTCAGATCTCATGATGTTATGCAGGAATCAAGAGATAAATATTGCTGAATGTTGGTCTAACCATGGCTGGAATCTCAATTTCAGAAGACACCGAAATGATGGAGAAGTGCAAAGGGTGGCTAGTTTGCTAAATGAAGTGAAATTTTTTGCTAGAACCACAATGGAACCTGGCAAGCTAAGGTGGAGACACTACAGAAGAAAGTTTCTCTATTAAAAATTTGTACAAGAGGGAGAATAGTGTTATGTAGGAGGAAGAGCTAAGGATATGGAAGAATGTATGGAAGATTATAGCTCCTGCGATGGTAAGATGCTTTACTTGGCTAGTAGTTAAGAAGGCATGCCTTACTCATGAAGTACTGTAAAAGAAGGGGAGAGTAGTGGTGACTAGGTGTTTTTTGTGCGATGAAACAGGAGAGACAAATAATCACCTGTTCCTACACTGTAAGTTCACTGCACAAATGTGGGATCTGTTTTTCAGTCTCACAAAGACAATATGGACAATGCCAGAGCATACAACTGATCTGATGAGCTGTTGGATTAGAAGCGGGGGAAGCAAGAGTTAGAAAAAATGGTGGAGGATAATACTTTCATGCATATGGTGGACAATTTGGAAGGAGAGAAGTGGAAGGTGCTTTGAAGAAAAGATCAGGTCCATTCATGATGTGAAGTGGAACTGCCTGGTAACCTTATCTTTTTGGTGTAAACAAAACTGTAGAGGAAATAGAGGAATTGGTTGATTTCCTAGGTACTTTGTAAAATTATGATTTGAATCTCACTCCCCTGTAACATGTTTTTGATGGTGGCCAGCATCCTAATGCTGAAGAATACAACAGTACTAATTCTCAAAAAAAAAACTATTGAGCTATATTGTTGTCGTGATATTAAGTATTTCATCTACTCCCGGGCTTTGGTTCAGTGGTAAGAGTTTATCTCTTGATGACTCAAACTGTCAATTAGGCGCATCTCAAGAGTTTGAGTTCTGCTATGAGGAAAAAACAGGTATTTAAGTGCAGAAGGGTAGAGGGGTGAGCCCATTATACATCAAATTTCGAACCGTGTGCTAGTTGGTCCTCAGAGATTTCTCAGTTATCAAAAAATGTAATTTATCTAGTTTTGCATTTCCTTTTTACTTTGTTTGGATGTATATTGTGTAGTTAGATGGGTATATGAAGCCCCAGCAAGAGAACTAGTGCTGAAAGCTAATTTTTCTGAGAGATAAAGTTTCTTGTTCAATTATTTAGACAAATTAATGGCAGATTGAAGTTGTTAATCTTTCTTCCTTGTACATATTTATTTGATGTTTGCACCATCTTTTTGCCACTCTCCTACTTTTTCTTTTAAAAAACTTGTAAGTATTGCAGCTTCCAGATTCTATGAAGCAAAGTCAGGCTGACCTGTATCTCGAAACTTATCAAGTTTTGGATTTGGAAATGAGCCGTCTGCGTGAAATTCAGAGATGGCAAGCATCCGCTGCATCAAAGGTTTTAACTGGCTATTCTGTTAATCTATAATCTATACTAATGATAGAGATTTCTTCTCACCCAAGCTTTTCTGCTCGATCCGTCTCAATGCAGCTGGCAGCTGACATGCAACGTTTTTCCAGACCTGAGCGTCGTATTAATGGTCCCACAGTAACTCATCTTTGGTCTGTACACGTGTTTTATCTTTTCATTAGTCTGTTCTCTTATACTTCTAAAATAGATTAGTCTATTCTCTTTATTCTGAATTGTGATTCTTTATTAATGGGTAATGATTACATGCTACTATTTCGTATTCACATCCTTGATGATTATTGCTTCTTTTAGGGTGTGTATAATCTTGGAAAATGTTGACAGGAGGGAAAGTGGCCCTCCACCTCCAATCATGAGATTGGGGGTTTGAGTCACCAATGTAGCAAAGTAGAAATAAACCACTATCCTGGGTACAGCTTTTTTTGCGTGGGGATTAAGGTTTACCAAATCTGAAAAAAAGATCTTCGGAAACATGTCAATTTTCTGTTAGAGGTCTCTTCTTTATTAGCACAATTGGAAACTGCTTTATTTACATAGCAGAATTTATTTTCAAAAATTTAGATAGGTGTCAAAGACAAATTTGGATAAGTCGAGATTTACAAAATGGAGTACTTGGTCCGGCTGCTGAAAATTTGATCTGATGACACATAGCTTATCACTTGAGACTTAAAATTAGGTGAGGCAGTCAATTCCTCTCTAGATAGATTTGACCTAAAAAACCAATATGTGTTTTCTCTTTTGGAGATGATGTTTTGTCTTGCAGTATTGTTTGATTAATCTCTGTGATGCAAGTAGACACCAGTTATTTGCACAGATCGAAATCACTTGATGAATTCTCCTTTCAAATATGCCGCACCACCTGATTTCTCAAAAAAAAGGAAGATGAAAAGGCATACAGTTGAGAACAGCTGAGGTTTTAGTGTGAAAATGAACTTGCACCTTTACTAGTTCATTTAGTTTATCTGTTCTGTTTTATTGAGCATATGTTTGGTGTATTTTCTTGGTTTTCCATAATGCCCTTGAATCACTAACTTCTCACTGATCATTGAGGCATAAATTTCAAATGAATTTATTGCAGGTGCATGCTGAAATTACTTGATGTTCTGATCCAGCTTGATCATCTTAAAAATGCAAAAGCTAGTATACCTAATGACTTCTCTTGGTACAAAAGGTAAATATGTGTCTTAGTTGTTTGTATTTCATGAGTGCTCAACTTTTCCATCCGTGCTGTTAGGACAATCGATTGCACAAAGGCTTAACATGTTATAAATTGATTACTTAAAAATAGAATGCTTTTATCAGTTTTGGTAGCGTTTGTTAATCAAAAAACAAGGTAAGTATTAAGTAGCCAGTTTGTAAAAAAAAAAAAAAAGAACAAGGGAAGTATTTGAACAAAGTGATCATTTAAAAGAAAATCAATGTAACTGATGATAAAAGTTCTTTCATTTTCACGACAACCTCATGCTTGGTGTTACTTCATGAGCAGGTCTTCTGTAAGTTGATTACGACCAAGAATTTCTTATTTGCGTATTTTATTGAAACTCTCTTAGTAGCATATTTGTGGGGTAATATCTTCTAAGGTGTTGTATATTCTTGTTCAGTGTATACTGTGTGGTCACTCTTTGCGCCAAATATTTGTTCTGAGTTTTCAATTTGAAAGAGGTCTTGAAAACATAGGATCTGTTGTGGCATCTAAAAAATTGTGTAACCACCAAAAATTAGAGGTAACCCCAACACCCCCCTCCCCAGATTATCAAAGGGTGTGGAAAAGGCAAGATCCTGGTTTTGAACTTTGAACTGCCAGTCTACCAGGATGAAGGGGCCAAATCTTGGTGGTCCCCTCACGGTGCAAAAGAGAGAACAATGGCCAAGAAGAAATGGTAAAAGCCAAAGGTCTCACAAAATCTTATTTAATTGTTTGTTTGTTCTGGGTGCTTGCATTAGAGAAATAATTTAGGATCTCATGAAGTATCAATCAACAAATTTTATGTTTACATTGAAGTAGCCTAAATTTGGAATGAAATGAGCCTGAATAGAGCGCAATAAATGCAGAGGATTAATATAGTCCACCAGACTAGTTAGGGATTAAGCTTAGTTGATCGATTGAATGGAGTGGCTTAAAGAAATCTGTTATATGGTTGTTATCCTTTTCCCCTCTTTTTTGTACTTTTTCCAATGCCAGGAATTTCAATGCAACCATCCATTTAATAGAACTTCCTATTTGAAAGTGTTTCATTTGTTTGTCATATCCAATATGCCAGGACATTCACACAAGTTAGTGTGCAGTGGCAAGATACAGATTCAATGAGGGAGGAGTTGGATGATTTACAGGTACATATCTACTTCTTGTGTACGTTAAGTTTTTGAATCATGTTAACTTGCACGTATTTGTGTGTGCTGAACATGAATTGATACATACTTGCAGATCTTCTTGAGCACGAGGTGGGCTATTTTGTTAAACTTGCATGTTGAGATGTTCCGGGTGAACAAGTATCCTTCAAATGAAGGTTATCTACCCAGAGGAATGTGAATCCACCATGTTGCTGCATTGAGTGAATTTTGTTGCATATGTATGTATTTATGACTGGATGCATGTGTTTTACTGTTCATGACCCTTAAGATCTGTCATGATAAATCTCATGTTATTGGTGGGCCTTTTTAAATTTAGATCCTTGTGCCTACTGATTTACCATTCTTATATCGGATGCTAGACCCGACCCGCTATCTGATGAAATTAATTCCCTGCACAAAATCAGTGCCTCTCCAGCAATTCTCTCAGCTGAGACTAAATGCAATGACCATTCCGATGCAGATGATGAGGCGGACCTTGAAATTGTGTTGCGAACACTTTTCAGAAGTGTGATTCCAGCACCAGAGAGACCACTGGTTAGTCAACCTAACTCCGACTGCTCTTCTCACTCTAGTATGTCTCTCTCCCATGGAATCAAGTAGGTTCGAACTCTCACACAATTCAAAACCCATGTGATAGTGCCTTCGAGGTGGACCAAAATGTTTAATGATAAAGGCATGTAAGTTTTTCGGTGTCAGCATGTCTCGCTTCGAGCATGAATTTCTGGTCATTATCTAGCGTATGAAGCAAAGGAGGCAGCTACAACTACGGCAAAAAAATCAGCATGCAAACAAACAAAGAAAAAAGAGATCAAATAAGGATATAAAGTTGGAGAAATTTAAAATTCTTGGTCAATTATGATGGGGTGAAACTCTGAAAGAGGGGGTGATAGCACTGAAGGGGTAGGGTTTTCAAATCTTATTCTAAATGAAGCTACAGATGCTCATTTGGAATGTGCGGGGTTAAATGAAAGCAATAAAAAGGAAACTCTGAAATCTTTTATCCGCAAGTGAAAAGCTGATATAGTATTCCTTCAAAAAAGCCAAAATTGAGGAATGGACATCTAGCTTATTGCAGGTGGGAGATACTGTATGCCTTCAAGATACCAAAATTAAGGAATGGATATCTAGCTTTTCGCAACAGGTGTTTGGAACTAGATGGATTGGTTGGGCTGAATTACAATCTAGTGGCAGTAGTGGTGGGGAGATAATACTATGGGACAAGAGAAGTTGGAGCTGTATAGGAGTGCAACACGGATCCTACACAATTTGTTATATGCTGGAAAGTGTCCAGGAGAATTTTAGGTGGTGTTCCACTGGGGTTTATGGCCTTCACAATAATCCCGAGAGAGAGAAACTTTGGGATGAACTCGCCATAATCAGAGGACTATGGAATGATCAGTGGGTGATGGGGGGTGATTTTAATGTTTGCAGATATGAGAGCCGCGTGGTTAAACTGCACCAGAAGATCAAAGGCAGAGGCTTCTCAGAAACAATTGAAGATCAGTGCCTTATAGACATGCCTTTACAAGGTGCAGCCTTTACCTAGTCTAGGGGTGAAAACACACTACAAGTATCAAGAATAGTCAGGTTCCTAATAGATAATGAATGGAGCAACACCTTTAGGAAGGTTAAACAGATGTTCTCCCAAATGTTCTCAGATCATAAACCCATAATGCTAGAAAATGGAGATTGAGAAATAATCTCCTCACTTCAAAGTTCAAATTTGAGAACATGTGGCTACAAGTTGATGGGTTTCTAGACAAAGTTAAGTTGTTGAAACTGATAGATAGTCTACTCACCTATATTCTGTCCCTATTCCTTATCCCATGCTTGTGTTGAAACTGATAGATACAGTTAAAAGGAATTTTTTGTCCTAACATCGGTGGACAGAGTTATCTAGTACCTGTTGTTGGTGGAAGGTGGCAGGTGGCAGATATCCCGTGGAATTAGTCGAGGTGAGCATAAAGCTGGCCCGGACACCACAATTATCAAAACAAAGTTGAAAGGATTTTTTGGGGAGAAAGCAATAAAACTCAAAAATTTCATTTGGTAAAATGGAAACCAATAACACAACCAAAGTCCCAAGGTGGCCTGGGAATCAAAGACCTCACGACCCACAATGTAAGTATGCTTATGAAATGGCTATGGATGTAGTCACAGGAGGATCAAACCCTTTGGAAGAAGGTGCTGAAGGCAAAACATGGAGGGGTGGAGTCGAGTTTTTACTGAGTTGAGTAGTCTCCGGTCCCTCATATTCTTTTGGTGCACCCATAGAGTTCCTTGTTGTATAGAAGATTGGGTGGAGTTTGTATAGAATCATATCTTTTTGTAGATTCTTTACCTTTTGGTATACCCCTTGTATACGGTCAGCCCATGTTTATGTATGAAAATTCATTTACTGATCAAAAAAATAAAATGCTTAGAGAGAGCACCTGATGTAAAAGTAGGATCAATAACCAGTTTGTGATGTAGCCAACTTGGGATGTCCTGCTAGATTGGTTTAAACATTGGGACTGAATAGAATCCATTTGAGAGGATCTTATGTTAGAAAGGTAATCAACATTCCAACCTTGATATCACTGGTAAGTTCTTTTAGCCTTGCATTTCAAGTGTCTGAAGTACCTTTTAATACTAAACCACTTTGATTGAGTATAGCACAAATGATGGAAAAGCGACACTTCTTAAATAAGCCAGCAAATGTCCATTGCTTTCAGGATGTCTGTCATCTGACCGCTAATTTCTGCTCTTTGCAATTTTTTTTTTTGTTGAAATGTCATTTACTTTGGTGGTAATTTTTTTTTTCTTCATGTATGTGAAATTTATATACTCATTTTCTGTGCATTGCTTTTCCCTGAGCTCCTTGACTTTTTATAGTGTTGAAGACATTCTTCAAGTTCTCATTGTCTTCATAGTCGAGTCGTTGGAGTTGAATTTTGCACTTCTATTTCCGGAGAGGCACACACTTCTTCGTGTTTTGCCTGTCCTTGTTGTCCTAGCAGCATCATCAGAGAAAGATAGTGAATCATTGTACAAAAGGGTGAAAATCAACAGACTTATTAGCATATTTAAGGTATGTTCATTTGTTCTTGTGCAAATTTTGAACTGAACCTTTGAGTGCAGTTATCTTTTTTTCATGTTCGGTTTCTTATTATGATATAAACTTTAATACTGCATACTTTCGAGACCCTGGAAAATGTCTTTTATTACCTTTCTCTTTATGCAGAATGATCCTGTGGTACCTGCTTTCCCAGATCTTCACCTGTCTCCTGCTGCGATTTTAAAAGAGTTATCAACATACTTCCCTAAATTTTCTGCACAAACTCGCCTTCTCACTCTTCCAGCACCTCATGAGCTGCCACTGCGTGAGGCACAAGAATATCCTTTCTCTGTTTCTGACCTTTAATCTTCCTTTGTTGCTTTTGATGCTGTTCAATTTTGGGTTCATGTGAGTCAGATTTGGTTTTCCGAAATTTACTTCTTATTACTGCTGATAACTTGTAAACAGATTCTCTTGAAACAGAATAGAACTTTAGCGCCTGTATTTTCCTTTTCGTATTCCAGTTGAATCTTATCAACCGAAAATCTAATGTTTTTTTGTAGGAAATAGTTAAAGAAGGCTTACAATGTCTGGTTCCTTCTTTTTATTTTAACTTTTCCCTCTCCTCTTCACCAACAGTCCCAAATTATTACTTTTCTCTATGGACATTATCACTTTGAAGTTCCACAGCCAAGGAGAATATTATCCTAGTTTAAAGTGGTTTCACATTGTACTCATTTCTTGAAGCTCCCCCCTCCTCTCTCTCTCTCTCTCTCTCTCTCTCTCTCTTTTCATAGTAGTTTGAATCCATGAAACTTATTTGGCCTTCAAATGAAGATATTATTTCTTTTTTAGTACTAAAATACAGTTGGCCATTTTTAAAATGTTTTTACTAGATATGCAAGTATTACAATTTACTTTGTAAAATATTAGGCAGTTCACATTCAGTTTTATTCTGAGTTAAATGCTTTAGGTCTTTGGAAAGTACATGTTATATATAGGAGTTCAATTTGTATTTTAGCTTATAAGTTATATCTAAATATACTTTCCTTCTGTTTCTTCTGTTTTGTCTAATAAACTTCTTGTACTATCCACTAGAATTTTTTTGAGGGATTACCTTAAGTAATTTCTTAACGCCATTTACTTATCAGAGGCAATATCTGATTGTCAACCATATTGGGGCGATCCGTGCTGATCATGATGACTTCACTGTTCGTTTTGCTTCAGCCATTAGTCAGGTGACTCTGTCTCTCTCTCTCTCTCTCTCTATATATATATATATATATATATATATATATAATGGTTCACTAGAGTTGATAACAAGTCAAGTGCACACATATGGATAGCAATATTTTGATCAAGGCTGATTAACAATGTTATGAAAGACTGGGTGAATTTTGTTGATAGTTATGTGTAAAGTGTTTTGAAGTCCACAGATGATAACCTCTTAAGATACCTGATTTTCTCCTTTGGTTGATAGAATTTTCTTAGTCATCAAAAATTATATTATTTATATTTGAGGCTTTGAGAAAACGGATATCTTTTTCACCTTTTACACCATGTGTGGCCACATCGTTGGTTTTGGTTATACCTAAAAGTTAATTGTGGTTACTCTGAGATTCTAGTAATTAGCATGTCAAAACGTCATTATCTTTGTTTTAACTATTTCGAGTTAGGAATTTAAAACTATTTTATACTTCCTCCATTTCAATTTGTTTGTTTAGTTTTGACTTAGCATGGAATTTAAGCAAGTACAAAAGTCTTTTGAATCTTATGGTCCTAAACTACAGAAGTCTTTTGAATCTTATGGTCCTAAACTAAATATATGTAGAATGTGTCAAAATGTCCTTTAATCTTGTGGTCTTAAACATGTCAAGTGAAAAGTTAGAATTACAAAGTTGCCAATAAGGAAAGAGACATTCTTTTTGAAATGGACTAAAAAGGAAATTAAGGCTAACAAATTGAAACGGAGTAACTAAGAAGAGTTTGAATATTATGATAATTATACATTACATATCTGACTTTTGATGCTACAAAATAGATTCACAGTTAAAATCTCAATAAAATAAAAAAATAATTAAGATTCACACTTAACAAGATTGATTTCAACGTATAAAATAAAAGTATTTTCCAGCAATGTTACATAGACTTGTTTACAGGTACGCATCAACACAGGTGTCTGTAAGGGTACACACCTTTTTTTTTGTACCAGTTTTTGCTCTATTTTAAGACATTAGCATGAAGCACCCATACTCATGTTCCATCGTCCGTCAGGAGTACATCAAGAGAAATGGAACATCCATGTAACAGAGATCTTTAGCTTAGAGATGTATGATGGGCATGTTAATTTTAGAATTTACTGAACTTCTTAATTTAATTTAATTTTTTGTGTAGCCTATTGATCAGTCCTGTACTTCAAATATGAATTTTCCTTACAAATTAATATGAGGAATTCATTGCTACAGCAGGGACTATTGAATCTAAATTTCAAGTTAAAACTAATTTTTAAGGACAGATTGGGAGATACAGAAATTTGTTGAATTCACATCGATGGATTTAGTTGTGATAAATATATGGAGGAAAAGTAGAGAAATATGGAAGTAAAAAAAGTGATCTATTCTTTAGCATTGGCATGGCATGACAACCAACTGTCACTTCTTATCCTTTTTCTTATCTTTTATTTCTTTCCTTTATATTGGGGAGGGGTGATTAGACAGGACATGGCGCAGTTATAGCTTACCGAGGACTTGACCTTAGATAGGAGGGTGTGGAGGACCCATATTAGGGTAGAAGGCTAGTACATAGTCTCGTTATTCTTCCGTATTAGTAGGCGCATTAGCACACTATAATTTCTTGTGCTCTGACTTCTGTTATTATCTTTCTATTACTTTCTGTACTTTGATTACTCTATTTTATCTGTGTCGCTTTCGTTATTTGTGTTATTCGTTATTTGCTTTCCCATAACGCTTTGAACTTTTTAACCTTATCTGACCTCTTTTTATGCTACTTTTGAGCCGAGGTCTCTCGGAAACAGCCGTCCTACCTTGGTAGGAGTAAGGTCTGCGTACACTTTACCCTCCCCAGACCCCACGTTGTGGGATTTCACTGGGTTGTTGTTGTTGTATTTCTTTCCTTTACTTTTAAAATATGTCTGGAACAGTGTTCTGGCTGTCAACATTCTTCTTTTTGTTCTTTTATGATGGTGTTGGGGTAAACAGTCCCAACTTGTTTGAGACTGATGCATAGTAGTTGTATTCTGGTATTTGGGCAGGGGAAGAGGCAGAACATGGGGATGGGATAAGGAAGTTGTACAAAACACTAGTGGCAATTGGAAAAAAAGTTTTTTAGGGAGAATTTTAGTTTGCTAAGAACTGTAACTGAAAAAGAAACTAATTTCTGACACTCAAGGCTTTAGTCTAGTGGTAAGAGCGTAATCCATGATGTGTGGGTTAGGCGCATGTCACGGGTTTGAACCCTGCCGCAAACAAAAGCCTCTTATTTAAGAGGAGAAGGGTAGAGGGGCGGGCACATTTTGAGAATTAGAGGAGGGATGCAACCATTTTCCACTGAGTTTCAAAGTGCACCGTTGGCTCTCAGAGATTCCGGGTTATAAAAAAACTAATTTCTGCTAGAAGAATTTACCTAAAAACTTGAACCAGGAAATCTAACTAAGCTCCGTTTTCGAGTTACTTTTTTGCCGAAGATATGAAAAACGAAAATTCAGTAAACTAGTATTTTGTGAATACCCAGGCTATGTTGCATATAACTCCTCATTAGTGAATGTCCCTGATCATATTATTTCTCGACTTTCTTTGCAGCTTGTCTTGCTAAAATCAATTGATGGTGTGGATGGTGAGTGGGTTAAGGAAGTCAAAGGAAATACTTATGACATCGTTGTTGAAGGTTTTCAACTCTTAAGCAGATGGACGGCACGAGTTTGGGAACAATGTGCTTGGAAATTTTCTCGTCCATGCAAGGATCCTGTTCCAATAGAGTCACATGACATGCCTGCAGCATTTTCCGACTATGAAAAGGTTTCATTATAATTTTTATGTAGCTGATTTTCCTCTCCTTCTCTTCCCCCCCCCCCCCCCCCCCAACACAGAAAAATAAAATTGAAGAGAGCTACTTCCTTTATAATGCATCTGACATGATATCTGTTAATATTCTTAAATTGAAATGAAGGTGGTACGGTACAATTATAGTGCTGAAGAAAGGAAGGCTCTGGTTGAACTTGTGAGCTACATCAAGAGTATTGGGTCAATGATGCAAAAGGTGGACACTTCAGTGACCGATGCCTTGTGGGAGACAATCCATGCAGAGGTGCAAGATTTTGTACAAAATACGCTGGCGACAATGTTGCGGACTACCTTTCGGAAAAAGAAAGACCTTTCTAGGTGGAAACCGTTTTCTCTTTTTTTTTTTTTTGTTTTTGAAAGTTTTTCTTACTGTTCTCTTTTCTCTTATTACGTCAATGAAAAACTCTTAAGTATGTTCATCCTGGTCAAGCGTTGCATGCATGTTTCGACTGGACTAGGATAGAGATTTTCTTTAGTGATCAGCTTGTCTATAAAGCAACATTTTATTCCCAAAGTTCAACAAAAAAATTCCCTATATATCCCACAAGTGGGGTCTGGGGAGGGTATAATCAGATCTTATTCTGAAGTTCAAGCGAAATTATTTTCTTGTAACCTTTTTTTTCGTACATAGTTATATCTTATAACTTATTCTGGGATGAGCAAAAAATATTTCGTTAATGAGAAAATCAAAGAAAGGACACAGTTAGTCTCCAATTAATAATTGAATGATAAATTGCAGTATTCCGTAGAACTCCAGTTAATCTCTATGAAAGCTACTCTTGAAGGTGAAGAGACAATTTAGAGTGATGAAACTCGGTAAGGAATAACATTCTGATGTTGACCTTGAAGAAGACTAAAAAAGGTTTTTTGGGATAACAATTTGAAATCGAGTAATTTATGCTGAACATGCAGAGGCATACAATTCCACTTTGAAGTGATGAAACAGACACAACCAAGCAAAGAAACACATCAATTGTTAGATTCAAAAAGGCAGCAAGTAACAGTTTTTGCATAGTTTTTGGGGATGTATTGGGGAAAATGATGGGAAAGCAAGGGAGCTACACACGTTAGTTGAAGGGTGAAATTAACATAAAAAGGTAAGCCAGAGTGGTGGAAGAACTGCACAAACTTGAAGCTAGGGTCAGTCATTGAAAAACATAAAAAAGGATTAAAAAAATATAATTGTACCTTGTAGGGTGGCTAAGATTATATTTTACAAGTGATTTTGGTTACTAATGGGTAAGAAGACCACATGGGGTTTGTGGGATTAGAAATTTTGTTCTCGGTCCTTTTTGGTCTTTGTATGCTTTGTTTGTGTTGGGTATTCCATGCCTCTGGATTATGCAAATGCTTTAGCATTTGAGGAACATTTAATTTTTTATATGAAGCCAAAGAGGTAGTCTCTCGAATATCAGACCCGGCATACGTAATAGTTCTTTTAAATTATAATGCTTTGTTGTCTTACATAACTGATTTGGATACTTGGATTTGGGTCTAATTATGATCCTTCTAGTCTCTAAATGCTCCACATTTTTGCATTGTTGTCAGGATTCTCTCTGATATGAGAACACTTTCAGCAGATTGGATGGCGAATACTAGTAAGCCAGAGGCTGAAATGCAGTCATATCCGCATAGTGGTGAAGAAAGCAGAGGGACTTTCTTTTATCCAAGGCCAGTAGCACCAACATCTGCTCAGGTTTCCTTACTTACATTTTCTGATGATTTGGGATTTCAATGTTGTACACTTAAAGTGCAAATTCTCATTATTGTTAAAATACATGAAAAGCATAAATAATGTATCTATATTCTTATTAACTCAAAATATCGCTCTGGGTGGAAGTGTCCTTTAATAATTTGTGGTTTCTTATCTCATCTGAATACTGGAGACATCTTACACAAGAGACTTAAGTGACCAAAGTGAAAGTTTACTACTATCTCTCTTTATAAGCTTCATTGTCCTTATACATGCATTGTCATGATCTAAGTAGTGGTGGGTGGGAGTTCCTTTACTTATCTAATATCTTTATTCTGTAAGGCACAAGATGTATAATTCTACTGGTCATGATTATAAATTATTTCGGTATTCTTTGATTAATTATCACGATTATTACATAGTCTCGTTATTCTTCCCTATTCGTAGGCGCATTAGCACATTACAATTCCTTGTGCTCTCATTTCTGCTATTTCTGTTACTATTTATTACTTTCAGTACTTGTGATTACTCTATTTTATATGTGATGCCTTCGTTATTTATTTTTCTATAGCGCTTTGAATTTCTTAATCTTATCTGATCCCCTTTTTATGTCTTTTTTGAGCCGAGGGTCTCTCGGAAACAGCCGTCCTACCTTGGTAGGAGTAAGGTCTGCGTACACTCTACCCTCCCCAGACCCCACGTTGTGGGATTTCACTGGGTTGTTGTTGTTGTTGTTGTTTGATTAATATGAATTTAGAGTTTCACATCCATGGTATGTCCTAAAAATATTTTTTTCAGTGCTATATTAATCATTTTTTCTCAAGATATAAGTAAACTTTGAATCTCTCCATGTAGTGGTGCTTTTTTTCCTCTATAAGCTGTTGCCAAATTGATAGTAACTAGCAAACTGATACTGATGAAAGTGATTATATCAAAAAGAGAAAAACATCAAATGCGTCTACCTTGGATATTGGGTATACTGTATGTTACTCTTATCAATGCTTGACTTCTCCCTTTTGTCAGGTCCATTGCTTGCAGTTCCTCATATATGAGGTGGTTTCCGGTGGCAACATGCGGAAGCCTGGTGGTATTTTTGGAAATAGTGGTTCTGAAATACCTATCAATGACTTGAAACAGCTGGAGACATTCTTCTACAAGCTTGGTTTTTTCTTACATGTATTAGACTACACAGGTATCTATTGATACTATGTTACTTATCTCCTTAAAGGCAGACAAACATTCATGATCTTTTTCATTAATGTGCAAGTTAGGTGTACAACTTTTGGTGATTTATCTCTCTGGCCTTCATATGCCACTGCTTTATGTTTCTCCTCCTGACTCCTCTAACACTATTTTGAGCATATAACAGTGTTTATTTTGTAATATATCTTCCGTAGCATAATCCAATTCCATGCACTACCTGCAGCTACCCTAGGAACTTTGACAGATCTTGGTTTCTTATGGTTTAGAGAATTCTATCTGGAGTCTTCTCGTGTTATACAGGTATATAAGTGCGAACTTGTTTGATGATCTTCTTCTTTTGCGTAGTTAAATTCTTATTTGCTAGAAGTTTTGGTGTTGGTGTATATCTATGGATTTCAACTTCACAAGTAAAGGCTCCTTTCTTGATACATATCAGTATCCATTTATTCCTTTCTTGTGAGTTGACATCAGGATGCTCCCTGAATCTTCTTAACATCTTAAAAGTTGTGTCCAAAACAAAAAAAAAATAATACAAAGATTTGTACTGAAAAGGCTTTGCCTAGTTCTTCTTAAGCTGTCATGGCTATTTCAAGAAATTTTATCCATTTCTATTTACAGTTCCCCATTGAATGCTCCCTTCCATGGATGCTGGTGGATCATGTGATCGAATCTCCAATTGTTGGCCTTCTGGAGAGTGCCTTGATGTCATTTGACATCTATAATGATGCTGCTCAGCAAGCATTAGTGATCCTCAAGCAACGTTTTCTATATGATGAAATCGAAGCTGAGGTAACAAAACGTTACATTCGCATATTAATATTGTTGATCCAGGGAAACTCTTTAGGTCATTGTCTCTCCATCTTCCCAACTTCACATATGTACATGCAATCTCTATATTCAGCAGATTCTTATGCTGTGAACAACATTCGTGCTTACATCTTATGAAACAAGGATTTCTATTATTTTGAATATCAGGCATTATTGTCACCCTGGAGTATATGCTCACATCATACTTAAAATGCGTTTTGTTTAAGATATTGTACTATCAATTAATCTTTAGGAAGTCTAGTTTAGCAGACTCAATAGAAAGCACTATCTTCCCTATGTGAATTAAAGGCTATTACAGAACCTTTTGTTTTCCATATTTTCTCTAGGTGGACAATTGCTTTGATATATTTGTCTTGAAGTTGTGTGAAACTATTTTTACATACTACAAAAGTTGGGCAGCCAGGTACCTCCTTTCTTTACCTTTTGTTTAATTTTTACTGAATAAGATGGTCTATAAGAAGTTGAGGATCTCCTATTCTGCAGTGAGCTACTTGATCCATCATTTCTCTTTGCCATAGACATTGGTGAAAAGTTTGCAGTCCAGCCAATGAGATTCGTAGCTCTTTTAAAAACGACTAGAGTGAAGGTACATATCAACTTAGATTCTGTATCTTGTAATGAACTTATGTGTTTTACCAGGTCATCTCCTGATTTTATATGTCCAGTGGTAGGGGGTTCAACTAGTATTCAAGCAACCTCGTTTTCTCTGGTTTATGGAGTTTTCCAAATTTACATTTGCTTCCATTCTTCAAATATTGTGAAAATATCCCGACTGGTGTGCATTGGGAGGTTTGGATATGTTTTGCGTAACAGACACTGTTCAATACAAGTGACTTGTCTTGACAAGAATTGTTTTACCAAAACAAAATTAGTGTGGCAAATTAAGGACATGGAAAATATGTTGTTGCTTTAATAATTTGACTAAATCTTTTCAATAAAAGGAAAAAAAGGATAATGATATTGTATCTCAAAGAAAAAAAAAGTATTGTATCTAACAGTATTATTGTCAAAAAAAATATAATATTGTATCTTGCAAAGGTTCCACAACCCACTTATCAAAGAAAAAAGGGGAAAAAAAAGAAATAAAGAAAAAGAAAGGTTCTACAAACATAGACCAAAATAAATCATGGATCTTGTTAGAATCTTTGTGAATATTTTAGAGTATATGTAAATATAACAGGTGGCTTAATTTACTTCAATTGCAATTAAGTATTGGTTTACTTTGCTTCTTAGGACATGTAAACCCTTAAGGAATAATCAAAGCCCAGTTCTCTCTTTTTTTCTTCCACTTCACATGGCATCAGAGCATTGGTGAGAAACATCCAGAAAAGAAAACTCAGTTAAACAGGTCAACATGTTTCAACTTCCGGCAAATGTTAGGGTTGATTTGCGTCATCTCTTGTTTTGGGAGTGTTGTGCGAAAATCAACACTACCACGAGGTCCGGAAAACTCAGGCGAGCAAACTTAATAAGCCCCTCCGACATCTGACTGTTCAAGCACCGGCAACGAAGATCTCCAGCTCCACACACCAAGCGCGTGAGCAGTCTTCCGACGTATTTCCATTCACTCTTCTGTTACAGTAGTCACCTACTTATTCCTCTCTGACCCATACTTGTTCTGACAAGTTCCAACAACCAGATTCAGATCTGTCACAGTCCTGGCAAGTTTAAAGTCTGTTTTCTTGCATCTGGGAAGATTTCTGCAACTTTCATATACTTTGAAGGTTTCCAGTATGTTGTTTCCGACCCTATCCACCAGGGTTTTTTTAATGTAAAATAGTCATCGGAAATTTCAGCTAGTGATCTCTCTTCAATTCATTTCCTTCGGGGTTGATATTTTTGGCTCCAAAAATCTGAGAATTGGAAATTCAAGTACTTTGATTACTTCGGAACCCTTAATGAGAAGTTCAAACTATTTAACTTGGCTTCCTCGGTTGAGTTGTGGTGCAAGGGTCAAAGTGTTCAAGATCATTTAACAAAAAAGGTTAGTGAGGTGATGAAAAGACCCGAGCACAGTGGGAGAAGGTTGACACTCAATTATGTAGTGGCAATCAATTGATTCCAAGTTGATGTCCTTGTTCCGTCCTTGCCAGATATGTTATTCAGGTATATATGGAGCATCCTCAGATTTTGTTGCTTAGTTGGAGTCTAGTAATGTGTTGTACACTACCGAAATCACTTTGTGGTCTGAAGTAGCATCTTACAGCACGGTTCGGAAAATTTAGCATGGTCCAAAGAGAAGCTGACCATTTTGCGCTCAATTGTCACTTTGCTCTAGGTTTGTGCATGTGCTTGGTGGCTTACATCGATGACATAATTTTCTTTGATAAAGATGAAGATGGAATTACCAAGTTGAAATCTCACCATCTCAACACTTTTAGACTAAGGATCTTGGTCGATTGGGGTACTTCTTTGGCATTGAGGTTGCTCAATCCAAATAAAAAACTGTCATTTCATAGTGGAAGTATGCACTTGATATTCTTGAAGAGATGTGGATGACAAATTGTAGACTTTTTATACTATGAAGGGGAGCCTCTTAGTTATCCTGGAAAATGTAAGAGGCTAGTAGGAAAATTAAATTATCTCACTGTGACTCGACCTAACATTGCCTTCCTGATTGGTGTTGTAAGTCAGTTCTTGGATTCACCTTGTGACGGTCATTGAAATGAAGTTATTCACATTCTTCGATACATAAAATCTGTTGCAGGGAAATGATGACTTTACGAAGGAATAATGTTACATGGACTCTTCAAAATCCCTACCCCGCACCCGTGTCGACAGCGTGTGGGTGTTGATATACAAATATAGATTGTGCAGGATCACCCTCCAACATTCGATCCACTTCTGGATAGTTTGTTATAGTTGGGGAAAATTTGGTGTCTTGGAAAAGCAAGAAACAAAATGTAGTTGCTAGATCAAGTACAACAACAAAATATCAAGGTATGGTAATGGCTGCATATGAACTCATATGGATCAAGCAACTACTGAAGGAGTTAAAATTTGGAGAGATTAAAGAAATGGAACAGCTGATTGGTTGGATTACCCGTGGATTCAGTTTGAGCAACATGAACATTCTTTGGTTTACCATGGAGAGAGAAGCACACATCATGGGTATGGCCCAATTTGTTACAATCGCCGCATCTTGGTCGTTGCTTCCCATACTGCCTCCATGTCATTTTCCAGTCTGGATGCTAGAACAGAAGAATCTGCAGGTGGTACCAGATGACTAGACGACGTAGGTGGTGCAACTAGTCGTAACAATCGAGCAAACATGTCATCCACAACAAAAGCAGTAGAGCTAGCCAAAATTTGATCACGCACTGAGTCAAGATCGGATGGAAGTCTAGCAAGTGTAACAACTAAAAACATCTTCTGGCTCTGCTGCAATTGCTTTTCAACACTTGGAGTGGCTGACATTAAAATTCTTCCATAACCGCATGAGCCTGTCCAAGATAGGTCAACATATCTGATTCCTACTTTTTAAGGATAGGCAACCGAGAAATCACATTATAAAGGCGGGATATGTCATTTGTGTATAGCCCATGAGCCTTTTCCCAAACTAAGAAGCAAGTTTGGAATGGTGGGAACAAGGACATCAACTACGAATCAATAGATTTCCATAACAATCTAATATCTCAAAAAAAAAAAGATTAACAGAGTTCACAATTGAGCATCAATCTTATCCCATTCGCCCCTATCTTTTTCGGTAATATCCTTAGCCTGTGTAACCAAGTGTTCCTTAACACCTTGTCCGTTGCACCATAACTGAACAAAAGAGGACCAAGATAAATAGTTCACACTACCTATCAAAGTTTTGTGGTGATGCCATGGTTTGGGTTGCTGGAGCCCAAAGATTTAGTGCTAAACATATCAAATTCGAGAGATGTGGAAACAGATCTATTAGTGTCCAAAACAAAGGTCGGGAAAAGAACTTGAAGAATAGATTTGGAAAATTGAAAACTGATTGTTGTCTTACCAGAAAATTAGATTTGACCGCCAGATAGTGGTCAAAATCTAAAAAAAATTAAATGGGTGGGGTCGGGATGTTGTGGCGAACCTACTGAAAAAAGGAATCTGCCGGAAATGTGACTGGAAAACACCACACACGATGATTTCGATTGTAATGGTGGTACTGGTATATGCACAGTGCCCTTGGAGAGTATCAGAATTGCAGAACAATGGAGGTTTTACTGGAAAAATGCTTAGCAATTTTGTTCTCTTATTTTATTCTTGTTTTCTCACTAAAGAAAGCTCTAATACCATGTAAAATTAGGTCTTGTACCTAACTCACAGTCCAAAAGCTAGCTCAAACCTCAAAAGGAGGAGGATTGCCTAAGCCTTATAAGTAGATTACCCATCACCCCACTTCACGCCCAGAGCTGGACATCTGGTGCGTAGGAAAATTTAATTTGGGGGCCCAACATCGGGTGAGATGGGTTCTGCTTTGATATCATGTGAGAAAACAAGAGTTTGAGAGAGAACTCAACTTGATTGTTTCCACAAGCTATTGGGGTTTAAATAGTTGTTTACATGTCCTGAAAAGGAAAGGAAATCAATACTAGTCAATACCTAATTATAATATGAGTAAATGAAGCTACCTAATATATTTACACATATGCTATAGAATATTTCTAGGATTCTAACAGTTTCTAACACAATTAACATCATGTTTACCTTTGTGGGGGTGGGGAGAGTGGAAGCGGAAGAAGACAAGGTTATTTATATATGTCATGCCTTATGTCCAAAAAACCACTGACATGGATACAATGACCTCTTAAAAGCATAGATGTTGCATTAAAGGAGATGCATCCATTTTGACCAATTGTTGCTTTTTACATAGATACCAGGTCATTTGTTACTCGGTCTCCCTTTCTACATCATGCTTTTATTTATGTTCTAAAGTCGGACTTGTAAATGAGAATCTTGGTTTACCTACATTATGTTCATTCCTATGGTGTTCATTTCTAACTAGAATTTTTGTAACATGCAGCTTCTAGGTAGGACCATCAACTTGAGAAGTTTGATTGCTGATAGGATGAACAAGATGTTCAGAGATAATCTTGAATTTTTGTTTGATCGCTTTGAATCACAGGATTTATGTGCTATTGTGGTAAATACTCTCACATATCTTCGGGATTAACCCAATCTGAATATTTCTTTATCTCTTAATTGAAAATATTAACACTGTCCCTCTCTCTCTCTCTCTCTCTTTGTATATTTATCAGGAACTGGAAATGTTGCTGGACATCTTGCAACTTACTCATGAATTACTCTCGAAAGACCTTACAATAGATTCTTTCAATCTAATGTTGAACGAGATGCAGGAGAATGTATCCCTTGTTTCTTATTCTAGTCGACTTGCTTCGCAGGTTTGTCAATGTCTCTCTCAATCCTGTGTGAAATTCAGTATGATAGATACTCATATTTACCTATCTCTGTTTAATCTTCTGCTCCATCTTAACATATCTTCGTGATTCTGGTGATTTATGGCTTTAATTACTATATTCTAAGCCCCACAATTCTAGCTGGTTGTGAATAATATATATGTATATCACATAGTTTTGAACTTCACTGATTTCCCATACGTATTTCTTATACAACCAATGAAAAGAGTGACACACTTGCAGTAGTTATGATTTGAAGAATTAGTGTTGGACCTAATTTTGATACCATGCCTTCTGAAACCTTAATGATAACTGGTGCAAATTAGTTACTTACCCAATTTTGTTTCTTTTGTAAGTTCTTCTTTCTGGTTTCCGCTCATATTTATAATTTCTGCATAACTTGTAAAAAATATTAATGAAAATTTTATTAAAGAATAGCATCCAGAGAGTGCAATGAATAAGTAGTAGAACCCCCCAAAATGTATCTTATTACACTAGCTACATGTGAAAAGAACTAAGGAAATAGCATCCTATCGACTTCTTGTATCTGCATAATATTAAAAATTGTACCTTCTGAAATGTTGGTTTTTCCTTTTGGAAAAAAAAGGAAGAAAAGATATGATCACAAGAGTCTAAAGTTGCCTTCTCCTTGGGTATTATTGGTGATTTTGATTAGGGAAGAGGTGCTTGGGAGTGGTGGGATTAATGGTTGATGCACTTTCTGTGTGGGTATGGATAGGATTGGGGTGACAGAGTGCTACTGGGCTACAAAAAATAGCAGTTTCTCATTCAATTCAAGCAAGTGACGAGTACATTTACAGTAAATGATTGGGTATGTAAGGCTTTCACGGTGTAATAAGGTGAACTAGACAACAGTGAACTAGCAAACGTGATTGACGAATTTAGCAGAAAGGGGCGTGAAACACAAATTGTGTTTGAACTCAGCATTTCTGTTTTATATAGTAGTATCATTGTCTTCTGCAATCGGCTCTTTTGAGCAAAGAAATTAAATTGAGGTAGGTTTTTCAAAATTTTCCTCTCCTAGAGAAGCATAGTTGTTGATTGATTTCTATCTCCTAGACTGGCAAAGGGTTTCTTCACCTTTCTTGTTTTCGTTGAGCAGGAAAACTTAAAACAGGAAACTCAAAAGAACTCTTCCTGCACACTAGCATAACCTTGTGTTTTCAAATCATTTTTTCTTGAGCAGTGACATGTTTCTGATTTGCTGTATGTCAGCCACCCTTATTTTGCAGTATGTCAGCTACTCTAATATTTAGTTCTACTTTCTAGGTGTGAAATTTTGCACTCAGCTTCATATCAGATCCTCTGTAACTTCTTGAGTATGCTGAACTTTTTCCTAAAGTAATATTTGTGAAATATCAAAGGCTAAGCCAAGAGTTCAAACTAAAAAACTTAAAATAGTCCCCCCCCCCTCCCCCTCCTCAAAGAAAAGAAAAAAGGTGAAAACAGAAAAAGATGCAAAAGAAAAAAGTAAATAACGAGGAACTGATTTACAGTAGGTTCCATATGTGAATAAGGGGAAAAACAATGCCTACTAGGGCACAGATGCAGAAATATAGCCTATCGTTTTGGTTACTGCAAGGTCTGCAATCTCATCGGAAAGGAAGTGCTGCATCTTGTTTGATCAAGTGAAAAAGGGTTTACAGACCAAGATTAATGTGATGTGCATTAGAACAATGCTAGTTTTATCATCAGTACAGTAGATCATCCTTGGTTGTCTTCATTTCTGCAGGATACTTGAGCGATCAACCTGCATACGTGGATTATTGGATACTCTCAAATTTTATTTCCCGATATGTGCTAATTTGTTTCCTGAATTTTATACTCACCCTGGACAAATTGTTTTCCTGTTAACCTTTCTAATTTAATTAAGAGTCCTGATAAGAAAGTCCTCAATGTCGGAACATCTCATTGATGTAATCAAGATACTTATTATGCTCTTGATGTGCTCTAGATTTGGACAGAAATGCAAAATGACTTCTTGCCAAATTTCATCCTCTGCAATACTACTCAGCGTTTTGTCCGATCATCACGAGTGCCCCCTGTTCCTATCCAGAAGCCTTCGGTTCCTTATGCAAAGCCAAACTTCTACTGTGGAACTCCTGTAAGAAACTATTTCCTTGACACTTTCCTGATTTAATTTTCTATTACATTATTACTCTTTAAATGGTGTTTTCTTCTGTTACCATATTCAGGCTGCTATAATATAGGTTTCATCAGTTGCAACTATTCTTTTTTTTTGAATAAGTAACATTTTCAGTTGCAACTATTCTCTTATTCTTTTTCCTGCAGTTGTTCATTGTATTCTCAGTTGAATATTATGAATGTTGCTTTTGAGCTGAAGAAATGATATCTGAATCTTACTAATGCAATTTGAGAAAATGAGCTTAAAACTGATCAAATGAGGGCGCAAGTAGAACACATAGAGGAAAAAGAAAAGGCCAACTGTTTAGTGACGTCCTAAGTGTTTCTCCACATGCCTCGGTATAGGTGTGAGTTGCGACATTGTGATACTTGAATGTGCTAAAAGGAGATGAGTTATATCTAAATTCACATAGTATGAAGTTGTTTCACAAAACCTATAATCTGTCTGAATCAATGACACTAACTAGAGACAGAATGCAATAGCAGCAAATGATCTATGTAAAAGATACCAACTAGTTGTACTAAGGTATAGCTTTTGTAATTACACTTGCATTCAGTTATGTATTTGTAAGGATTCTTATTCTAGTTCGAGAGTTGTATGCGAGTGTAGCAATAAATGTGAAATTTGAAGTACTTCAAGTTTCCGAAAGCCTCTAATTTGCTGTCACTCTCTCTGGTTCATTTTTTTTTGATAAGGTAAATGAGCTCATTAATTCTTGCCCCAAACTCACCCATATACAAGTAGCTTACCAAAGAAACCTACAAAAACATATGGTTTCTATGAAAGATATCCAATCCTTTATACAACAAGGAATATCATGGGTGTACCTAAAACAAATAAGGGGATAAGAGGTTACTCAAATTCACAAAATTCATCTCTACCCCTTCGAAAGCTCTCCTATTTCTCTCTCCAGATACCCACATAAGTGCTAGTGAAGCAACTGTCCAAGCCTCGCACCTTTTTTTCCTACCACGACTCCTGGTCAACATGAACTCCTTTCCTGTGCTTGACATCTTACCCTCAACTTTTTTCCTCTTTAAGTTTATTCTCATATGGGCTATGCAAATAACTTTTTGGTCATATTTGTGTTGGTCATACTCGAGAGAGCTTCAAGTATCTTAGGTCCATAATTAAGGAGACAAGGGTGATAGACGATGAGGTTGCATACTGTATTGGAGCTGGGTGGTTGAAATGGAGACTTGTCTCTGGAATACTGTGCCATAAGAATGTGTCGTCGATGCTTAAAGGTAAGTTATATAGAGTGGTGGTTAGGTCTGCACTATTGTGTGGGACATAGTGCTGGCCAGTCAAAAATGTCCACGTTCAGAAGATGAAGGTAGCGGAGATAAGGATGTTTAGATGGATGTGTGAATATGCTAGGAGAGATATTATTAAGAAATAAGTATACATGACAAGGTGGGAGTGGCCTCTGTAACGGACAAGATAAGGGAAACAAGACTGAGATGGTTTCGACGTGTGAAGAGGAGGTGCAAGGATATGTGCAAGTGAGGAGGTGTGAGAGGTTGGCTGTAGCAAGAGGTGGGAGAGGTAGAGGTAGGCTGAAGAAGAACAGGGGGAGCTGATTAGACAGAACATGACACAACTTCAGCTGACTGAGGACATAATCTTAGATAGAAAGGTATGGAGGTCGAGGATTAGCATGTAAGGTTAGTAGGTAGTCAAGTGTTGTCGTATTTCTAGTAGTATGATTTAGGTATCACGTAGTTTCTACGCTTATTTTGTACATTGCTATTTTGTTGCTACACTTGTTTTGTACATTGCTATTTAGTTGGTCTCTTTTTTTTCTTACTTTACTGTGTCGGTTACATTTCTTTTGAGCGGGGATCTATCAGAAATAACCTCTCTACCCCGCCAAAGTAGAGGTAAGGTGTGTGTTCATCCTATCCTCCCCAGACCCCACTTGTAAGATTTCACTGGATATATTGTTATATAATCATATTTTCAGAGTATCTTGAATAGATTGGATACAATTACTTTTTAGACCATTTTATAGTGTAATAATCCTTCCCTTGTTTATTGTTCTTGCTGTAGGATCTGAATTCTGCTTACCAGAGCTTTGCTCGATTATACTGTGGGTTTTTTGGTGTGCCTCACATGTTATCTCTAGTCAAGCTCTTGGGATCTAGGTCACTTCCTTGGCTTATCCGAGCCCTTTTGGACAATATATCGAACAAGGTAAACAGATTTTTGACAATTACCTTTTCCGATGCTGTCCTGCAATATTATTAAGTATTCATGTCTGTACCATAACCACTGATTTATCATGATTTTTTCTTTATTTGATAATCATCCTGCTGACTTTGAGATCATATAAATTATAATATTTGTAGATTCATCCGTCTGCAATTTGTGGCATATTATCATTACAGCCTCTGTTTCAATTTCTTATGCATTCCAAATTCTCGTCCAGATTACTACCGTTGAACCAATGATTACTGGACTTCAAGAAGCTTTGCCAAAGTCTATAGGGTTACTTCCATTTGATGGTGGTATATCAGGTTAGTTTGTCACATTATGTAGCAAAGTGTGACCTCCAAAGGGATCTTTTTTACATCAAGTAATATGCTTTATTAACAAAGGACTATACAAGAAGCATACACAAAAGCAGAAAAACTTATAAAGTGATATGGTTTTCAACGAACAGCACCCGATCTTCTATACCTATGGAACCTCGTGGGTGCCCCAAAAGGAAATAAGGCACAAGAGGCTATTCCTCAAGTGTACAAAATCCTTCTCTATTCCATCAAAACTTTCCTATTTCTTTCTCTCCATATGGTTCACACAAGTGCTAAGGAGCAACATCACATGCCTTGCATTTCTTCAGACAAGGTGCCATCTCTCTGTGTGAGACTGTTTGTGTACTATCCCAGAGTTTTGGGTTAGCCCGTAATCACTGTTCTTCGAACTCGATTATTGGATGAATGAAAAATCGAATATTGGGGGAAATATTAAAAAACTTAAATAGAAATGCTGTCTTTTGGAGAATCATGTTGTATGGAATTTTCTACATTTTTTGTATGCATCATATATGTGAGTCATTTTCAATCACATCAACAAATAATTAAATTCATCCCAAAAAATATAATATCATTTTATAATCTCTGATTTTCCCCCTTGTTAAATGGTTATTGTTGTTCGGGATCTAAAGGTAATGTGATTGTTTTTTGCGGATGCTTAGGCTGCATGAGGCTTGCCAAGGACCATCTTAGCTGCTGGCATTCAAAGTCTGAACTCAAAGCTGAAGTCCTTTGTGGAATCAAGGAGATTGGTAGCGTATTGTACTGGATGGGACTTCTTGATATTGTATTGGTAATCTTCCTGAGCTTCTCATTCTAAAACATTACATGGATAGCTGACAAATTGCAGTATTGATTAATGTACCGACTGCACATGTTGATCTGACACTCTTCAAACTAATATATTTAGTATAGCCTTGTTACCTTTGTTTTTCCTTATACCCTCTTTGACAATTCTATTATTGCTATTGAAGACATGGCAGGATCAATAAGTAAATTATCCTCTCGGACAATGTAACAGGTAGTTGGTTAGCCAAATAAGTGATAAGGTTAAGGGTCAATGCAGGATAAATAAGCTTACATGTTTGAGTCAGGATAAATGATGGATTACTGATCTGCCAAGGTATTGAAGTCTGGAAATTAAGTGAAGATGTTATTAGGTTTTAGAAGACTACTATACAACAACAACATACCCAGTGTAATCCGACAAGTGGGGTCTTGGATGGGTAGGGTGGTGTGTACACAGTCTTACCCCTACCTTATGAAGGTAGCGAGATTGTTTTCGATAGACCCTCGGCTCAGATAAAGACAAAATCAAGTACACAAAGGAAACACAGTAGTGAACCAGTCATTCTGAAACATAATGGAGAGAGAACAGTAACAACAAAAAATAGTAAATACTTCGATAACCTAAGAAAAGAAAACAACAGGTACAATAAATTCGAAGAATAACACATTAGAAGAATAATAAAAACAATATTGAGAAGGGAAACTAGACAGCGTTTGACTACCTACTAACCTTCTTCCCTAATCCTCGTCCTCCATATCCTCCTATCTAGGGTCATGTCCTCGGTAAGCTGCACGTGAGCCACGTCCTATTTTGTCTAATCACGACTAGTTCATGCTAGGATTTTGACTTTTATACCTGGGCACATCCAAATTCGCCATGGTTTGAGACTAATTACCCACCTTAAGTGAAATCAATCCTAGCCCGAAAGTAAGGTGTGTTACAGGATTTTACGCTATTTCTCACCTTTTTGACTTCCCCTGGTTCCAAAACCTTCCGTGACCAAGTTGTGGCTCTCGCCCTCAACAAATGTGTTGCTCTTCTCTCTCACATACTCCAGAGCTGTCCTCCTAGTCCCCTAAGGATCCCGTGTTATGACTTTCTCCCTTTTCCCAATGTTGTGGTTGTCACCAACCAATTGGCAATTTGCCTTCTCTTAAAAAATGTCATTCCCTTTCCCCCCTCCCCTTATAGTATCATTATCCCCAAAGATTCAATAACTTCTTTTGAATTTCTTTTCTTTTCGTTGTTAAATTATTTTCTTATTCCTAAAGTTCGTTTCTTCCCTTCTATTTGTATGTTATCATTGATCTGAACCTAAATCTTTCATTTGTAATAAATATGGATAAGGAATAATCTAAACAAAAATTGTATTAAAAGATGAAAATTTTGATGAATATCAGGACAAAAGTTCTCCATCTTTACAATAAATGTGAAAACCTCTTTTCATATTAGAAATGGTAAGTGTATTGTCAATACAACACCAAGAAAGTGCTGTCAAAAGTATTTACAGGTTATAAATCAAAAGTACATGGGAGTCTTTCAATTCTATAGTATTTCAGTATCACTTAAAATGTCTGTTTACCCCCAGCCCCCACCCTCCCTAAACAACAACAACAAAAACAAAAACAATAAAAGGTAAACAGTTCATTCTTACATTTCTCTCTCTCCAAACAATCCACCATATGCACTGGAATGGTATACCACTATTTCTTTTGCCTATTGTCTCTCCCTCTGATATTCCAGCACTTTAGTAGATCAGCAGGGTCTCTTTACATAACGAATATGAGTCCCAACATGTTGAGGAATAGCTCCATATTTGATCAGTAGGGCGATGATGCAAAAAAAGGCGATTCACACTCAGGTTTATTACCACATAAGAAGCACTTGTAACACAACTGAATCGCTTTTCTTTGAAACTCAATCTTTATTTGTAAAATATATGGATAAGGAATAATAGCTAAACAGAAGATTAAAAATGAAAATTTTGATGAATATCTGGACAAAAGTTCTTTATCTTTACAAATATGTGAAAACTTATTTTATTAAAGAAATGGCAAGTGTTTTGTTAATATAGCACCTAGAAAGTGCTGCCAAAAGTATTTACAGATAATAAACCAAAGTATATTCCTGGTGATTTTAACAAGTCTTTCAATTCGATCACTGCTTCAGCATCACTTAAAAAGTACTGTTTATACCAATATAAAAACAAACATAAACTGTTCATTTTGATCTTCTGAATGTAGTTGCCTCTTTCTTCAAAGCATCTAGCACTTCCCTCCCTTCAAACAATCCACCACATGCATGCTAGAATGGTGTACCACCATTTCTTTTGCCTGTTGTCTCCTCCTCTGATATTCCCGCACTTCGGTAGGTCACCAGTGCCTCTAGCATGGCGCATTTGAGTCCCTCCATTTTGAGTAATATCTGCCTAAGTAGATCAGTACCGTGATGATGTAAATAAAAAGGTGATTCACACTTTCTGATTTGGATCTCTTTTCTTTGTAAACTATCCTGGTTAAGCAAGCATTTATGGCCATCAGCCATGAAAAGCACCATTTTGTAGGGAGCACTTGTTTTCCAGACTTGTTCCAAGGCCAAACATTTACCCTGCTGATCACTAGAATTTATAGAAACATAAGATGAATTTACTGTGAAAACACCTTTACTGTGAGCTTTCCGAAATAATCTTTCCTGACTGTGTACCAGGCCTTGAAAAGGTTCCAGGACCATTAAAAACTCAGCAAATCTCTCCAACTCCCAGTAATTTGAGTGCCTCCGGAAGTTAAAATTTCAATCCTCATTCATTCTAACAGATGCCAAATTGGACTCGGGCAACAAACTAAGGGTGTGTTTGGTATGACAGAAAATGTTTTCCTACAAATTAAGTGATCTGTTTGGTAAGTAATCATTAAATATTATCCCAAGAGCATTTATATATCATCCAGGAAAACACTAGGGAGGAGTTGGTGTGGATGGGGACGAGGTTGGAGTGGTAGGGGGGTGGGGTTTGATGGGGTGTTCAGGAGGTGGGAGGGGACAATAAGCATAAAATGTCACTTATGGAACTTGTTTTCCCAGAGAAAATGTATTACAAAACATTTTGACCAACCAAACGTTGGAAAATTGGGTGGGGTTTGATGGGGTGTTCAGGAGGTGGGAGGGGACAATAAGCATAAAATGTCACTTATGGAACTTGTTTTCCCAGAGAAAATGTATTACAAAACATTTTGACCAACCAAACGTTGGAAAATTGGAAACATTTACTCCATACCAAACATTCTAAGTGTATAAAGATGTGGAAATTGCTCTTTCGAAGCAGCATGCCCTATCCAATTATTATTCCAAAAAACTATTTCCGTCCATCTCCCCGTGTTATGGAAGGCGATCGCCTCGTCGCCAATGGCGCGAGGCGAGGCGACCCTTCATCGCCTATTAGCTATGTGGCGAGGCAATCTTCAAAAGGTGACGCCATGGCGACAAAGGCGAGAGGCGACAAAGGCAAGAAAGGTGTCAACATTTGTATTTTCTATAAAAAGGTGACCAATTTAGGGTTTTAAAAGTTAAAAGGTTATTTTAGGGTATGTTTTTTTTCAAATTTGCATAGTTGCACTCTTAGACTGCGACTGAGACTCCAACCAGTCGACTCGACTAGACTTCTCCGGCAATCAACCAAACTTTTTCGGCAACTCCTAAGTCCAACTTATATGTATTTCTTCTTTTCTTCTTCAAATCTTCGTCTGTTTCTTTTTCTTCGGACTTCAGAGTTACTTCTACCTCTTTTTTTCTCATTGTTTTGACTTTTGTTCTTTTTTTTCTCTTTCAAGTTCTAAACTTTTAGTATGTACAATCTATTTTCAGTTTTTGAAGTGAAATATTTGCTAATATGTTATTGCTATTGAGATTATGATTATTTATATTTCCAATTAAATGTTTTAATTTTTTGGTATTAATTGGCGTCGCACTTCAAAAAGGTGAGTGCCTCGCCACCCTTGCCGCCTTTTGTCGCCTTTCGCCGTCCAAAACACTGCCATCTCCTACTTTGAACCCAATGTTGCGCACAAACTTTTCCATAACCCTCTAGTGTTTCTCCATACATCCACCCCATATGTGATAGTCATTGTCTTAGTAGTACAAAAACCCTCTGGTTTATATTTCTCACTGATTATTTCTTTCCACCTTGTGCTTGCAATCTCCTGAAGGCAGAAGTTTCTCCAATAATTGATCTCGTCCTGTGTGTCCTAAGGGGTTTCCTGCAAAAAGGAAATGGAATGCCTAAATATCTGTTTCCCATCATTGCCCTTTTTCATTTTCTTTGACATCATGTCCTCCATTTATTTCCTTCTGTGTAATGAAGTAAATTGATCTTGGACCATTGAATTACAATGATGTTAGGGTTCTTTTCAGTTAACTTATTTTGCATGAGCATGAATTGTATTTATTGTTGTGATAGTGACACAATATTCCACAAAGAGGAATTTTTAATATCTATTGTATTATTCATTTAACAGAGAGAAGTCGATACCCGCCATTTTATGCAAACTGCTCCTTGGTTGGGCTTGATTCCTGGTGCTGATGGGCAAATATTGCACTCTCAAGAAGGGGGAGATAGCCCTATGGTCACTCTGTTTAAATCTGCAACTACTGCAACCATGTCCAATCCTAACTGCACAAATCCAACATCATTTCACACTATATCGAGACAAGCAGAAGCTGCCGGTAGGTACCCGTTCAATATCCAGCCTTTTAATGAACTTGTCAATATAATTCCATACATGTTAAACAAATTGTTATGGCATCTTAAGTCTGATATTATAGGAAGCTTTCATGGTCCAAGTCTCTCTGGCACGTTTCCATAGGACTATGTCACTATGAGATGCATAGTACCATGATGCTTACTGTGTCCTCCTTTTCCTCTTGTAAAAGAGTAGTTTAATTTAATGCACAGGAAAGCTCTAGTATATATGCGTTCGAGAATCAACAACAACAATGACGCCTTAATCCCAAACAAGTTGGGGTCATCTATATGAATACTCACTGTCCATGTTTCTCTATTTTAATATTACGTCCGAGAATGTTTGAACTTTTTAAAAGGCTTATTAGATAAGTGGGAGCCAAACAATGGAAACTTGCTTATTAGATATGGACCCTGAAAGATACTACAAACTTGCCATACCTTGTCTTTATTAATATTTTGGTATCATTTCCATTGCCATGCTTCACTAGTTATGAAGCCTTTTGCTTTTAAGATTAAAGGAGAAAACTGGATTGGTTCTCGTGGCGAATAAGTGTCTCTAAGTAAAATATCAAATTCATATTGTCGAGTGGCAAACTCTATAGTAGTAAAGATATACTCCCTTGTATTGTATCTTTTGTCACTTCCAATTTTTTACAGAATTTAATGAGTAGAAGATTTTGATGCATTCAAGTTTCACAAGGAGCAGAGGATTACAAATGTTTTATAGTATAATTGTTTGACTTGCTAGTTTTGAGCTACCAACGATCTGGCAGCTGATGCTTTGTCAAATAAATTTGAATAACAGTGTTAATGCACTTCCATCACCTCTCTACAACCTGATTAGGTGAATGAGCTAATTGACAATTATGACAGAGATAAGGAAGGGGAAATACAACAACATACCCAGTGAAATTCTCCTAAGTGGGGTCTAGGGAGGATAGAGTGTGCGCAAACCTTACCACTACCTCGTGGAGGTAGAGAGGTTGTTGTCGAAGGACCCTCGGCTCAAGTGTATCAAACCCAAGGAAAAGAGGAAGAAAGCATAACAGTTAATACGAAAAGCAGTATAAAACCTACAAGAAAGAAACAATACCAGCAACAAAATAGTGTGATAATCGAAACACGATACACAACATACGACGATAGATAACAAAAGCAAGGGAAGACAACACTCTACCCCTACTAACCTTCTATCCTAATGTGCGGCCTCCACTCTTTCCTAGCTAGAGTGATGTCCTTGGTAATATGAAGCTGCGCCATGTCCTTTCTAATCACCTCTCCCCAATACTTTTTCAGCCTACCTCTACCTGTCCGCGTATCCCTACAACTAGCCTCTCACACCTCCTCATTGGGGTGTCTATGCATCTCCTCTTCACATGTCCAAATCATCTCAGTCTCGCTTCCCTCATCTTATCCACCATAGAGGCCACTTCCACCTTCTCTCATATAACCCCATTCCTAATCTTGTCTCACCTAGTATTCCTATAGATCCATCTCAACATTCTCATCTCTGCAATGTACATTTTCTAGACATGTGGCCAACACTCCACCTCATACAACAAAGACGGTCTAACCATCACTCTATAGAACTTACCTTTAAGTTTAAGTTGTACCTTATTATCACACAAGACTCCAGAGGCAAGCCTCCATTTCATCCATGCCGCCCCAATGCGATGCGTGACATCATCATCATTGATGTCCCCACTTTTTTGGATTACGGACTCAAGATACTTAAAACTCTCTCTTTGGAATAATCTGTGTAGTAAGCCTCACTTCTGCGTCTGCTTTATCCAATGCAACATTGAATTTGCACTCCATATATTCTGTTTTGGTTCTGCTCAACTTGAACCCTTTGGATTCCAAAGTTTGTCTCTGAACCTCCAACCTACCATTAACTCTGTCCCGTGTCTCACCTATTTGTATTATGTCGTTCGCAAATGCTTTCTCGGAAAGAAGGTCAAGGATGAACGTCATCAGTCTAGCTCGTCATGACTCGATCATGACCTTAGGCAGAATTGGTCTTGGCCGGAAGAACGAAAGATACCGGCAAGCACAGAGCAGCACCAGGACGGACGGTTGGTTGAACCGGGCGATAGCTTCGCGATGGATAGGGAGTAAGGATGGATATGGATGTGGCAACTAGTTAATGTGATCCATTATTCATCTCTTGGGGGTCTCTTTACATCCAAGCAATATAACAGAGGTTTAGGATAGTTTTCTCGGTATCACCATGATAGGATGAAAAACATAGTAAGGGAATAGTATGGCATGGCTGCAACGCAAGACAAAATGTCCATATCCCGACTTTTTCCATCCTTTATTTGTCACTAACGGGATTTGGCAACATGTAATATGGATTTCCTAGAAGACTGCAAAAGGAAATGATATTGTGATGGAGACCATTAACTATGTTGAAGTGTGTAACCATCTCATCTAAAAGCTTAAGTTGTTAGAGATAGCATACTTTTATGGACTTAATTTTGTCTTTAACATGATCCTTCACGTGCGAGCCTAATTCTTTTTTCCTGTCCCAAACACATTGAATTTATTTTGATAATGGTAGTGGTGAGACTCGAACCTAGGGCCTTTGTCTTCTTTGATACCGTGTTAGAAATAGGAAATACACAGGAAGAAGACTAGAGACAAGCTGGAGGGCTGGAGACAGACGTTGGAGTCTAAAAGATTTAAATTGAGTAGGACCAAGACAGAATACTTGGAGTGCAGGTTTAGTGGCCTGCCACGTGAGGCTGATGGGGAAGTGAGGCTTGGTACCCAGGCCATTCAAAAGAAAAGAGGCTTCAAGTATCTTGGGTCTATTATACAGGAAGATGGGGATATCGACGATGATGCTGCACACCGTATTGGTGCAGGGTGGATGAAATGGAGGCTCGCCTCCGGAGTGCTGTGTGACAAGAAAGTACCATCAAAACTCAAAGGCAAGTTCTACAAAGTGGTGGTTAGACCGACTCTATTGTACGGGGTGGAGTGTTGGTCAATCAAGAAACTTCATGTCCAGAAGATGAAAGTTGCGGAAATGCGAATGCTGCGGTGGATGTGTGGGCACACTAGGATGGATAGAATTAGGAATGAAGATATCCGAGACAAGGTGGGAGTGGCATCAATGGAGGACAAGATGCGGGAAGCGAGACTGAGATGGTTTGGGCATGTGAAGAGGAGAGACACAGATGCTCCAGTGCGGAGGTGCGAGAGGTTGGCTATGGACGGTTTCAGGAGGGGCAAAGGGAGGCCGAAGAAGTATTGGGAAGAGGTGATTAGACATGATATAACACAGTTGCAGCTCACCGAGGACATGACCTTAGATAGGAGGCTGTGGAGGACTCAGACTAAGATAGTGGGCTAGGTGGCTTATCTTTTCTCCATAGTAGTCGTAGTTTTGCTCATTTGTTTATTAACATTTGATTACTGCTTGTATTTGTTGGTCCGGTTTACTTTGGGTATCCTATTTATCTATAGTAGTTAATGCTCCTTTCTTTTCGGTCTTTCCTACCCTGACTTTCTCGCTCTCATTTCTCATATTTTTATATTGTTTTCGATATGCTTGGCTCTACTGACCTATGTCTTGTTTTTCTTGTTTCTCCTCTCTTGTTCTTCTCTCTAAAGCCGAGGGTCTTTCGAAAACAATCGCCATACCTTTCAAGGTGGGGGTTAGGTCTGCGTACACTCTACCCTCCCCAGACCCCACATGGTGGGACTATACTGGGCTTGTTGTTGTTGTTGTATTTGTCCAATGGGCCGGCCCAGTCCACCTCGCGGGCCAATGAATTTACTTGGGCCAAGCTAAAAAGTTTCGTTCTTAAATGGGCTCCAAAAATTATAGTCCAACCACATCAAATCACGGTTTGTACTGGGCCGGCCCAATGAGCCTAGCCTATATTGAGGGCTCTATACTTATTTCATCTTCTACCTTGCTTTAAATAATACAAAATTTCCTCATCACGTATACATGTATTAGTTATGAGAAAAAGAAAAGCATGAGCCAAACACTGTATTAGCAATGCAATGTTTTATGTGGAAAATAGAAAACACCAACCAAAAGTTGTATAACTTATTCTAAACACTGTATTATTCCAAAAGTTATCCTAGTTATAATACATGAGCAACTCATCTCTAATCAACAACCAAATGACCCGAGTGATTAAGGGGAGAGGTTAATTGACTAGCATGATTCTAGCAGAACTTTATTTCTAGCATAATTATAGTAGAATGGATATTGTCTTTCCATAATTAGTTATAGGATTTATTGTATAACTACCCCTTCTCATGGGATGTAAAAATATAAAGAAACCTTCTCTTCTTTCTCGAATTCTTCAGCTTTATTCTTGTATCATTTAAAGCATTTCCACTTTCCATTTTGTTTCAGATTTGTTGTACAAAGCCAATATTAACACTGGAAGTGTGTTGGAATATGCCCTTGCTTTTACAAGTGCTGCATTAGATAAATACTGCAGTAAATGGAGTGCAGCCCCAAAGACGGGATTTATTGATATTACTACTTCAAAAGACTTCTACCGGATTTTCAGTGGACTTCAAATCGTAAGATACAATAGTTCATTTGCTTCATTTATTTTATAAAATTTTGTTGCACTTTTAATTGGTTTTGAACACTAATGATATCTTCAGTATATCAAATTGTTGTGCACACATCATGTTGGTCTTTGGTTACAAATTTACCTGATAATACATCAGCAAGACCTATCAGTAGGACTGTCATGGTTTATGCAGAATCCCTGCAACTTATTACAACTTAATACCTGTAACTTTTCTGATTGAGAAAAGAGTACCTCCCTTTTGTTTGACCTTTTTCCTACTTTCGTCTATAAGAGAGTCAAGTGTTTAGTGTTGCAGTAGAGTGTCAGAAGAATTGTGTTCTTATGTTATATAACCTTGTTTAGTAATCTGATAGTCAGAGATAGTGGAATTATCTTTGGTGTAAACTGTTGATCTGATTTTTTTGTCAACCATAGGAATACCTGGAGGAATCTGTTCAGCTACAATCTAACACTAATGAAATGTTGGGTGATTCAGTTGCCTGGGGTGGATGTACAATAATCTACCTTCTTGGCCAACAATTGCATTTTGAATTGTTTGATTTTTCTCATCAAGTCCTCAATGTTGCTGAGGTGGAGTCTGTAGCAATATCACCAACCCAGAAGAATCCTAGTTTCCTCCAGGTATGATTTGCAAATCAACCAAATAAATAATGTTTTGTGTTATTTTGAATATGTGGAACTGCACATGTAAGGATTAAAACTCTACTGCATGTTCTCCTCTTCATGATGGCTTATGTTTAATTCAATAAAAACTATTGGAAATCGTGTCGATTAATTTTTTTGTTGTGACAGCTTACTTGGAGCATAATCATTCCACTCACTGTTAATATATATAAACACCAACTTTTCTCATTTCATATAGCCATCTCTCCTTCATAATGATAATGACCCCAAAACCGAGTGAATAGAAAAGGTGTAGCGGGAACACATATTGTGTTTTCTGTCTTATGCTTTTTGGCTGCTATCTTGCATTGGAACTGGGAGTTGTGCTTTTAGGTGATATGCTGAAAGACATTTAAATTGGGTTTTCTGCATCATGCTTTTGTCACGATCCATTTTGCCTAAGCCATGATGACACCTAACAGTAATAAGCTTGAAAGCAGATATTTAACCAAAGCAGAGCTATAAAGTCAAATGTGAGGAAATAAACATAACCTCCCCCCCCCCCCCCCCCAAGAAATGGTGGTACAAGTCATGAGCATCTAAAAGAGTAAATACAATTATTCTCAAAATACGATATTGTTCGGCCAAAGGAAACAGTCCGGTGGGAGTAGTGAATAATATTGAGGAGATAGCACAAGTGCTGAATTGCAAGGTGGGTATTCTACCTATTTCTTATCTGGGTCTACCTTTGGGTGCTTCTAGCAAAGACCTTGCAGTGTGGAATCCAGTGATCAAAAGTACTTTGTCCAACATTCCCATGTATTTCATGTCACTATTGCAGGCCCCTGGCAAAGAAACTGAAAGGTTGGAAAGTCTTCAGCATAACGTTTTATGGGACACATCTGAAGGCACTAGGAAGCATCATCTCGTGAATTGGGAAGTTGTCACTTCTCCAAAGGAATGGGTAGGACTCGGTGTGAAAAAACTCAAGGTGTTCAATAAAGCTATATTAGGGAAGTGAATATGGAGATTTGGGGTGGAGAATGCTTTTTGCAGGGGGGTGTTAGCGGAAAAGTATGGTACTATGGAAAGAGAATGGAGGACTAGAAACATTATAACTCCGTTGGGGTGTGGTTTGTGGAGGAGTATTATGAAGGGTGGGCAGATTTTTGCGAACATATGTCCTTTAAGGTTGGGAACGAAAGCAGGATTAGATTCTGGGCTCATAAGTGGTGTGGGCAGAACGAGTTGAGAGAAGTCTTCCCTAATATATATCGTGTATCTTGCCAAAGAGAAGACAGTCCAACAAATTTGTGGGTCTCACGAGGGGGTTATTCACCAAAAATTAAGATTCAGAAGGAATTGGGAGATGGAAGAATTTCACAATCTGATTTAGTTCTTGCATGGACTAGCCGCTCCTAATAATTTATTGGATGTATGGAGCTGGTGAGAGAGTGGAGTTGGATTATTCACTATTAGCTCTTATTGTAAGAGATTACTAGTGAGAGGGGAAAGTTCCCTCATGACTCTATTTGGATCTCTAGAGCTCCAAGACAGGTGCGTTTCTTTGTATGTTTGGTTGCAAGGCGGGGATCTTAAAAACGGAAAATCTGAGGAAGAGGAGATCACCTATGTTAGTTGGAGCTTTATGTGGAGGAGTGCAGGCAAAAATGTTGATCCTCACCCATTGCATTGCAATGTGGCTAATCGGTGATGGAGGGTGGCCTCAAGTTGTTTAGGATGCAATGGGTGATACCGGGAATACTGAAGGAGGCTTTACAGAGTTGGACTCATAGGAGGGGGAAGAGAAGCTCAAGGGCTGGAGTGTTGCCCCTTTAACAATAATGTGGGTCATTTGGAGAGAGAAATTGGAGGGCATTTGAAGGGGTGGAGCAAGATTTTGTAAAATTGCCGAGTAGTATTTTGTCTCTAGTTTCTTGTTGGTGTACTTACAAGGTCCCTATTTGCATAGAGGATCAGATCTCTTTTGTTGAGAACCATATTTGGACATAGGTTCTCTTCTTTTGGTATACCGCTTGCACATGGGGCTTTTTCCCCATTTGTTAATAAAATTATTCACCTTATCAAAAAAGGAATCAATAGCAAAGCAATAAAAAGGAAGGTAACTCCAAGGTGCTGTGAAGCAACAACTCACCATGATAGTCTCCAAACAGCTCCTAAGGTTGGCCTCATACTCCACTAGCACAGGGATCAGTACCTTCACAAAACGTGCAGCAAATGTACCAAGAGTATAATAAACCATGTGTACCCGGTAAATATCATTGGTCTCCCCAACAAAATAGTGGTAAGGGTTGGCTTGAAATATTTAGAGGTCGTTTGGTGTGAAGGATAACATCAAATAGTCCTGAGATAAAATTATAGTGTCACTCAATTTGTTGTTTGGTTGGCATGTTTGGGATATAACTTATCCCGGGATTAATAATTAGTACCAGGATAAGTTATCCTTTCCCTTGGTTGGTATAGTAATCCCGGAATAACTTATCCCATTATAAAATAGGTAATATGACAATTATATCCCTTTAAATCCTTTTTATACCTCATTTTTCACATTCATGTATATTCACATTATTTTTAATACCATATATAATAACATTCACAACCTTCACTACTCCTTGTTTTTATTATAATTCTTCATATTTTTCTATTAAAAAATTACACTATATAAATATAATTTTTATTTATGATTTTATTTGACTAATAAATAAGTTTATTAAATTTTGATTTCTCTACTACTGAATTATACATTTTTAATTATAAATTCTTTTGGTCACTTGAAAGCTTGTATTATATATATTAATTTATTGAAGATAACTTTAATATTTTATAATTTAAGAGTGATATGTTCTTAAATGAAGTGATATAAATAATAAATCCTCTTTTTACTTTAACAAACTTAAGATAGAAGTTCTATTTTTAAGCTAAATATGATGAAAATTTATTTTTAAATACATACAGTACCATCGTGAGAAAGCACACACAAAAATATTTAAGCTAAATAAGATGGAAGCTTTATTTTTAAGAATGAATAACTAAAGCTTGCAAAGAAAATATAAACAAACTAAATATAGTGAAGGGTATTTTTGTAAACAAACAACTTGTTCTTAAAATTTAAACAATGCATCTAGCCCTTTTGAATCGCCTTTCTTAGCCTCGAATCGATCACATGAGCTCGATCTATTCAAAAGAATACTCTATGGGGTGAATGAGTTCAATGATATCCATATTGCAATCTTTAGCTAAATCAAAGTCAACCAAAACGCAAAACCTGAGTCCACCCATAACACCACGAGTTCAAATCTATAATTAGATTTCAAGTTCAGTTCGATCCCCAAATTCCCCTGGGATCTCAGAACCATCTGGATTCACAGGTATAACCACAGTCTATGCCATACTCTTGAAGAATCTCATATTTCGAATCAAAATCTCCCCTAGCACGAGCATAAAAATGAAACCCTCATGGACTTGAGTTGGCCCTATCCGTATTGTTGGAATTGGCTCATCCTTGTGAACTAGTGGATCAACCGAAGTAGCTCTAGCACGGTCTTGAGCAACATCTGCTGCTCAGCTCTGGCAGGTATCACTGTATGAGCCCTGGTCTGAGCCCCAGCTCGTCCCCTGCCTCCATCTCTACCTCTAGTAATGGCACTGACCTCAGGTATAGGCTCCCACTCACCAGCCACAGATGAACGTGCCCTCACCATCTATGAGAGAGCGAAACAAAGCGATGATTAGGAAGAAAGGGAATTTTCTAAGATGTTTCATAGCTCTAGAAATACACACATCTCCATACAGATCTGCAAGACTCTATTAGACATTGGTCACGACTCATAAGAATGGTGAACCTAGAGCCTTGATACCACCTTATCACGGCCCATTTTGTGATTTTTGGTTTCAAAACCCACCCGAGCCTCAAGTCCTAACCCGAACCCCTCAAACAAGTCTCAAATGGTTATATTGGCTTGTTCAAAATCTCAAATCTTAAAATTGAGTGTTAAAACTTATAATTAAAGGTCGGGTTGTTACAACTTTGCTGCTAGTACCTTATCTTTTCCAACCTGCTGGGATCTTGCCGTGCTGCATTAGCAAAGAAAGAATAAGACAAAATATGGGAATAAAATATACTTCTAAATTAGAGTATCAGTAGCTAATAGAGCTTACTGTCTCCTATACATGACTCTGAAATAAAGCTTGCCCCTCACCTTTCTTGTAATATTATCCTCTTCATCCAAAAGCTCAAATTGTTAGAGGGACAACTTTATTTATTATTTAGGTCTGCAACACGGGTTCTTATGTGTTGACCTGATTTTTTCTTTAGCGCCAAACATGCAGAAATATTTCTGGTGGTGCTTGGCGGCAAGACTTGAACTTGGGCCATGTCAATAAATTAAATTTTAAATTCAAAACCTCAAGGAAGTGGATGAACTAGTCAAAGATATTTATAAATTGACCTGGAAACAGTGTAGTCAAAGGCGCGCTTAAGCCTTGAAGTGAGGCTCAAAACGTGTTGAGCGCTTCGCCTCGCTTTATGTGCGCTTCAGTGTCGTCATCAAGGTTCTAAGGCAAACTTTTCCTTGCCAATGAGCCTCTTCTGAAGAAATGACACTAAACAATCGATATTTCACTTTATCATAGTTATTTTTCAATTTCTTTGGTCATATATTTGTCATTCATGTTTATGATTATTAGTCTTGGACTAAACATATATATTGGTAATTTTTTGTCCCTTTGTGCTTTTTTTCATTAAAGCCCACACTTTATTTGCACTTTTGCTTAAAGCCCCAACAAACCTTAAAGCTTTTTTGCGTTTTTCGCCTTTGATAACACTGCCTGGAAACCTTACATAGCTCATGTATGATAACTTAATGACTCAACACATGTTCGTATGTGTAACCGGATTATGGAGTCCACAAGTCAACTTATGTGTGTGCATTTTGGGAAGCCCTTATATGACTCATGTGTAATAACTACATAACTCAACATCCTCTCGCATGTGCTGATTTTGAGATTCACATATGAACTTTAATTTGAACTTATGAGTGAAAATGAGCTCAGGAAAGATTAACTCAGATCCTATGTTGACTTGCGTGATTAGCTAACTGTTAGATAGGGGACAATCTTTTGTTTATTCATTTTAGGTCAGACTTGTTTCTTTTTTCAGGCCAAACATGTAGAAAAATTGTTGCACACCTAAGATAAATATAAATTGTTTCCACTCAACATTTTAAGTTTTTAGATAAAATCATCCCATGTTATTAGAGCAGACAGGGTTCTGGGTTCAAGTCTCATGGTCGCCATTAAAGAAAGAATTTTCACATAGTTGGCCATGAAAAAGAGTTGAACCAACACGTGAGGGGCATGTTGCAAGCCTAAAATCAATTAAATAAAGTCTCTCATCTCTAACAATACGAGCTTTAAGATGAGTACAACAACCATGACTCAAGCCTACTCGGTAAGATGGGACTGGTCACATATCCAAAAGAATTATTTGTGTTGATTGATGGTAGCAAGACTTGAACCTAGAATCTGTGTGCTTTGATATCTTGTGAAAATATCAGAGCATACAACTCTAAACCTAAGAGAAATTGGTATAATAGCCAAGGTCTTGATAAACCCTTTTCGAAGTCCTACACAACTCATATGAAACCACTGTATAACTCAACAGTCCCAGGACCTTGGCTGTGATCTGGATATATTTTAAGCAATCACTATAGGAAGGTTGGTAAACCTAACAAATGAGATTAAGCAGAATCAAAAGATCTTAAGAAAGATATCATGTGTTTGTTAAAGGGGTGCAGTTATGCTTCTGGAAGCTGTTTTATGTATGATCTATAAACAACAATGACAACAACACTTTAATCCTGAACTAGTAGTGGCTAGGCATATGAATCTTCTATATGTATTCCACTCTATTTGCCTGATTCATCCCAATACTTAATAATCTGTCTTTTAAGACGAATTAGGGGGTTTCTAAAACTAATGCTTCTTTAGACCTCACATATGTAAATCTCTAGCCAACTAATTCATATTACTTATTTCAACAACTAATGGACATTTCACATCCTCATCAGTTCTCTTTATCACTATTGTTTACTCTCAGTTTGATAAGTTGAATTTCATATATTTGACATCCAACATTACTTTCTATCTTTAGGGGATTGAAGGTTTGCTGGAAGCTATGAAGAAAGCAAGGAGGCTAAACAATCACGTGTTTTCAATGTTGAAAGCACGCTGTCCATTGGAAGATAAACAGGCTTGTGCCATCAAACAAAGTGGGGCACCGTTGCATCGGATAAAATTTGAGAATACTGTGTCCGCTTTTGAAACATTGCCACAGAAAGGTGCCTGAGGTCTGCTTCCATTTTCATTGCAGGAGCTTGCATGTACGACCCTTGTTATTGTGCATGTAATATATGTATATTCCTGTACTTATTGCTCTGAGAATGAAGATGCTACTTGTTCTGTGATGGTATAGATATAGATATTGTAAAATTAAGTAAAATGAGTTCATTGAAATACATGTTGAGGCAGCAGAATGGTAAATAAAGCTAATTCAATTAAGAACTGAACTTCATCTAATGATCCAATCAATAGATAATGGAGAAAGATCAGAGTATGCAAGTGACCACCCGATTCGTCAATCTGGCCCTTGCTTCTCTTTCGATGGTTAATGTCACTGATGTTCTCCACAGCTTGATGGATAATTTGATGAGCCAATGATTCTTTTGGTGTTTTAATGTCAGGAAAATTGCACAAAAGATGAGTGAATTCCCGAAGTGCGTGAATGCGCAAATGACAATTGGCTTGATTTTCTATAAATTGTTGTCTAAACAAATTTTATTTTTTTGAACTTTTTATTTGTTCTTCACGTAGTCTGTCAGTGTGGCAGTACATTATGTCATCGACCATTATATATCATGCTTTCGGTAATAATGATACAATCCAGGGAGAATGCTATAGAATCCGCATCACTCAAGTCCCATAGCATGCGATCAAACCACCATGCTCCACATCCATTGTCCTTGATGACTTCACACAGGGTAGCTTTCATTTTATCGCAAATAGGTAGCTATTTTGAGGCAGACATGGCTGCGCGCTAGACACATTGCTAGCTCCAGCAGAAAGTGTCACCATCCGTGGCACGATGGGCATAGATGGTAGTTGGTAGCTTTGATATATGATACAATTTAGGGAGAATTTTAGGGAAAATTACATCAGTTGACAACTTATAATATTTGTTGGGTAAATCACCTAAATGTACGATATTCAAGAAATATTTACCACATAGCAACATAATTATTTTAATCATATATAGCAAATTGTTTGAATTAAATTAAGTACGGTCTTTACTCTTATAAAACTCTCACCCGCGATTTTCTCTTCCCCTGTTTCTCTCCAAATTTGCTATACCAATATTCTCTCCAATCTTCTCACCCACAATTTTCTCCAAAATTAAGGCAATACTTACCGTCCTAGCTTCTCAACCACGACTTTCTACAACATTAATACTCCAATTTTGGAATTCAGTTATGTGTATTCGGTGGTTATTGCAGAAGAATTGCAAAATTTAGGTGAATGCAGATTTGAATCAGTTGAAGAATTGTGATTTCTGAGTAGAGATCTGTGATTACTTAAATATTTGAATGGTTAAAGGTTTAATTGGTTGAAGGTTTGAATTAGATTGCATGCATAATTCATTAGCGATACACGATTGTATTCAGTTATGATTCAATATGAAAGTTTATTTCTCCTTCTACGTTTATCACGATTACTTGTTTAATGTTTGTGTAATACAGTTTTTGTTCGAGTTTAATTCATTTTTTGTGGCCACAGATCACTGAAGGCTTGTTTCATTAGATACAAATTTTATTCATATCTAATTCTCTTCTAATTTAAGTTTAATGTGTGTGTAATACATTTTTTGTTCAAGTTTAATTCATTTTTGTGGCCTACAGATTATTGAAGGTTGATTTTATTAGCTACATGTTTTTTTGTCTCTAATTCTCTTCTAATTCAAGTTTAATGTGTGTGTAATACATTTGTTGTTCAAGTTTAATTCATTTTTGTGGCTTACAGATCACTTAAGGCTGGTTTCATTAGCTACATATTTCATTCGTGTCTAATTCTCTTCTAATTCAACTTTAATGTGTGTGTAATACATTTGTTGTTAAAGTTTAATTCATTTTTGTGGCCTACAGTTCACTAAAGCCTGATTTTATTAGCTACATATTTCATTCGTCTCTAATTCTCTTTTAATTCAAGTCTAATGTGTGTGTAATACCTTTGTTGTTCAAGTTTAATTCATTTTTGTGGCCTACAAATCACTGAAGACTGGTTTCATTAGATACATGTTTCATTCGTATCTAATTCTCTTCTAATTCAAGTTTAATGTGTGTGTAATACATTTGTTTGTTCAAGTTTAATTCAGTTTTGTAGCCTACAGATCACTGAAGGCTGGTTTTATTAGCTACATGTTTTATTCGTGTTTAATTCTCTTCTAATTCAACTGTAATATGTGTGTAATACATTTGTTGTTAAAGTTTAATTTATTTTTGTGGCCTACAGTTCACTAAAGCCTGGTTTTATAAGCTACATGTTTCATTCGTCTCTAATTCTCTTCTAATTCAAGTTTAATGTGTGTGTAATACATTTGTTGTTCAAGTTTAATTCTTTTTTTGACCTACAGATCACTAAAGGCTGGTTTTAATTAGATACAGGTTTTATTCGTGTCTAATTCTCTTTTAATTCAAGTTTAATGTGTGTGTAATACAATTTTTGCTTTAGTTTAATTCATTTTTGTGGCCTACATATCACTGAAGGCTGATTTTATTAGCTATATGTTTTATTCGTGTTTAATTCTCTAATTTTCTTCTAATTCAACAAAAAAACTATGTAGGAGAAAAACATGGCTAATCTGGCTGTGCTGTTTTACTTCAATGGTCGGTGAGATTCTAGAAACAAATATATTAATTACTTGGCAGATGGTGTATTGATAAATACCGATTCAACATTTTCTAGCCTCGTTTCTGTGATTGTTGCTCAATTGTCAATAGACGCATCAACAAGTTGAAATCAGCTATAAGATTGATGAAAGGTCTCCTCCAATTCAAATTCATAACAATATGAGGGTAAACGTGTATGTTGAAATCAAAAAGGAACATAGAGATATGCCAAAATACCCTTTATGTGTCATATCAACTGAATCGATCAACTTGGAGAGTGATTCCACCCTAATTCTACTATTATGTTCAGACACTTCAAAAGATATGAGGATTACACAAAATTCGTTCTTTTCTAATACATTTAGTCGTATCGGTGATGCGCTAGAGTTAATTGGCTTTAGATCATGTGAGGAAGTTGATGAGTTAGAAGAAATACAACCAGACATCATTATTAACCCCAATCAATCTTTTTTTGAGAAAGATCAAGTTTACAAAAATAAGTATGTCCTTACCAGGGCACTAAAAAGACATTCCATTCTTAAACACTTCGAATTCAAGACATTGAGATCAAGCTCAACATGGTAAGACTCAAATTCAAGTTAGTTTATATTATTAATTGTATATTAATAAAAAAATCAACAACTATTCAATACAATACCTCAGAGAAAACTGCAATTGGAATTTACGTGCTTCAAGCGTGAATAAATCTCAAATGTTAACTATTAGAGATTTTAAAAGCGAACACACATGTTTGTTGCAACATGATTCATTATCAGAAAGAAAAGCAACCAAGACAGTTGTTAGGAGTATTATTATTGCCAAATGTATTGATCCAGATGCCAACTATACACCAAGAGATATACAAAATGATATGTTACAGAAATATGGTGTGCGGCTCACATATATGCAAGCTTGGAGAGCTAAAGAAAAAGCTCTTGAATTAGTCCGCAGTGATCCAGCTCAATCATATGCAAAGTTGTCAAGTTACTTTCACATACTAGAGGCAACTTACCCTGGTTCTTATATAAGATTCCACAAATCAGAGAATGACTATTTCCTATATGTATTTGTAGCTCTGTTTACATCGATAAAAGGGTGGGAGTATTGTAGACCAATTGTAGTTGTTGATGGAACTTTTCTAAAAGGAGCATACAAAGGGACAATGCTAATAGCTAATACCTTAGATACAACAGGTGAGACTTTTCGAATACAATACTAATGTTTCTATAAATGAAATTTTAATTTGTATTAAAAGTCTGAACTATTTATTAAAAGTGTATTATGCATGAAACAAAAATGTATTAAAAATGTATTAAACATTATACCTGATCCAGGGAGTATACTGCTGCTTGCTTATGCCATTGTTGATTTAGAGAAAGATGCATCTTGGAGGTGATTTTTTTAATAATTCAGAGAGGCATTTGATCAAAGATCATAGATGTGTATCATTTCGGATAGACATGCAAGAATTATTAAGGTAATTTCAATAGTCTATGATAAAATATCTCATTTCAAGTGTATATGACACTTGTTGCAAAACATAATGAAAAACTTCAGAAAGAGTCAGCAAAATGTAATGTAATTGTTTTATTCTATGAAAAAAACATACACCATAGTAGAGGTTAATCAACATATGGCAATTGTTGAGAAGATAGACAAGAGGATTAAAACTACTTGCTGAACATTAGATTCAATAAATGGTCATGTGTTCATGCTCAGGTAAATAGGACTTGGATGATGACATCCAACATTGCAGAATCAGTCAATTCAAGAACAAGATATGCCAAAGTTCTTATAATCTTGCACCTCCTAGAATTCATGAGACAACTTGTTCAAAAATAGAATAACAATAACAGGTCAAAGGCAGCATTTTAAGAATTTTACCTTTGGAAAAAGTATGAAAAAATTCTCCAACGTAACAAAACTGCATCGAAGAAATTAAGAATATGGTATCTGTAAAAAAAAATTGCTAATATTTTTTCTTCTGATTCACATCTAACATCTCTCTTGCTTATATTTCTTTTTATTTTTCATAGATTTGGGAGACAAATGAATATGTGTATAAAGTACTTGATGGTATTACACGATTCACGGTATGTCTTCAATAACGTACATGCACATGTGGAATATTTTAATTGGATGAGCTTTCATGTCCACATGCTTTGGCTATTTTAACAACAAAACACACTGGTTATGAAAAATATTACTCTGATTACCACACAAAAGAAAATTTATTGTTGACATACTAGTTTCACTTGAATCCCCTCCCAGATGAAAGCACCTGGAATATACGAACACACGTTTATGAAGAGGTTGTACTTCCACCACTTGGAAAGAGACCTCCCGGAAGGCCAAAATATAAAAGACACGCGCAATTAAGAGAAGATGGATTCAAAAAATCAAAACTAACATGTAGTAATTGTGGACAACAAGGTCACAACAGAAAGACTTACAAGAATGTTAGGCCTTTGGATTAAGAATAAAGAATGACATTTGAAATAAAGAATAAACTCTGTTTGTTTTAGGTCATTATTTTGCTACAAGAATTCATTTTTTAGTTCAAATTTAATTTATTATTATGGTCTATAGATCACTAAAGATTTTTTCATTAGCTACACTTTTTATTCGTGTCTAATTCTCTTCTAATTCAACTTTAATTTGTATGTAATTCATTTTTCATTCAAGTTTAATTCATTTTTACTTCAAGTTTCATTTTTGTGGTCCATAGAACATTTAAGGCGTTTTCAACACAACATTAATTCATAATGCAGATTTCAATTTGATAACACTATTGCAATACTTTAACATTAATTTAGCTATGTATTACATTATATAAAAAAAATTATATGAAAAAAAAACTATATTAAAAGTGTATTTTACATGAACAAAAATCACCTTAAAAAAGATAGAACAAAACAATCTTCAAAACCTAACTAATACACCAACTATAAACCTATTTTTAGACAGTATAGTTTTCATAGACATATTAACTAATATAACAAAAATTCTTTATTTATGTGATCTTTCGTCTTCACTTTGAAGGTTACTCTTTTGCTTCTTCACTGCATATTTCCATAGTAGAGTCCCAAACCTCTTTCAGAGACTGTCTGCACTTAGTTGTTGATTTGTAATATCCTGACCATTGCTCACTAACTCTGCAAATGCAGCTACAAAAACTTCACAGTCCCTACAAAATTTAAAATATAAAATCATTATAAAAATACTATTGAGTTTAATAAGACTAATAAAAAAATATAGTATCTATTTGATAAACAATTAAACGTACAGTGAATCTTCTTGTTGTCTAGAAATCCCTTCAGTTATGAACTTAGATTCAATGAATTCAAACTCAATTTTTTCATTGTATTTAGGTGATGTCTTCAATTCAGGACGCTTATTATAGAACTTGACTACACTCAAGTAGTATGGTAAAATCGATGAAATCATACCAACAATATTTTGAACCAGATAATTTGCCCCCCCCCCCTAAGTCGGAAATGAATCATACAACTTCAAACACCTTTCAACTATATCAAACACAACAAAAATTCAATGATAACCCTCTTTAATGTTTATTGGAAAAAGAACATAATCAACTTTGTTCCATGGGGTGCTTGCCAACAAACGACGTCCACATATATACTCACCAATAGCATCAGAAGCTTTGATTCTAAATTTCTTCTTATTTTTATGAGCTTCATAAAGTTGAAAATAAGATTGAGCAATCTTTGTCTTGAATAGACAATCAGTAGTTCTAAACCGAATATTATTGCTGATTTCATACTTCCCTTTCTTTTTAATATAATAAAAAATGACGTCAAGTGTCGGATAAGACTTCAAATCTGTAGCAAGTGTCAATTCAGTGAGCTCATTAAAGCTTACCTATTTTGATGACTTTTAACTCCCTATTTCTTTGGCAGGTTTTGGAGGAAAGCTTTATTTTATTTTATGATGTTGCATAGTCTCCTCTTAATTTAGTTTTTATTTGCTTTTTGAATATGTTCCTGTAAGGCATCCTAAAATAGTTTTATTTTTGCAGGAACTCAAGAATATTTACAGTCAGGAGAGTTGAGATATAGCTTATTTTGTTGATGTTTTATTATCTGTCTTATTCATTAGCAGCAGAATCATGAGTTTCTAACTAACTCTATTCTTTTCTTATTCAGCAAATGTGTTCTCTTCCACGAGGTCTTGACTTTGAACAGAATCAGTTATATAAGCCTTGAACTTTTGAACATGGATAAGTCTGTTCAGCTAAAGTTTACAAAATATATAAAAGTCTCCATAGTAAGTAGTAATAATCATCATGCATATGATTTGTGAAAGAAAAATGGAAGACAAAGTTCATTCAGAAACATGAGAGTGTTCAACTAGAGTTTACGTAACTGGAGTTCTTTCCAAAATCAAATAAAAAATGTATTATAAATATATTATAGATGTATTAAAAATACTAAAAGCCTCCCTAGTAAGTAGCAATAATCGCCATGGATATGAATCGTTAAAGAAAAATGAGAGAAGAAGTTGATTTAGAAAAATGAGGGTGTTCAACTGGAATTTACATAACTAACCTCATCACTCCATGCTTGTCCAGAATGTGCCGATTTGAAAAAACCATTCTTTTGCTTGTACATTGCAAACACCTAATTCAAATGTTGGTTTGAGGACATCAACAACATTTGAATAAGGTTTCTTTCCCCTTTAAAACATAAAAGAAATGAAATTTTCAGTCAGTTAACTCATTTAAACTAAAGAAAATTTTTGACATATAAAATAACAAACATAAACAAATTACCTTTTTTGTACCCGTATAAAGTCACAAAATGAATGAATCTATCAAATCAGATTCATCATCTATTCCGATTACAAGTGAAAAGGGATATTTTATCTCAAATATTTGACTTGTTACACATAAAGTCCCTCCAGATTCAAAATGCTGTATATAAGGAGATTTAATTGTCTTTCCTGAATTTTTTTTCTTCCACGTTTTTTTAGTGTCCCTTTCTTTTTATTTTCATCAACAGTGGCTTCCTTTTTCTTTTTGTTTTCCTCAATAGTGGCCTTCTTTATTAGATATGATGCTTCTGCCTTACGGATCTGGGAAAAATCTTCAACACAAAATATGAAGTCATCAAGTGTTTGAGGAGTTTTTTGATAATTCTTTGCCGCATCGGCATCAGTAGACGCACCACTATCTAGTTCACCTCTGTTAGTTACACTACTATTAGGTTGCACCTCAACTGCATTAAGATCAGCAGCCTCTTCACCTATATACAAAATAAATATTTTAGTAATGCAGTAAGGGAGGAGCAGATAGAGTAATTAGAGATCACCTGGAGAAGAAGTTTATTTGAACTTTCAAAATAAAATTAATACCATTTATATCAACAGCAACCTCAGATAAAACTTTTTCAATAGCAATTCCTGCAACATCTTCATATGTACATAACATGAACACTTTAAAAAAAAGTTGAATGAAAGTATATGAAATATGTATTACATTTGTATTAAATCCATCATTACCAATTTTGCTTTTAGAATTTTCAACAGCAGCAAATTTAACCAAAACTTTAAACACTTGAGATTTTTCATGTTGATTTGATTCCACAACTTAAACGTCATACCCTCTTGATACATGTATTGATTCATCAACACAAGGAAAAAATATTATGTGTGTAATTAAAATATATTACGAGAAAAACATGCGAATAAAAAATCAAACTTAAACTACAACTTAGATAAGTAAAAAATCTAAACAATAAATAAACTACTAGTTAACTCTCTGCCAGAAAGCAAACCAAGATATTATAGATGTATTAACAACATAAAAGAACCTCCATTAAAGTCTAATCCATCCGAAAATGTCTCGCCAGCCTCTTTGTTAGATGATTCTCTAGCTTTTTGAGTAAAAGAACTGTTGACGTTTCTCTTAGCAAACAACAAAGAAATATACTTCAATAATTATTTGTTGGAATTCATCACAAATTCTTTCATTTGAATAGATTGTAAGTCTATCTTCTCTTGAAGAGCTTTCTGATTTTCATTCGCCTAGTATATAATCAAATATAATACAAGTATTAGAATAACAGTTTTGAAAAAGATAAAGTCTAAAGCCAAGTTAGCTTATACCTTTACAAGTTCTTTTCTCGACTCTATAACCTCTCTGGTCAACATATCTAGACTATGCTTTGATCCTTTCGGCTTCAATTTCAAGATTTCAGAATGGTAATCACGTGGCTTTCTTTATGAATTTAGATACCTCATCTTCACTTGCAACTTTGTACAGATACCTTGTGTTTCGTAAGCATGAAGATGTCATTTTCAATATGCTTTTGCCAAGGACTTTCAACAACTATTTTCCACCTCAAAATTCTTGGAGTAAAATCAGAAATTCAAATAGCTAAATCTTCATTGACTCTAGAACAACACTCAAAAATCTAAATTTGAAGGGCAAGAGGCAATCCACCTAATCTATAGTACTGATTGGTTGAATTAAGCTTGTGCCTCACAATATCAAGTAACTTCTTGTAGACATCTAAACCCCACGGGTAAGAATTGAATTGTCCATTTTTCACAAGGTAGAAATCTCTATTACTAATTTGTTACTCATTGTTCTCATATGAGAACAAAAAATCATTAATAAAGAACAAAACAACTAGTGAAATAACAGAATCATCATCTATGAATTTTTTTTTGCTAAAAACAACTCGTGTAGATGATTCTTTTGAACAGTGAATTGTTCAGGAAAATAATTGCCCAACAACCGACAAGGAGAATCTGGAATATTAACAAAGCAACCATCACTAACACAATTTAAGCCTGTAATTAACTCAATTTCCCTAAGCCCGAAAAACAGTCTTTTCTTATTTAATTCAACAGCAAACACATAATTACATTACATATACACTACATAATTATTTGTACATTGTATATACTTGTTTTTAAACCCTTTATAAATATATTGATATATGAAAAAGTTTAGAAAAAAAAAGGAAAAAAAAATTATTTAAAAAACGCAGAAAAAAAACAAAAAAAAAACATTTTTTTTAAAAAAAAGAATTAACTTTGAAAGTTTTTTAGAAAGCAACAATGGACTAATGACCTTGGGCTAAGCTCTGTTGAGTTCATGACCCCTTTGGGTTATTTTTCCAATAAAGGAAAATAGACTAGTTTTTTTGATAAGCTTTTTATTTTTCTGTATATAAATGAAATTTATCCTGAATTATACCCTAAAATCTAGCTATAGAGACTTGATGAGCCCAAGACCATATAAATTCCATATCAACACACTTGCAATACCAATATGAGACTCAAAGTTTTATACCTTGCAATGGACCACAACAAATAACTTGTTCTACTTTCATTTTCGTAACAACAGTTTTCATGGTAAGTATCTTTGAATACATGTCAATATTTCTTTCTTTTTCTTCAGACAAAGGTTAACCATTTAGGGTAAAACAGCTTTTTCGTTCACAAGACTGAAGTGGCTAAAGCTGGAGTGTACTAACCACAGATACATTATGATATGCCTTGACTTGTTTTTGTCGTTTTCTAACGTCTGGTCAAGAATCAACAACTATAATAGATTTTGATCGATTTTGTTTGACATAAATTTTAAATGTGTTCAGACAAAAATATTTCCTACTTGTAATATTTTTTAGGAAACATTACATGAATAGATAAATATTATTAGTGTATTATTTAATATAATTATAGTTTCATATAATTATAAATTGTGGCTACAGTTTAATAAAATTTGTTATTCTACAAATATGGGGGCTCATATACAAATTTCTAAAGGTTTGTATTTGTATACAAAATGAATTTAGGGGCTCATATATAAATCTCTAAAATAAATTTGTATTTGTATATGCAGTCTCTTTGAAACCCTAATTTATATAATAGTGAGATATATAAATGAAAAAATTTAATTTATATAATACAGCGAGATATACAAATAAAAATTGACATATCAATTGAAATTACATAATTAGGTAAACTGCAGCTAAGAAGTCTAATTATTTTTCGAACTCTCTGCTATTTTTTAAAGTTTCACTATTTTCTATGTATTGTTTTAAGTACCTAAACATTTTGAACATGAATTTATCCACATAAAACTTTGCTATAAAAAAAATGTAAAACTAACGTACCTATTGAAAGAAGGTACGATTATGTAGTCCAACCAGTTTCCAAAGGGCACATGGGTCCCTCAGATATAATTATTTCCATTCCAAATGGACGTTATTCACTTCTGCAGTTATACATTTTCACCTCAAGAATTACTATAATTGGAGGCCAAAAAAGTTGTAGAAAGAAAATACATACCATCCTAGTGTAATCCTTGGTATTCAATTTTATATTAGAATGAAGTCCATCATTCTTCATTTGGGTCTGTAGCCAAAGGTCTATATTCTCCTCCATGTTCTTATTATTTTTATAAAAAATATACTTCGTTTATAGTTTGATTTAAAAATGTTCTTGCCGTTAATATTTTGGTCCAAAAATATCCTTATTATTACTTAATGGATCAAAATATCCTTTTTCCAAATAAATATATTATTTATTTTCTTTTTAAATATATTCTTTTCCTAACAATATTTCTTTTATTAGAAAATGTTTATCTTCAATTCAAAAAAATTAAAATATTAATATATTTCTTATTTTATTATTATAATATATATATATATATATATATATATATATATATATATATATATATATATATATAGACACACACATATATATATGTTAAAACGGTGCATGGAATTATTCTATTTTAATTGATAAAATGAGATTAAGAAGAAAAAAATATTTTCGACATTTTTATTAGTGAATTATTTTTTTTTAAAATAGAGTTATTTAAAAGTAATATTTTTATTAGGAACAAGATGTGTTTAAAAAGAAAAATAATAATATATTTATTTGAAAAAAAAAACATTTTTGACCCATTTAGTAACAGTAGGACATTTTTTTTTACCAAACTATCAACGATAAGGACATTTTAGACCAAAGTATTGACGATATGAATATTTCTAGATTAAATTATAAACAAATAATATTTTTATTTATTTCACGTAGTTTAATAGTATTTTGACCCTTTACCATTATTTTTATTATGCAAAGACTGAGGTAGTGCCTTAAACCCCCTCCCCAACCCAAAACCAAAGTTGGACTTTGGCTATGATAAAAAAAAAAATATCACGAGTCTTCACCATTATGATTATTAGCACTAGACTATATTACCATTAGTTGAAAATAAGTGTTGGTTTAGGGAGGTTTTTGGTACGAAGGAAATATTTTTTAATTTTTTTTAGTTGATTGGCTAAATATTTTGAAAAATGTTTTTCAAATGGTCTTATTTTTCTTTAATTTAAGGAAAATGACTTATCTACATAAATTAAGATATATATTTTATAAAATCTATCTTGTGGGATAAGATCTGCGTACACACTACCTCCTTAAATAATACTTGTGGGATTATATTGGTTATGTTGTTGTTATTATATTTTCCAAAACACTCTTTCAACCTTATCACCCGACTTCGACCCGAGACCCAGGACCCAACTCTCGATCCCAAATCCAACCTCTATTTTGAATTTGAATCACAATCTCGACCTGAAACCCAATCTCAATCAGGGACTTGACTATCGATCCTGATCCCAACTCGAGATTCGACTCTCAACCCCGATCCCATCTAGAGCCTGGGTCGAGGTAACCAGTGATTGTATGAGATGTTCTTGAGCATACAAATGGTTTAAGCTGGGATCTAATGGTTATGTGGCGTGCATTATGTGAGAGCACTGATTCAAAGATCTTTTATGATATAGTTTTCTAACTCTTGCTCGATCGTCCTATGATACCTATTGAGTATACATGTTAGCTTATTTTTTATGAATATCCTAGCACTAATCGACCCCATTGAAATTCTGTTTGAGACGATACTTTTTTCGGGAGCTTTGATGAGTTACTTGGCATTCAGAGTGATGCCAGACTCTCTTTATTTTTACTTTCTTGTCCTTACTATTTCAGATAGAGTTATAGTTTTTGAGATGATTGTATTCAATTATATGCTCTTGTACTGGTGAAACTAGTTTAACACTTACTTGATTAAATTCCACACTTATTTTCTATTTATGAAAGTTTGGATTGAGATTTATCTTCCGCTATTTTTTTTACTTCTTCCGCATTATTATATGTTGTTGATTTAGGTGAAGGATTATCTACCAGTAGGTTAGGATAGTTGTCATTACGATTTTGAATTTCTTGGTTGTGCCACAACTGATTGGTGGTGGTGATAGTTGTGGGTGGTGGGTGATGGTAATTGATAATGATGAGCAGCGAAGGTAGTTGATAATGATGAGTGATGACGATAGCGATAGCGATAGCGATAGCGATGCATGGATGGAACTGGTGATTTGTCATCTTTATAGAAATTCTTTAATGGACATCTTAATAACATTAACACTTTGTTACAGATCTTGCTCATTTAGATCTATTCAGATCCATTAAGTGGTTACAACATCGAAAAAATAAACGCACTTTATGATTAAAATTCAAATATAAAAAATAAATGAACTTAATAATTAAAATGTGAATGATAAAAATGAAGATTTTCATTAAGTGCAAACAAATGAGGTCTTAATGTCCTTTAAGATCATTTCTTTTCAGTTTAAAATTCTGTGTGACATGTTGTCCTAAAGTTCAATTTTTCACTTCAAAACTCCAGGATACTATATCCTGATTAAAATTTAAATAGCAGCCTAGTGATAATAGACGTTATATAAATACTTGCTACCTTAATTAGATCCACACAAGCGTGTTGTGGTATCATTAATCAATCATCCCATGAACGAAACCAATACCAATTCCAATAACACTTACTTAGATAATTTGTTGAAGAGTTAGGCAAGATGATCAACTGTGACTTTCATTGTTTATATTTAATTTTTTAACAATAAGAGAGCACAATAAATGTTAGACACATACACGAGTTGTGTTTGCACAAAGTTATTACATTCCACCTAACTTTATACTTGACCCTCTTTCTATAAATAATTGAGTACTCTCCTCCACCACCCAAAAAAAATAAAATAAAATAAAATAATATCCAGCTACAACTTTAATTTGTTTGAGTCATTTACAACAATATTTTTTTTTCCCAATTGGAAGTTTCTCTGTTAGGAAATTGATTTTTGACTTAACAAGTTTGGTGTGCAATCTTCTAATGTCTTGAACTTATTTTAAACACCCAAAATTTCTCCCATGTATGTTCATTCTTTTACCTGCGGGACTTGGAGAGTAGCCAACAAGACTTTTGTTGTGAAGTTAGAAAAATACATCAACTACCAACATTATCAACGTCCACAACTACAAAGGATGAAAAGACTTGTTCACGTTAAATGTTTAAGATATTGTTCTTGGTTAAATGGGGGACCAATTATTAAACATGATATAACAATTAGCTCTTATGGAATCATGTCAACTAAAAAGGGTGTGTTTGGTAGGAAGAAAAATGTTTTTCACACAACAGATTGTCTTGGATAATATGTTTAAGGACAATTGGTGATTGTTTTTTACTTATTTCTTGTGTTTAGTATACAACAACATACCTAGTAAAATCCCACAAAGTAGAGTTTGAGAAAGATAGAGTGTATGCACGTCTTACCATTACCTCTCCAAAGTAGAGAAACTGTTTCTGAAAAACCTTTGGCTCAAGCAAATCAAAGTAGTAGTTAAAGAAAAACATGTATGACAGCCAATAACAAAGCAGTGCGGAGCATATATGCAAGGAAGGGTAACAACAACAATAACAATGTGTGGTCACTTAAACACAATAAACTACAGATAAAATCAGATATCAAAAGTCAAAGACTACATGAATAAGCTAATACTACGACTGACATGAAACTCTATACTCCGACCCAGCCAAAGACATGAACATGCTAGTAATAAGACAACTCTCAACTTTCTACTAAAATTTTATCCTTATCCGCAACCTTTATACCCTCTTAACTAAGGTCATGTCCTTGATAAATTGAAGATGTGTCATATCCTATTTAATCACCTCTCTCCAATATTTCTTCAGTCTACCTCTGCCTCTCCTCGACCCCATTATATCTAACTTCTCACTCCTCCTAATTGGGGTATCTGCATTGCTTCTCTCCACATGTCTAAATCATCTCAGTCTCTCCTTCCTCATCTGTCCATAATAGAGGTCACTCCCACTTTGTCTTGGATAACCTTATTCCTAATCCTATCGCTTCTACTATACCTGCAATCCATCTCAACATTCTCATTTCCGCCACTAAACATGTGAGTTCTTGAATTGTCAACACTCTGGCTTATACAACAAAGTCACTCTAACCACCACTCTATAGAACTTACCATTAAGTTTTAGTGGTACCTTCTTGTCACACAAGACTTTTGATGCAAGCCTTCACTTCACATTTTGCACCAATACGATGTGTGACATCATCATCGATTCCTCATATCCTTCACTACTAAAAAACTGCCAAAAAATGAAGCAAAAAAGCGACAGACTGAGTCACTTTTTTTGTCAAACTCGACGGAAAAGCGACGCAGTCAGTTCCGTCGCTTTTTTGCTTGATGCTTTTGAAGGAGCGACGGATAGGGTCGTAAAAAGCGATGGACTGCGTCGCTCCTAATTTTTTTAATTAAACAATATATATAAAACACGACGGACTCCGTCTTTTTATTTTTTTAAAAAAAGAAATTATTTAATAAAAGGCGACGGACATTTAGTCTCCGTCCGTCGCTTTGTTTATCTGAAATTTTTACAGAAGATGGACAGTGTCCTTTAGTCTGTCGCTTTTCTGGAAAAATATAAAAATAAAAAACCAGCAAAGCGACGGAATAAAGGACCCTGTCCATCGCTTTTCTGGAAAAATATAAAAATAAAAAACCAGAAAAGCGATAGACTAAAGGACCCTGTCCGTCGCTTTTTCTGCAACACTTTTGACAGCAGAAACCTGCAGTTTTTGCTGTCCACCTGCACTCAAAATTTAATTCAATTGTATTCAATTCAGCCCATTCAAACACAAATAATAACAAATAAAATTCGCAAAATACATAATAACAAACGTAATTAAACACTTAAAATGAATAAAATCATAATTTAAAACGATTTAAACTGTTTCAAAGTTAACAAAAAAAATTCAAAATGTTCATAAACAAACATAGGAAACCCTAAGAACCTCTTGAATAATGGGGCGGAGGTTGACGGGCGAGGTTGAGTACTTGTTCTTTAATTTGCTCAACTTGTTCATTCATACTTTTTTGATCTTCGATCCTTCTTTTCTCTGATTCTGTCAATGCACATGTAAGTTCTGCAATTTGCTGAGACATTGCAGCTATCTGAACCCCGTCAATGGCCACGGCTTGACGCGATGATCCAATACCTTCTAAACTTGATTGGAGTCGTCGTACATTATTTCTAGAGCCCATTCCATATATTCGGCCCTTGTGGCTGCCTCCAACCACTTTTTCTGTCCAAATTTGAGTGGACTATTCAGGCGTTAGCTGAATCGAATCTCCCATCTCACGTACGTGCCGCTCATAATCTTACTGCATATTAGAAAATAAAAGTTATAATCAAACTATATATGTGTGTATATATATATATAAATATATATATATATATATATATATATATATATATATATTAAAAATAAAACTTAGAATCAAAATATATTATAATATATCTTAAATAACTTACATAGGCTCGTTCGGCCCTTTCCTCTACCCACTCATCCGGATCCGACTCATTAGTCTTTTTCTTTACATGAGTCTTTTTAAAGACTTCATGGCGATAGGGAGTGCGTCCCAATTCTTTTTCTTATAAATAAAAATACAATTAATGAAATAATATTTTGTGAAATAATTTATTTCAGAAAATGAATTTAAACTTAAAATTTAGAAACCTTACCATCTCCCTCTGAATCGTACCAACACTCTTTGCACCTCCGGTGTGCAACGAGCCACCCTTTAGGCTGGCTCTTACTTTTTTTCCTTAATCGGACAAAGCCTTGAATTATTCGATATCTCAATATCGGCATAATTCTTCAAATATATGAGGCAGCATCCAACTCGAAGGTGCCCGATCCTCCCTAGCTTTCTTTATCCAGCTAGACAGTCTGTCGCTCGCTTTTCTTTCAAAAGTGGTCGCAATGACCATATTGTACCTTGGCTCCCAGGTACATAAAGTCTGAAAAAAATGAATAACGTGAAATAATTAGTTAAGTAAAGTATAGTAAAAATATTAAACATAAATTAAAAAACTAGATTTAAACATATATATACCTTGAATTCATTAAACATTGCCTGGCGAATACTATTTGGAATCTCTCGCCAAGGGTGATATGGCTCAGTATATAGCCTCCTAACACTCTCTTAAAGAGCCCTAGCAGCATCCTTCGAAGGATGTCACCTGCAAGACACATAATAAACATGTAATTATATCATCAATAAGTTATTAATCTAGCAATAATAAATAAATAAATAAAATATTAAACTTACGAGGATCCATCAGGCTCAATCATGACTCTCCTAAGTCTGTCCCTCTGCCCACGAGCTAACTCAGACACATCATGTAATGCCTCTATTCTAGCAACAGAAGAAGGTGTAGGTGATGCTGTGGGAGTGTCAGTCTCAACACTAGAATCTCTAAGTCTCAGATTAGATATGTGAGGAGACTGAAATCCGGAAGATGGAGTAGTAGAACATAATACTCTCGGGGGTCGAGCAATAACCTCTGTGGGTAGTTGGTAGGTCTGATCATATAAAGTATATCTGACCTGTGAAGAAGAAAAAGTGTCACGTGGTCGGCGGAACTGACTATGGTAAACTAAAGGATCTATAGTCTCAAAAGACACAACATGAATATGTGTACTAGGACTAGCTCAGCGGTGGTGCATCTCCGACGCTGAAGAAATATGTCCTGGGATATCCTCAGGATCAACAAGTCTCCTAGACTTCTTTTTACTTCTACCAGAATGGCTAACACCAAGATGATCCCAGGATCTATCACCATCACCAGATGACATCTGCATGTAAAGTAACAATACAATATATAAAAACCACATAGTTGATTAAATTTAGGGTTAGAGAAATAAATAACTTACATACTAGTGATAATCTACCACTCTATTCCTCCTCACTTGTTTCATTTTCGTCATCTTTCCATTCATCCTCCTCAGATATTTCATATTCATTGTCAATCCATTCCTCCTCCTCAAATGATTCATATTCCTCGTTTACTTCTTCCTCAACATTTGACATTATAAGTTCATCATCGGAAACCTCTTCTACTATGTGTTGAGGATGTTTTAGTGTGGTTTTCAACTCAACATCAACTTGTCGTTGAATAAGTGCAACATCATTTTGGTACGCCATATCTAATACATTCTCAATTTCAATTCTTCCCACAGGCTTTGTCTTAATACCAACCCACCAATCAGCCTTATCTCTACGCAATGGATATGGAGCGTAATAGACTTGCTTAGCATTTTGGGCAATGATGAAAGGATCATAACTTATGTATTGTCTGGTGTGCTTAACTTCAATTATATTATGTTGTTGGTCCACCCTTGTGCCTCTGTGTGATGAGTCAAACCACTTACACCAAAACAATACTATCTTTTTTAGGCCAACCTGAATATGTTACTTCAATAATCTCCTGAATGCATGTTATACATCCATCGATAAAACTTCTTACACCGTCAATAAATTCAAGTTTCAAACCACCACCAACTTCATAATGCATGTTATACATCCACAAACGATGATCCATCTACAAAATTACATATATTCAAGCTTAATTAATTAGTTCATAATGACTACAATTCATCGAGACTACAAATTCTAATCAATTCAAGTTATAATTAATTAATTCATATAATAATTAAATTCAAGTTATGATTATTTCAATTTATAATTAAGTTGAAATTCTAGTTAATTCAAGTTATAATTAATTAATTCATATAATAATTAAGTTCAAGTTATGATTAATTCAAGTTATAATTAATTAATTCATATATTAGTTAAGTTCAAGTTATGATTAATTCAAGTTATAATTAATTAATTCATATTTTAGTTAAATTCAAGTTATGATTAATTCAAGTTATAATTAATTAATTCATATTTTAGTTAAATTCAAGTTATGATTAATTCAAGTTATAATTAATTAATTCATATTTTAGTTAAATTCAAGTTATGATTAATTCAAGTTATAATTAATTAATTCATATTTTAGTTAAATTCAAGTTATGATTAATTCAAGTTATAATTAATTAATTCATATAATAATTAAGATCAACTTATAATTAATTAATTCATATAATAATTAAGTTCAACTTATAATTAATTCAACTTATAATTAAGTTCAAATTATAAATAATTCAAGTTCTAATTAATTCAAGTCAGATGTTCTAAGTTAAATAAGAACAAAATTACATGTTTCAAGTATATACAAATTAAAGTTCTAAAATAGGAGTATTCAAGTATCTAACTAAAGTTCAAGTTCATGACAACATAAAGTTCTAATTAATTAGTTTTAAAGTCTAAGTTCTAGTTACTTCTAAAGCTTAAAGAATTCAAACATATACAAACCTAAAAATTTTAAAGTTCCACTTCCAAAATTCCTAAAGTTTAAGTTCATGACTATGAATATGGTCTAACTCTAATTAGCTTAATTTGTTCATAAGTACTACAATTCAACAAGATTTCTAAAGTCAACAAAAAATTCAAGTTCAAAGTTCTAAGTTCAAGTTTCAAAATTCAAGTTCTAAGGTCAAGTTCTATATTATATTCAAGTATCCTAAAATTCAAGTATCTAAGTCCTAATTAGTTTCAAAGTCTAAAGTTCACAATTTATACAAACCAAAAAAATATTCTAAGTTCAAAAATCCTAAAGTAAGTTCATAACTTGAATATCTTCCAAACATCAAAAAACATTCAACCCAAATTTTTTCTAACTTGAATATCTTCCAAACATAAAAAATCCTAAATTCTAATTTCTAATTAGTTCATGTTCTAACCGTAATTTTATCTTCAAAAACACTTCAAGTCCAACTAGCACAATACCCAATTCACAATCTAATTAAAAAAAACCATAATTCAAACTAAGGCCCTAAAATTTTTATTCACATTCTCACTTCAAGAACTAACCAACTTAACATAACATTTGAATATCAACAACACTTAAATTCCAAGTCCAAAAAATATGTAATTCATAATTTAATTCAAAAAAAAATCCCAACTCAAAGAAAAGACCTAAAATCTAATTTTTGACATTCACCAATTCAAAATCACATATACAAATTAACTATGTTAATAACATACATTAAACAAATTAAATAAAATAAATTAACTAACGAATCAATAAATTAATATTTTTTTCAAAATTAAAACCCTAAAACTAACTAACCTTATTAACAATACGGAGAGAGAGAGGTTGACGGAGGGGAGGGGCGGCGACAACAACGGCGATGGGGGAGGGCGTGGCGGCGGCAGCGACGACCGGCGACGAGGGGGTTGGGGTGGGATTTTCAGAGAGAAGGGGGAGGGTTTAGAGAGAGAGAGAGAGAGAGAGAGAGGGAGCAGAATGAGAAAAAAGTCGGGCTAGCTATTTTGAAATATTGCAGATGGGGCGACGGATAGTGTCGCCCTGTCCGTCGTTTTTTTAAAATAGTTGACCGCCTTTTGACCAAATAAGCGACGGACTAAGAGACGCTATTCGTCGCTTATTTTTAAAAAAATGATAAATAAAATATAATAAAATACGACGGACGGAGATTCAATATTTAAATTATATTTAATTATTTTCAATTAAAAGCGATGGACTCCGTCATTATTTTTATTTTATAATTAATTTTTTAATATATTTAAAAAATCCGCCAAAAATAGCGACGGACATATAGTCCCTGTCCGTCACTATTTATAAAAAAAATATTATTTTTTACAAAAAAAAGCGACGGACTGCATCTCAAATTCCGTTGCTTTTTTGAGCGATGCAGTCCATCACTATTATTTTCGTCGTTTTTTACCAATTTTTTAGTAGTGCTTGGATCAGAGATGTCAAATATTTAAATCCATCTCTCTTAGGGATAACTTGAGTATCCAATCTCACTTCCATGCCCATCTCATATGTTACATTACTGAATTTATACTTCAGATACTTTATCTTACTTCTGCTCAACCTGTAGCCTTTGAACTCCAGAGTCTGTCTTCACATCTCCAATTTATTATTAACTTTTTCGCTAGTCACCTCGATCAAAATAGTCTCATCTGCAAATGATAAACACCAAGGTACTGTACCATGAATATGTCGCATCAATTTATCAATCACCAAGGCAAATAGAAACAGGCTCAATGTTGATCATTGGTGCAACCCTCATCTCGACTGAAAAAAATGCTCTAAGTCTCCTTTCATTATTATTATCTGAGTCTTGGATCTATTATACATGTCCTTTATTGCTCTAATGTAAGTCACTAGTGCACCTTTAGACTCCAAATGTCACAACCCAAACGGTCATGAGTGACACTCACACTAACCCTTCGGTGGAAGAACCATTAATACAACCAAACAAAGCAATACTAGAAAAAGATATGCATTTCACAACGTGGAAGCAAATTTTAAATAATAGTTTTAAACTGAGTTTCCACAAACTCAGGAAATTAACCAAACAAAATGAAAATGCGGAAGTTAACCCCTAGAACCTGAAAGTCGTTGTACCAAAACTCTAATAAAGGTCTAGAGTAAGGGGATACAATCCCGAAACAATAATATAAAATAGAGTCTGAAAGGTCTAAGTCCGAAGGAATTGGACTGAGATCCTACATGACTTTTAAATATCACACTTGCACAATCAAGTAATAAGTTCATTACATGTAATTGATCATAAATAGTCATTGCATTGGGTTCATTCCATATTTCCCCAATCACATACATGCATGCAATACTATCAATGTAGTTAACAGGGACATATAACACGGTTGTTTCCAAGGGCTGCAGGCAGGATAAATAAGGTGTACAGGAAAATAAACCATCACCTACCTTGAAATCAAGCCTGAATGTCCTTAAAGAACTTGAGCTTTCCCCTTCTGGAATTTCTTGGCTTGTTCTTGATCTAAAACAAACAATTAATTCAAAGAATCAATTACAATGGACTAATTCTCCCATATTAAAAACAAGGACTAACCCTTGGCCAAGTTCATGATTCTAACACCCAACTAGGGCCTTTTCCACCATTAATTTCAGGCTAAAACCTACCTCCAAGTTAAGTTTTATACATTCTAATGACTAAGAATCAAATTATACGTTAGAGAAATGAATTACTTACCTTTATCAAAGAGATTGGTGGAAAATTGAAAAATAATGGCCCTAGGTCGCTCTTTTCTCTCCCAAAAATGAAACTGTGGAAGTAATCCAGCTTTTGGGAACTTTTACCTGTTTAATTCGCGATTGGCCCTCCATAGCAGGAATCATCCCGTCATGGTAGATTGCATTGAAATAGATACTTAAAATTTGATTTCCAATCCCCCATTTTGCAATACACCCTCAACCTTGACATTCTAAAACAACTTAGTCACGTCAAGATCAATTACGGGAGTTCTACTCGCCTGAATTCGATTCCCTAAAGTCGTATAGGCTCCTTCATATCTTGGCTATCTACTCAAACAATCAAACTCATAATTTAATCCCTCATCCATTATCGAATTATCCCAGCACTCACTTGACTCAGATTTTGTCTAAGTCTAATCTAGGCTCGAAATTTCCAAGTTACTACTTGGAGATTTTTCGGCCCAAATTTCTTCCCCATTGAATTATATAATACAAAGGGAACGATTCATTAAACCAATCAGCGCCAAAGGAATTCTCTTAGGACTTTGTCATAGATATTTTCATGGTTAATGAACACTATATGCAAATTCGTTTTTCTCTCCCTATATTTCTCCATCAATCTTCTCACAAGATGAATGGCTTTAGTATTTGAATGCTCTGGCATGAATCCAAATTGGTTCTTGAAAATGGACACATCACTCCTCACCCTCATCTCCACCTCCCACTCCCAAACTTTCAATGTGTTACTTTCCAGTTTAATATGCTTGTAGATGTTACAGATCTAGATATCACCATTGTTCTTGCATAACAAAATCAGTTTGCTCCACCTCCATTCGTCAAAATTTTTAGACATATTAAAAATGACATAAAAAACCTAGTCAACCAATCCAAACCCGTCTTGTCTATGCTCTTTCAAAATTCTATCGAAATATCATCTCATCCAGAAGCTCTACCCTGGATCATCTTACATATATCACCCTTAACCTCCTCAATCATAAAACACCTATAGTAAGCAAAATCACGTGACTCTCTGAGTTCTCTAAATCATCCAACATGATATTCGTGTTCATGTTTGATATGTAAGTAAAATATATAATCCTAAAAATATTGAGTTGAATTTCTAAATGGTCCGTCATCTTATAGTAACTGGACTGTCACCCCCTAGGAGGGTACTCTAGGCGTGGCTGACACTCAGAGACTATTGCCAGTCACCAAGCAAACTACTTGGCATGTTCACACATTCGTTCAATCAATATTCTATCAATGGAAGACTTAAGTCATCAAGATGATCAAATAGATAACTTATAGAATAAGGTCAAAGGCCAACAATCTATCTAATACAATCAACAAGACTAGTATGAATAAAACTAGACAAAAGAATTATCCAATCAACAAATCAACAATCTAGTCTATAAAGCCTCTATCAACTGTCTAAGTGGTGCCAATGATAGGTTCATGGCTACCTTAATCAAAATAAAAGTAAAAGTCTAAACTCTAAAGCTAGATGATAAAAGAGTGGTATCCTCCGGAAGCAGGGAGGACTCACCAATCAGCTGAAATATTGAAAAAGATCTTCAACGATGCGCCTGTTGATGATCACTAATTCATGTCCCTGCATCATTAAAGGATGCAGTCCCAAATGAATGTCAGAACATGGAATGTACGAGTATATAATATGGCAGAATGAAACATGCGTAAGGTAGAATAACATCAACTAAAGTAACTCAATCAAGTGTAAGAAACTTAATTAGGATGTCATAAGTCTAAAGCAAGAGTAAAGTTTAGACAGAGACCAATCATGTACAATCTAATCCAATCCAATTCAGTCCAATCAGAATACTATCAAGACCTATCTGGGAGTTTCTCTAGTCCGACAACCATCATCTATGAGCTGGTGATGTACAACTAGCCGAGTCATTGCCACATCCGTTCAATACTTTGCCAAGGTAGGGAAAGAATCAACCAAATTTGGATCTACAATTAATCAATCAAGTCCTATCTTGTCAGTACAATAAAATAGGGAAACATCCGACTTTAACGGTTCAATCCTCTCATACGTTTGCTATGTAGTTATTGAGTTTGAGTTATTACTTACTCTTACCCAATTTAGTACGCAATACTCCTCCTAAGACTCAATACTCATAAGACAATCAATTCCAATCAAACCAAATCAACAAGTCTCATATGGATTTTTATCAGTTCATCTATTCTATCCAATCAATCCTTTCAACCAATCAATTATCCATTCATTCCCAATCATTTAAGAGTAGTTGGTATAATCAACATTCAGTTGAGACCATTCAAGCGGGTTCAATTATGAAGATATGAAGGACTATCAAGATTCAAGAAGACTATCATCATGCTCACATCTCAATCACAATCTGCATTCACAAGTTCAAGGCTCTAGACTCAATTCTTAGGCATATACATCTAATACTAGTCAAAATACTATTAGGGTTTATGAAATAAGTAGTTTAAATCATTTGTTCAAGAAACAAGTTAATAGAATACATTAATTACGTAATATTATGTAAAATATGTTAAAGTTAAGAAAATTCTAAAGAAACACAATCATGATGACTCAATTCATTCATAAATCAACCTATCACAATCATGGGGCACATGAAAGAACAAGATCAATGCTTCAGTTTAGTCGTACATACCTTGGATGAAGACAGACAATCAAACTGGCAAGATTCTGGCTTGAAATCTTTAGATCCTAGCCCTTTCTCCTCTCTTTAACCCTAGTTTCTGTTGCTTAAATGCATAAAAAGTCTAACGAATGGGTTTAGAAACCCTTATAAGGTCGAAAAAGGCCTATATCATTCATGGGTTAAGTATAGGAGGGGTGGGGGAAAAGCCCGGAATGCCCCTCATTAAAACAACGAATTTTGAACTGTCGTAAAGCACCTTCGCGTCGCGCCGGGTGTTCATTTTAGTTTATTTTTTGACGAAAACTTTCTATAAAAATCTAGGATCGTCGAAAATCAAAAAATAAATTTTTAACCTATTTTTCGGCAGCTCTGCGATGCTGAGATGTCGCCCACTTTTCTGTTTTCTGCGGTTTCGCTTCGAAAAGTTTTTTTTGATCCGATTGACCTAAAATTCGACCGGGACTACTGTCCCACTTAATTTTTTGCACTGATCAATATTACGGCCTCGAATTTTCCAAAAAAGTTTGGGATGATGCATTATGCGAGAAATCTCTCGTCTAGGGGTATTTTGGTAATTTCTAGGGTATAAAAACTTTGGAGGTCCCTTATGACGTTAAACAACATATGATACACTTCAAATACTTAGGAAATGACCTTAACATACATTCACAACTTAGAAGTCATTGGATCACCTAACTCTATAAAATCTCGTATCAACACCCGATCGGTAACGAAGATTTCAATTCAACTTTGTGCTAAGGGATTCTTGTGACCTTAATTCATCTCAAATTTGTTATCGTGATAAGGAATTGACCTTAACACTTGTATGCAAAGTTATAATCACTTAGTATGATCCCATACCATAAAAAAGATGATCCGGGTCTTAGCTAAGAAAATTTCATAGTGTTACATGGCCACCAAAGTCACTCTATTTTGTTTTGCTTTCCAAAGCCATCCAACTTTGTCTGATTGATTTTCATGCTCATCCAACTTTGTCTAGTTAGCTTCTCAATTCATTTTAATTGGAAATACAATTTTTGGTACTAGTTAATGACGTAAAAACTGTAAATTTGTAGGAAAAAATATTTTAGAAATTAAAATCAATATTTAGATTTATTTAGACCCTGCCCAATTTTGACCCGATCTGCTAAAATAAGTTGACTATATAAAATGTTCTCCTAATAATATTAAACTAAAAAAAATACGATGGTTAAATGTTATTAAGGACATCTCTAATATTAAAAATGTTAGAAATTGAAGAACCATCAAATTCTTGTAGTTAGTTGTTATTAAAGGCATTTCTATATTCAACTTATTTTAAGTGAGTCAGTCAAGAATTGGGTCGAATTTAGGGTGGGTTGTGACTTTAAGTAGTGATTTTAGCTTTAAAAATAATTTTTCCTAAAAAGTTACATCTATCACATCATTAAATAGTTATCGAAAATTGTATTTCCTGCTAAAATGATCACAAAAGAGGCAAAGTTAGATGACTATGAAAGTTAACTAAGCCTATTTGGATAACATGAAAGCTAAGTAAATAAAATTGAATGACTTATGAAAGATAAAACAAAGTTAAATGACTTTGGTGGTCAATTACTATAAGTTGCTTCTTGTAAGTATCACAATTGTTATGTCTGGGTTGTTTTTGCAACTTCTGCTTCTGTCTGCTCATCCTGTCCAGGGTCGGAGCTAAGTTCGGAAGTTCGAACGAATTTAGTAGCTTTTCCGTAGATCCTGTATTTGTATTAAAAAATTAAATAAATACATATGTATTAATTTGTGAACTCCTAACAAAATTAATTGATGGCTCAGCGGTAAAGAAGGAGTCATGGAAATATTTTTCCATAGTAGAATTATTGGTTCGAATTCCACTATCATCAAAAGTTTCTCTTCCTTTTTAAAAGGAAGCATACTTTGCAATATTTTTCTCTTATTTAAAATATCAAACTCCTAATTCTGACTCCGCCTCTGATTCTACCTAAATGTATCGCAATCGTGAGTTTGTCCTTATTTTGCGATATCATAGAGTACCTTTTTTTGCCAGCTTTCTGTCCTTAGGCCATCTACAACCAATTACATCTTTTTTAACACTATTATAGCATAAATTAACTTCAATCCATGACACTATATTTTACATCAAATAAGTATATCTCTTTTATATTCTCCTCTTTCTTCTATATTAAATTGTTATTTTTTATTTCATAAAACAAATCTTTTCTATTTTTTTCTTTGTCACGTACATATCATATAAATTATATTACTTTCTTATATAACTATTTAATATAAATTATTTTATACCATAAATCAGCCCATAAAAATGATTCAATTTTAATGAATGACAATCACTATTTTATTAAATATTTATTTTTATGTTATTTAATGAACATTGTATTATTTATTAACAATATATTATATTTCTATTTTTTTTAATTTTTTGATGGTTATATTTATTCAATTATAACTTATAATAAAATTAACTTAAACTTAAGATAAAAATAAAGTATACGGAAATTAATTTATAAAAAAATATATACCAAAATTAAGATGTAACATTAATATTATAAAGATATTACATAAAAAAGTAATTAGGTATATTAGTGATTTAAATGAAAAAAATAAAATTTCTAATATATTAAATTAAAAGTGTTATATAAAAATATAAAATAATAATAAAATATTCATGAATAATGTTGATGAATAGTGTTACATCAAATTTGTTCATCAAAATGGTGTTAGATTTTGTGTTGGGTTGGAGCACCAAAACATCAAAATAGAATTTGGTGTTGGGTTTGGAGATGGCCTTAGCCCTTCTTCTTTTTTTCTTTTTTTTTTTGGGGGGGGGGGGAGGGGGGTTAAGGGGTGGTTCAGTGCTACTTTTTATCACCTCAATGCTTCATCCACATTAAATATACCTGAAATAAGAAAAATACATATCATAACGTTTTCATAAGAAAATATAGTCTAAACCCCTCCCCCCAAACCTATATCCGAAATCCCAACTACACACTCTAACTACACGGGTGTCCTATCACCCCCCCTACAAACATTTTTTTTATCTATCTTATACATCCCTGAATGCTGACTTATCCACATAAACCAAATATAGTAAATATTGTGTATACACGCGTAGATCCCACTTAAAATTAGATCCACCCACCCGAATTCTTTTCTTTTCCCTCAATATTCTCTTTCTATTCCCTCCAAAAAATTCAGACCCAACTCTTTTGTCTTTTCTCATCTTCCTCACCCCATTGATTCGACCAATAAGTTTGCAAATTCAGTCAAATTTCGTGTTTGCATCTCACTTCATCATTGAGCATTGAGTATGATTCATCCATACAAATCTTATTCAAGTTTCCATTTGCCATTTTTAACGAGTTTAGAGAAAAATTCAAATTAAAGACCATAAATAAGAAATTAGAGCTGATTACAAACCCTAACTTCAAGATTTAAAGTAGAAAGTAGCATTAACGACAAAATCCTAGCTATTTTTGGAAGAAAACTAAAAAAATTGAAGAAAAAAATCATATGTAAATGGTGGGGAAGAAGCAATGATATTTAATATTGGGGAAGATGACTTTTAGAAATATTGTTTTCCAAAAATTAGGTGGATATACAGGTGTATGTAATTTTGGGCAACTTAGATCATTTTTGCCTCCTGTAACGCGCCTAGAGGAGGTGTTCTCACCTCCCATGACAGGTCAGCACTCAAGGGTGTACAAAATAGATTAAAAAAATATTCGGGGGGGGGGGGGGGGTGATAGGACAGCCGTATAGTTGGAGTGTGTAGTTGAAATTTCGGGTATAGATTGAGGGGGTTTTAGGCTATTTTCTCTCTTCATAATAGTAGTAAACGACATAAAGTCTGATAAAAGAGATTCTAAATTAGTGGTAATTTCACCAGCATCAATTGTCACATAATTTCGTAGATTATATTCCAGATACGAACTACTATATACTATTACAAATATTTTTTATTCATTTTACTTGAAATTTTTGAAGTTAGAGTTGAGGGCTATAGTTTTTGAAAATAATATTTGATTGTTTGAATGTTGTTAGTGAAAACGTAAAAGAACGAGCACAAAATATAATGTGGTTCGGATCAAAGTAATTTTGCATCCACCAAAAAATAACTACATTTATATTATCATCAAAGAAAGGAAAGATATCTCAATTACACCTAAGAAAATTTCTCTCTCAACTCTCTACTAGGATTGTGAGCTGGGGATAGTTAAATAATGAAGAATGTTCATCTTTTTATAGATGACAAAAGCTGCTCCAAGCTCAAAAAGAAAAAAGAAAAAGAAATCTCTCCTCCATAAATTTGGTGTGCTCCCAAGTTTATTTGCTAGTCAAGTAATTTGACACATGATATTTACTACCACCTGGGTTAGACCCTACAAAAAATCAACTCTTTCAATCTCCATCTTGATTTGTGTTTCGAGCATGAGTATGAAAAGCTCTGATCAAATTTACTAAGTTTATGGTGCAACCCTGTTGTAAGAAACAAGATGGATAAAACCCTTGTTAAACATATCCCCTCCATCTAATAATTGTTCTATCAGAGTTGCATCAATTGATATACACTCTCGCCAAGTCCTTGCAGTATGCAAACTTAGTGAGCAGGATTATCTTGGTAAACATGTCTTTAGTATTATCGTTTGTGATAATTTTTATGATCTTGATAGATCCATCTTCAACAACATCTCATAGAACATAAAATATGATATCAATGTGCTTAGTGCTTCATGAAATCTTTGATTTTTAATCAAATGAATAAAACTATGACTCACATCTAAGAGTTGTTTCTTCTTAAATCAAACTCGATTCTGCTAATGAATCTTTCAACCAGATAGATTATGTTATACCCTGCACTTCTGTACATTGGAGCATATTTTTTTTCTTTTTCTCTAAACGATTGTCATGGGATTCATGTTATCTATGAAGTTTTATGTGAGTAGTGATGGGTGGAAATAGGTTTGGAAGGATTGGGAAGGAGTTGGAGGTCAAGTAGTGAGTCATGGTCATCGCCCTACTTGTGTAAGCTCCCAACTTGGATGTCTTACGTACTTAATCTACTTGAGTACATGTCGAGCTTAAGTAGCAAGGACTACATAAGTTCTTAAAGTGAGACGAAATTACGAACCCACGAAAAAGGAGTAAGTAGGTGATGCACCTACTTGGACACATGGTAGTAGCTGATGCACCTACTTAGGGTCAAGTAGGTGATGCAGTAGCTTGGGGTGGACCTCACACTGCCACGTGGTAGCCTAGGAAGGTATGCATGGGTGCGATGGCCTAATGGTGGCTGGACACGTATCACCCTTAGGGGATGACACATGTCACCTCCTAAGGAGGTGTATATATGTGTTACATGCTGAACATATCTCATTTTTCAGCACTTAGAACAAAAATAAAGAGGAGAAAACCTAGAGACTAAGAGGGAGGCAGCCACGAATTTGGCCCATTTAAGGTAAGCCCTCCATTTTTGATCCGTGAATTAATTATCTAAGGTACTCACCGACTAAAAGAAGGTGTTTAACCACGTAAAATTTGATAGTTGGGGTAGCAAGGAGGTTCAATGTAAATCTACAACTTTCGGCAAGTTTCGGAAGCTTATTTGTTAAGGTATAGCTTGATTCCCTTCTCCCATGTTTAGGCAAATGTTTAAGCAGGTTATGGGTGTATAAATATGAGTTTGAAACGTAAATATAGGTACGTTACGTCTGAAGGATATTGTAGGTCGCGTAGGGACTGTTTTGACGCTATTCTAATGAGTTTAAGTTTAGCTAGTGTTGTTGTTAGCATGGTGTTGTGTTTGGAGGTGATTTATCTATGTTTCAGGGCTGGAACATGATTAAAAATGGCTGTATACACTTCTATTTGCAGCCACATAATACCCCGTGTTCGTGTGGTTAAGATTTTGTGAAATAAAGATTAAGAATCCTATTTTGGTGTTATGGTTTTGGGCGAGTTGTTTGGAGCTTGTATTGCGTAGTATTGAGGTGGTATAATTCTGTATGGCTGCTGATTATTGTGTTGATATGGCTGTACCGATCAGAGGTGTAATTTGAAGTTCGGATAGGGCAAGGTACAGAGGTGCTACCCGATTTCCGTTAACTTCTTAACTAGTCGAGATACTAGTCGAGAAGTATATTCCTATAGCCACTTAGTTATAGCTTTGTAAGCCGGAAGGTCAAAAGTGTACTCATAATAGTTTACTTTCGTGTTAAATAGGCTGAAGAAGTAATGGGGCGAGCTTGGTTATGATTGATCCATAAAGGTATGTAAAGCCTATCTCTCCTTTCTTTTGGCATGTCTTCAAATTAAGTAATGAATGATATGAGTTTGAGGGTAAATCTACTCATAAGTTCCAAGCGTAATTCATGGTCCTTATTTACTTCTTGATGAAAGCACTCTTACAGTAATTGAACTAAGGCTTCTCAAGCCTTCCATACGTTAGGAAGTGATGAGTATGTAAAGCTATCCCTTATTTTCTTTCGTCATGTCTTAGATGTAAGTGGAATGTAATATGCGCTTGGAGGGAAATTCCATTCATCGACGAGGCGAGTATTCTCAAAGAGAAAATCGTGATGAAAAAAGCGTGAGGAGAGTTCGAAACTCGAGATGTCCAAGCAGGATCCGAAGTATTGGCCTTATTGGGTAGAATGCCTTCCGCTGTGGGTTATCAACCGACCCTAAGTAGATCTTTACCAAAGCCATATCTCCATAAGCATCCAAAGTTGCCTACTCATTGGTAGTGAAAAAGCAAGAACATAGATATGTTTACGAAGCCAAGAGCCACTCATCTGAGCCAGCTGGCCGCCGAGAGAGCACTGAGACGAAGAACCTAGCTAGGAATTTCCCTGCCCATGTCTACTTCTTGCCTTCAATCGAGTTTGACTTTCTTCTATCGTGCCAGGCGAGCGAGTGCAAGCGGAGCGTACTTGCGTGTTAAAGGGGGTACGCGGATTTGGGCTACTAAGTGGAACCAGACCATTCAACTTGTCTTTCTTTTAGGCTTCTGATTGAACTTTAAGGTAATGGGAGAGAAGGCAATTGACAGATAACTAGTAAGTAAAGCTATGGACGAAGGTCGAAGGACCATTCGATTCATTAAGGGGCATAGCGACGCCCTCGCCCGGCGCCATTTGCGGACCTAGCAGCAGACGGGTGGGCTGCCTGTCTTCTTTCATTTTGACCCTCATCTATGAGATGAGGAATCCCTCATAGCTAGATTCATCAGTAGCTTAGAAACTAGGAACGTTCCGAGTATAATGTAACACCCCAAAAAAAATTTCGCAAAGACTCGAACATTTTTTCACGTGTGTGTAGACTCGAATCGAAGGACTTGTAATTTTATATATGAGTTAGGATCAATTTCTAAGTATTTGAAGTGTGTTAGATGTTGTTATGGGTCATAAGGGATCTCTAGCATCAAACCAATTCCAAAGAATTCCAATCGATTAAGTTTTTGAATAAGTTAGTATAAAGTCAACTTCAAACGAGTATATCTCCTAGAATATAATGAAATGGGTCGCCCATGACCTATCAAAGTAAAGGTATTTGAGTCTTCTTTCCAACGAAACCAAGATTGTATTTTTTAGAGTTTGAAGTCAAAAGGTATGACCATTTTACCGCAGACTATCACTGCAGAAATTTCAAGCAACTAGCCTCAGTAGTTTGGGTGCTGGTGCGACGCGCCAGCTATCGCGCCAGCAGGGTTTTTAACCCGTTTTCTAGATTTTCTTTGATGAAGGACATTCTGAACTTTTCCCCACCCATCTCAAATATAACCCTAGCCATTTTGGGACAAAAAAATCAGTTCTTCATCACACCAAGGAGGGTTTTCTCCTCATTTTAGGCATGGAAGACTTGGAGAGAAGAAATTAGAGAAGAAGAAGAGGAGTTAGATTTGAATCCATTTCTTCAAGACTTGATTTCCTTCAATTTCCAGGAATGTAAGGTTAACCTAAAATATGGATTGAGTTCTTACATATGCCCCATAGATGTGTTGGATGAAGAGTGTGAAAGGCTTGAACCTTCTATGAAGGTTTTCTTGAATTTTTCCTAAACTATAGAATATTTTTATATACTATTAATTGATTGATGATTTTCATGATTTGAGTTACTAAATAGTTATCTTTCATATTATTGACTACAAATGAATTTTTGTATATAAATTCATATGTATTGATGGTGTTCTTGAGTGAAGTTTTGTTGAGAGTATGGATTCATGTTTCATTTACATGAAAACCAAGATGAGATTTCCTTTTTGGTCATAATTTGTCTTGAGGTTGAGATGGATATTTTTTGTGTATATGTATTGATTGGAATGAAAAGAATGAATTGAATAGTTATGAATGTGAATGACATAAAAAGAAATGAAACATTGGTAGAGCTAGAATGTCATTTTTGTTTCTATAAATGGAATATAAAATTAAATAAGAATTTTGGAGCTAGATGTTTGATAATGATGTGAATGATGATGTTTGATGATGAGGTGAATGATGTTTATTTAACTAAGGAAAATGATTGATGAAGAGGTTAGGTTGATGATGATGTTTTGAGATGAAATGGATTGGAGTCTAATGTGACTACATGATATGTGATTTGCATAATTTGATTTGATTGGAGTCATATGAGTATAAATGATTATTTGAGAAGGAGTTTTAAATAAATGAATTGTGAACATTTTTGCATAAACTATGTATACACTATTTTGAGTTTAAGGAATGATTATTTTCATCTTTGATTTAAAAGAGTTTAAGCATGAGTTGAGTTTGAGAAGTCTTTTAATTATTTTAAGCATTAGTATTTTGAATATAAACGAGTTGAGCATTTTTACATAAAAATGCCTATTTTGAGTTTGAGTTGAGGAGTTGAAATTTCATTTTAAAGACATCTAATATTTTATGCATTCATTGAGTTGAGATGGTATCAAATTTTTAAAAGAAGAGTTTGATGGTTTGAGATGAGTTGATTTGAAAGAAGGTCTAATGAGGCCAGATTTGATTGAGTTTTGAAAAGAGTCCAATGAGACTAAATGAGTTGAATTGAAAGAGTCCAATGAGACTAAATGAGTATTTTGAGTATTTTACTCACTTGATAGATATGAGCCTATTGAGTCTTGGCAGGAGTATCGAGCACCGAATTGGGTAAGAGTATAGTCCATACTCAAACCAATAAACTACGTCGCCAAACATAGGAGAGGATTGGACCGTTAAAGTAGGATGTTTCCTAAATTACTGTTCTGACATGATAGGACTTGATTAGTTATGGATCCATGATTGTTGATTCGTTCTTACCCTGGAAAGGTATGAACGGACGTAGCAACAACGTTGGCTTGTTGTACTATCACTCGCTCATATGGTGATAGTTGTCAGTTAGAAAAACTCACAATTAAATGGATTGTGCTTAATATGATTGGTTTGATTGTGATTGTAGATGATTGGGTTGAATTATAAAACATTACATAATTTAATTTGCATATCTATTGAATTGAGTCCTTTGACTTTATGGTGGAGTTGATTGCATATGATTGGATTGGATTGAATCAAAATATACATGATTGGATTGAATTAGATGATATGTGATTGGATAGTATACGATTGGATTGGATTGGGTTAGATGATATGTGATTGGGTTGAATAGAATGATATGTGATTGGATTGAACAAAATGGTATGTGATTGGATTGGATCGGATTATATATGATTGGATTAGATCAGATTGTATATGATTGGATTGAGCCAATTGTATATGATTGGATTGGATGATATATGATTGGATTGAATTGAATGATTTAATTGAATTGTATCGTACATGATTAGATTGGATTGGATGATTTATGATTGATTTTTGTCTAAACTGTGTTCTTACTTTAGACTTATGACACTTTGATTGAGTCTCTCTTATCTTTCTGATTTGAGATATTTAAACCGATGTTATTCTACCTTGAGGTATGTTTCATTCTGTCATATTACATACTCGTACATTCCATGTACTGACGTCCATTTGGACCTACATCTTTTTATGATGCAGAGACAGGTTTAAGAGATCGTTAATAGGAGCACCATTGGAGATCTATTCATGCTCAGCTTATTGGTGAGTCCTCCCCTACATTCGGAGGACACCACTTATGTTATTCTTGCGTCGAGTTAGCCCTTTTTATTTTGATTTGAGGTAGCCATGAATATGTCATTGGCACCAATTAGATAGTAGTGATAGAGGCTTCATAGACTAGATAATGATGGGTGGATTGAGTATTTTCTTTCCTTGAATTATTCTTGTCAAACTATTTTAATGACAAAGATTGGAGTTTGATTTGTTGGCCCATGGCCTTTCTTTCTTAAGTTAGATCATTGATTTGGATTGTCTGCCAAATATTCTCTTTATTTTAAGTCTTCCGCTGATTGAATGAATGAACAGATGTGTGATCAGGCTAAGTGGTTTGCTTGGGAGCTAGAAATGGTTTCTGAGTGCCGTCCACGTCTAGGGTACCCTCTCGGGGCGTGACATATAACTCATGAATCGTATTTACTTCTTGAGGTTAGGATTCTTAAAGTGGTTAAACTCCTATTCCTCGAGCCTTCTATATGCTGAATAGTGATTGGATGTGTAAGCTCCTATACCTAGAGGCTTTTTAACATATCTTATGATGATATTCGGGAGATGTTTGATATATTACCAAGGTTTACGTGCACATATATGCATTATTATATTATATAGGGATCGGACCGAACGTTCCTCGACCCTAACATGTTGTATGTATAGGGATCGGGCCGGACATTCCTCGACGCTAACAAGTTGTATGTATAGGGATCGGGCCAAATGTTCCTCAGTGCTAACATGTTATATTATATAGGGATCAGGCCAAACGTTTCTCGGCACTAACATGTTGCATGTACATGGACCGAGTTGTACGTTCCACAATGCTAATAGTACATATATACCTATGATGATAGAATGATGTATTTGTAATGCCGAGTCCCCTAGCGGGCCGGGTATGGTGTGTGATGAGGGTATACATGACTTTATTTTATAAGATGCAGGTACAATGATTTATTAAAGGTTATACTTGTCCCCTGTATCCTTATTTCAGCTGTAATCTTATTTATGCTATGTTATGATTTATATACTCAGTACACATATCGTACTGACCCCCCGTTCTTCCGGGGGGCTGCATTTCATGCCCGCAGGTACAGGTGCATGTTCTGGGGATCCGTCAACTTAGGATTCCACTCACGAGTTGGGGAGAAGCTCCACTGTATCGGATCCTAGCTTCTGGTACTGAACCTGTGATGTATAAATTTGTTTGTTCAGGGGTATGACGGGGGCCCTGTCTCGCCATAAGTTACCTTTCTTACTCTTAGAGGTCTGTAGACATATGTATGTGGGTTATTTGTAAGTTTGTTTCAATTGTGCCTACACGACGTGTTATAAATGTTGTTATATTATTGCAGCCTTGTCGGCTTACGTTCCCTTTCATGTTATGATACAAATGAAAGAGGCTACGTGTAGAAGATGTTATAATCCATTGGAATTCTTATGTATAGTTCTTATATCTGATAATTATGTATACGGGGTCCAGTTTGGACCCAGACACGACCTACGGGATTGGATCATGACAGATTATTTCATTTATCCATTATTGTCATGTATTCTTTTTCTGTTATAGAAAATCGGCAATTGGTTATAGAGTCAATTTTCAACTAACACACTTTTAACAAGAGTAACAATATCTACCACTTTCACAAAAGGTTTTACCAACATCAAAAGCTCCTTTGAGATATCTAAATATTTATTTGACAACTTTTCAATGCCTTTTTTCTAAGTTGGACATGTATTTTCTTACTACACTTATTGATTGAGCATATCTAGACATGTACATACCGTAGTTTACATAATACAACCAACTATGATAAGCATAAGAAATATTTGACATATGTTTCACCTAATTCTTGGAGTGAGAAATTTTCAACTATGAAAGTTTAAAATAAGGATCTAACGATATACTTATAGTCTTACACATGTGCATATTGAATCTCTCAAGAATATTTTTGATGTACCTATTATGAGAAAGATGTACAACACTGCCTTCTTTTTAAATCTTCATACCAAAGATTATCTTTGCAGCCCCCAAATTCTTCATATCAAATTTTCTGCTCAACATTTTCTTCAAAGCATTTATCTTTGTGATGATGTTAGCTGCAATAAGCATACCATTAACATACAACAGTAAATACTATTGTGTTATCAGAAACATTTTTGTGATACACACATATATCAAATGCATTCTTTAAGAATTTATGTAGTCAATAATCCATGAAACCTCTTGTATAACTATCTAGTGGATTGTTTCAAATCATAATTTTTTTTCTTATATTGACACACGTGATCTTCTTTTTCCTTATCTAGAAAACCTTCAGGTTGATCTATATAGACTGTCTTTTCTAAATCAGCATGTAAGCAGACATCAAGTTGTTGAAGCTCCAAGTCATATTGTGCAATTAGTGCTAGTAGCATGGGAATTGAGATATATTTCATGATTGGAGAAAAACATCTCATTGTAGTCAATTTTTTCTTTTTGACTGAAATCCTTTGCAACCAATCTCACCTTGAACCTAGTATCTCCCACTTCAAAAATTCACTATTTCTTTCTATAGATCCATTTATATCCAACTATCCTTTTCCCTTTTTGCTTTTTCACTAAGACCAATGTCTGATTTTTGTGAATTGATAATCCTCATTATGCAACATCCTTCAAGAAGTTTCTTCAACATACGAGAATGGATAAAGATCCTTAATCTCTTCTTCTGCAGCTACAAACTCATATATAATCAGATTTGATTTCTCTATAAGGCATTCCGATCTTTGTATCTATTTCTTGTGCCTTCCCTCCACTATTGTGTGTGCTTCATTGACAACAAGTACATCTTTTGACTCATCTTAAAATTGAGTTTCTTGATCCTTTTCTTTTGTAAGATCCATCAGAAGCTTTATTTGCTTATTGTTTTTCTTTTCAACAAACTCCACATAAATTTTATGAGATCTAAGTATAGAGGAATCATCAAAACTGACAATTCTACTAACTAGAAATTTGAGTAAAGACAAACATCAAAGCTTGTACCCTTTTTCTTCATCACATATCTTACGATTATGAATTTCTTAGCCCTTGGTTTGTGATTTTTTAATTAACATGATAATAAGTTGGACACCTAAATACTCGCGAGTATGAATAGCTAGAGGGTTCACCTGATCATATTTTATTTAGAGTCTTAAAGTCAATTGTCGATGCTGGAGATTAATTTAAAATATAAAAGCACTGTGAACTACTTCATCCCAAAATACTTTAAATATTTTAATTTATAATAGCATACAATGAGCCTTTTTAAGAAGAGTTTTGCCATCCTCTCGACAACTCCATTCTACTGCGATGCTGTGCCAAGCAATCCTATGTATGGAGAACTTATGAACCTTATAGAAATCATTAAGCTCTTCACTACAAAATTTCAAGCCATTATATGTGCGAAGATTCGTGATTTTTCACTCCATTTGATTCCCAACTATATATTTCACTCTATAATGCTTCAAAAGCACCACTTTTTGTCTTAAAAAATGTACCTAACATTTTGTGAAAAATCATCAATGAATGTGAGAAGAAATATTTTTCCACCCTTCGATGAAAGTTTAGAGGAAAAAACCATACATATGAATGGATGTAGTCTATCTTTCCTCCCGTCTTGTGCTTGCCAGTGCTGAAGCTGACCTTCTTCTGCTTCTCCAGAATGAAGTGCTCACAAAATTCAAGTGTGCTAATTTTCTCACCTTTTAAAAGGTTATGATTTCTCAACACATCACATCTACGCACACTTAATGACCCAGTTTCATGTGTCATAATCTTATTTTGCCATCATTAGATAACTACATTTGTAGATCCAACCAATAATTTCTATCGGTGTATAAAGTTCATCCTACATCTTGCCTTTATTATGGCTAAAGAATTTTTAGGCACCTTCATTGTTCCTCTTTCCCTCATTGTAACACCTTAGAAGTCCATAAGTGCAGATTAGGTTGGACAATACTGAAAATTTCAAGTCCGCAAAATTTTTGGAATTTATGAGAGAAGTTTACGGATCGTAAAAGGAAGTACGGTTCGTAGAAATCTTCCGTAGATGAGATTTCAAAAATTTGAATTTTTGACTTGAATAGGATGGACTAGGTCTACGAGTTGTAGAAACTTTTACGGATCGTAGATGACTTCGTGATTTCAAGTCCAGAAACTCAAAATTTCCCCGATTTTTAAGAGCACATTTTTACGGATCATAGATTGATCTATGGATCATATATGGGTCTTGTAGATCAATTTTCAAAAAAATTATTCCAGACTGAGTCTACGAATTAGCAAGATGGGTCATAGATTGGTTTATGGACCATACATGGGTTTTGTAAACCAAACTTTAGAAACCTTGAAATTTTCTTTGAGTTCTACGGACAGAGATCTACGGTCCGTAGATGGATCTATGGTTTGTAGATGTCCCTCATATATGACTTCTCATAATTTTTAATCAGGGTCGTTTTGGTCTTTTTAATTCTTTTAATCCTGTACTACATCGTTTTGGACTATTCTAAGTGAGATTAAGGGATTCCCAATAACCCTAACTTCTCATTCACTCGTAACTTTCCCAAATCAAGTTTCTTCTCTCTCAAGTTTTTTCTCAAATAAAAATTTGGGTTCCAAGATTCAAGTCTCCATTCAAGGAATTTAAGCTAGAGTAATTCAGTCCAGGTATGTGGGATTTTATCAATGGATTTTCTTTTACCCATTGAGTCCCAAAGAAACTTCAATTTCTCAAGTTTAAGAATTCTCCAAACCTAGGATTTCTATGATTTTTATAGGTTCTTGATGAAATTGAGTTCTTATCAATGATTAGCTTCAATTGCATGATTTTAATTATAATTCCATATTTTCAATGGTATTTTTCATGAACCCTTATTATATAAGTATTTTCATGACTTAGCATTATGTAATTTCAAATGAATGTTTCAGATTATCAGATTTCATAAATTTAGATTCTTTCAAATAAAGTATCTTTCAGTTATTATCAGTTTATCATGATTCATGAGGTACTCGATATATTCAATTTATCAGTATAAGTCAGTAGTATTAAATTATTATTGTCTTCAATTATTGCATGTTTTCATGGGAGTTATACTTAATATTGAGCGGGTTTAGGAATGAAGGATTCCGGTCAACGTCCGTGAACTTTTAGTAGCAATATCTAAGTCCCAAAATTACGTGCCACAATAGAATTTAAGAGGTTTCCCTGGCCGGCTCCTTAGTATTTATAGACATTAGCTTAGTGGATCCATATTAGCTCAGATCCGCCTTTGTACCCTGGCAAAGTACATTGGATTATTTTGATGGGGTTATACATCAAACTCTAGCTCACATGGTTCTATGTCGGTATAGTATCTCCCACAGTCAGTCTTTCGATTATTGCATGACCAGGTACTTATGTATTTCAGTTTAGTATATCTCAATTTCATGTTATGTTATTTGGTCATTACATCATCATGTTTTACAGATACAACATGTTCAGTTATCACATTCACCCTGCATTATCTTATTTACTCAGTACATTCAAAGCACTAACCACATATTTTTTGCCTATATTATTTAATAATATAGATTCTAGCACTCCATATCCAACTCGCGATTAGTACTATCTCCAGTTGGCGGCAGCCAACTTGGTGAGTCCTCATCTATCCGAGGACAATCCTTATGTTTCTTTTCAGTCATTTACTTTTAGTTTCAGACATTGGAGTTAGCTAGGGGTTTGTCCTAGCAACTCGTGTTAGCAGAGGCTTTTCATACCGTCAGTTAGATTCAACTTTTGTATGTTCAGATATTTATCTATTTGATATTATAAACTATCTCAGTTTTAATTTCCACATTATAATGAGTTACCTTCAGATGTTTTGGGTTGATCTTAGTGTCATGTCATGTCATGTCATGAGGTTTAATGGGGTCACTTGTAACTCTAAGCACTGTGTCCTGACTATGGGATAGTCTCCAATCATGACACTCATGTCCTTGTAGCCTTGTCTATCCAAACCAATCCGGTCCATGTACACCCCTAACTACAGTTACTCCACTTTTTTCATAAATATCAAATCATTCTCTTCGGAACATCATATCCAGAATACAACTCGTGTCTAACACTCATTTTTATCATAGACTTCACTATTGCATGATGCTATAAGTATATTTATAATAAACATCATGTACTTGTTCAATTGTGGATGCACTTTTCTTTTTCTAGAACTTTGACATTGGACAATCTCGTTCAAAGTGTTCCCTTTTTGTGGTAGCCCCAACACTCCACATTCTTTTTATTCATATGAGACTTTGATATGTGTTTTGATTTGCTTTATCCCTGTTAGCTAGTCTGACGTCTCACAAAGAGCCTACTAGCTTGATTATCCATGTCTCTTTCAAAATGCCTCTGCACATCGCTAGAGTTAAGTATTTATCGTACTTGCTCAAGTGTGATGACTCCTTACTATACATCATTGAATTCTTGATATCATGATATCTTGAAGTCAATGAAAATATCAGAGCATATGCAAGTGTTTCTTCATTTTTTTTTAATTCTCGCAGTCTATAAGTCCATGACAAATTTATTGAACATATCTAAACGATATTGTAATAAAGTACCTGAATCCATCTTAAATATGTGAAAACGTCATTGTAACAATATTCATGTTGTCATAAATCGGTCCTAGTAAAACCCTTACAACTTGTCCCATAATTGTCTGGTTGTCTCTTCGGTACTTGTACTCACTTTCTAAAAGATGTTAGGTGCAAGAGATTGTTGGATTACACTTAATGCATCCCCTTTAATCTTCTTCTTGTCGAAAGTTTATATACCATCTGGATTCTTTCTATGAATAACATGGATTAAATTTCTTTCCGCAATAACACCATCATCTCAATCTTTCAGATATAGAAATTATTGTGCCACCTAAATCTTTTGATTTTAGACTTCATGAAACTCATCATTGCTTGTTCTTTTTTTTCCCTGTAGATAATATTGATTAGCTGACAATATAAATGAGGTTATTATATAAAAATAAAAAATTTAGGAAAAATTTGAAAAAGAAAAATATAGTGAAAGTTTTTTAAAAAAGTGAAATAATTTTTTTGAGTGTTTTCAAATTTCAAATACAATAGCCAAATACTGATAAATGGTTTGAAGGACCCTTGTACTTGTATGCGTTTGTGATGTGGATGTGACAAATCATTTATGTAAAGAAGAGTAAGTTACACACATGGTTGAAAGAGCTTAAATATCTCATTTTAATTATATTGAAGGGTTCAGATAACAAATGATTAAGTAGACGAATTTAAAATACAAATTCATACAAGTACAAAGGTCCATCAGACCATTTCGCTTTTATTTTAAAATAAAGTGCAATAGTTTTTTGGGGAAAAAATGAAAACATTGTCATGACCAAGACAACATATTACTTTTTTTCATTTACATTATTTTAGACATTGGGAGGTCAAAGTCAAAAGGGATTTACTGTCAGCATCTTCATTCTCCTCTCCTACATTGTTGGCTCCATACTCCACGGCCACTCTACTTATTAAGTATTGAATTGCACTATTTTCTTTCTCACTGTTTCACTAAAATCTTCGAAAAAAACAAAGTGCAATACACATCACATATAATTTGTCACAAAGATTTCTCTCTCTCTCTTTGTACCACCATGTCTTCCAAAAGTGCAAATGGTCACGCCATTAACAACATACAAAGCTCCCCGCCGACATCACCGCGGAACCGGCAAAATTGCCGGAGGAGACTACGCCGGCGAGGAAGCTTTGCAATGTTGCATCGACGGCACTTTCTGCTGCTTGTCTCTGTTCTCTACTTTACGGGACTGATCAGCTGCGTGGGCCCCCTGTTTTCCCTTCTGCAATATTCTGGTTTTGGAGCTGGTGCTGTTTATCGCAGCCATGAGATTTTTCAGAAGCTTTGGACTGACATTGAAGCTGATAATTCTTCTTCTATTGAGGTACTTTTTTGCTCGCCTTCGGTTAGCGGATCTAAACTGATGATTTTTCGTGTTCTCGGAATTCGTGAAAACCCTACTGAACTTTACTTTTTGAAAAGCGAAAGGAAGAGGAAATTTAGTGTTAGCTCTAGTCTTTTACCTCGTTAGCAAAAAAGGTAGGGAGAAAGCTTAAGTTGAGTTTAAATTGTGATTTTCGTTAAGATTTTAGATGTGTAAATCTGAATGCACGAGTATTTTTTGCAATTTCATTTTTTAACCTGATACACATTTGAATATTAATACGTATATTAACATTAAGACACTTGAATCTGAATGCATATCTGAATATTAAGATGCGTATTAAGATTTAGAGGTCTGAATCTGAATACAATGAATATTAAGATATTATCATAAGATCTAAATATTAAATAATTAATACTGTTTGTTTTCTAAACATCTGAATGTATGAAAATTGTCTTTATTTAAAAAATAATAAATATAAAATTCAAATAAAATAATTGAATGATCTAATATTATATCAATAAAATATTTTAAATTTTTTATATTGCAATAGTGATGGTGATGACTAATGATGGTGATTATATTTGTCAATTTGGGATGGTGTTCACTGATGATGGTGGTTATGTGTAGTATTATGGTATAGTGGTTGGTACTAGTGATTAACGTGATTATTCTTGATCACAATTGATAATTAATAGTGAAATGATACTGATAACTAATGACAGTGGTGAATGATGATGGGGTTAGCGATGTATATTAATGACTAATGGTGGTAATTATCGATAGTGATTAGTGAATGTAATAATGGTTGGTGGTGGTGATTGTTATTGACGGCTGATGGTGATGACAGTTGATTTTTGTGATTGACGGTAGTTATGGTTGGGTTGAGGATGGTGATTGTGGATGATAGATGGTGATGATTTGTGATAGTTGTGGTTAGGTTAATGATGGTGGTTGTGGATAGTAGGTGGTGGTGATTGATAATGGTTGTGTGTGGTGGGTGAAAGTAGATGGAGTGACGGTAAACTGTCATATTTGTAGAAAAAATTTAAATAGACATCTTAATGATATTAAGATTTTGTTATAGATCTTATTCATTCAGACCCATTAAGTGGTTGTAAAATAAGAAAAACAAACATACTTAATGATTAAGATCTGAATGATTAAGATTCATACCTTGAAAACAAACAGACTTAATGACTGACATCTGAATGGTTAAGATTCAAACATTGAAAATAAACAAACTTAATGGCTAAGATCTAAATAATTAAGATTAAGACCTTAGTTAAGTGCAAAAAAATGAGGCCTTATACTCCCTCACATTTTCAATTTTACTGGACATTTTAATTAATTATTATTATTAATTACTTATTTTGAAAATTATCTCGCAAAAGCTAAACTTAAATATTAATTAATATGATGAAATACTCTGTGTCAATTCAAAGTCCAAAATGGACAACTAAAAGTGATCCAAGAGAGTAGGGGTGTTCATGGTTTGGATAAAAATCGATTCAAACCGAAAAAACTAAACCAAATCGATTAAATAAACCGATTTTGTTTGAGTTTGGTTTTAGCCTTTTAAGAATCGATAGTATTTGGTTTGGTATTGATTTTATTCAAAAAAAACCAAAAAAATAACCGAACCAAACGGGTAAATTAGATACATATATTTTATTATTATACATACATAATATATTGTTTTAATAAACAATTTTACATATCTTATATATGTGTTTTTATCAAAATTTACTTATAATTTATTTATGAAAGCAAAAACGCTCAAGACGTGAACATTTATCTTATGTGAATTTTAAAACTTTATTTCCAGTAAATTCAGTGATCGAAAGTTTTGTAATGTCAGTCGTTCTAACTATTTGTTGTTTTGAATGAATTGTTATCTTTTTTCCCTCTTTTGAATGAATCATTCCTTTTCTTTTTTATGTATGGTTAATAACTGAATCAAACCAAACCGATAATAACCATATTGATAAATGCATATTATATTTGATTTGCTTTGGTTATGATAATTTAAAAATCGATTAAATTAATTTAGTTTTAATTTTGATCAATAACCGATCCAAATCGATCAGTGAAAACCCCCTAGAAGAGAGTATAAAAGATCTATTTTGTTACTTTCTGCGACGGTCCAAAATTGTTGTGCTTCTGTGACGGTCAATTCTCTAAAACTTTTACATGAATTTATTAGACCTTTTTCGGATGTTTTGAAAGCAAAATGTAACTTCTTAATAAATATTACTTCTTTTGTGACTAATTTGTCCACGTCTGATGTCACTTTGAGAAGACCAAAAAAGGGTCACTTAAAGGAGTTGAATTGAATTCTAAAAAGCACAACCAAATTTTTTTTTAATAACAACATGTGATGCTATGGATGGGGTTGTCATTTCCTTAACTATAAATTTCGAGTTCGAGTCCTGAAGTTAGTCAGACATCGATTGGAAAACCAAAAAAAATTTAATAATTTATTTTGGATGAGAGAATAGTTCTATGGCTGCAGCTATAATTTTTATAATGATATTCGGGCCACCTCACATGCAACTCGATGCCTCTCTCATTGCATCCCATCCCTTCTCCTCTTACAGCATTTTGCAGGAAACAAGGAAGAATCTTGTTTTAAGTATTGGGTTTCTGCAGATGATGAATTAGTCCAGTGATTGTGTTAATCCTTGTATTTGTTTTAACTTTTTGTTATGTTATGATAATTAGCTGAATTGATCCTCCAATCTTATTGTAGCTGTCCTCTGTCTGGATATACAAAAGGAAGCTAAAGGAGCAAAGACCCTGTTCCTTTGGGACTACTGCCTCAACTAAAGGTATCAAAACAACATGTCTTGTTGCCTTGTGCTAGATTTTGTTCTTCCTGAAAACTGAACTGTTTCTCTGTATCTTGACATTTTGTCTCCATTTCACTTTCCACCACTGATCATTCGAACTGGATTTTGGTCAAAATTGCATTTTCATGGTGAAATGACAAAATTATTATAGGCCATACCATCAATTTGCACTATCATTGGAAGGTTTGGATTTCCAAACCACCTTATAAATTTTGTACTGAATATTAGCCTGCTGAAAATCAAATTTTAACTTGACCGAGTCCAAATTGATGCATTGAGATCAACTGCGCATTTACTAGTTTTCATCTAGTCAAAATTGTTAAGTTGGTGGACACTATTGGAGTGTATATAGTTACATTAAATCAGGAACCTAACAGAATGTACTATTTCAGATTCTCCTGGAACCAATCTTTATTTAATTGTTGATGCCAATGGTGGCCTCAATCAGCAGCGATCATCGGTATGTAATTTCATGCTGAGTCAAAATGCCACTGAATTTTCGAAGTAATTTAAAACGGCAAATTGGTTATAGTTCATTTGTACTTGAGACCCCCAGGGTTTTGGTCTATTAGTAAGAGCAGTAAGTGATGTGTAGGTTAGGCAGGCTCATGTCACGAGTTCGAACCCTGCCAAAAAATTCTAGTATTCATTGGAACATTTGCCACACTGCAACTAGCCTTACAGGATTTCTCGGTTATAAAAAAAATGGTACTTGAGTGTTCTATCTCTTATTTTACTGGATTTGTCCATCCTTTTTCAATTTTTTGGTTGTTGCTAAAGTACAATGCTGCTGTGTTCCTATTTCAACTTGATTTTCCTTTTTAAATAAACACCAAGTAATTGTTTTCAGCATACCTAATTAGAGAAGCAGTAAGAAGACAGAAGTTATGCTGATTGCAGTTGTTGGTTTTGGGTAGATCAGGGGCAGTACTGGTTTGTTAGTTAGGTCATGTAATAGCTTATTAAGTTGCCAAGCCGGTGATAAGACATCTTTTTGGTATTTCTTTATTCATTAATGTGAAATGATGATGTAGCTTAACCACCCTTATTGATTTTACTGCAGATATGCAACTCAGTAGTCATTGCTGGGCTATTGAATGCCACATTACTTATTCCTCGTCTGGAGTTTCACAATGTCTGGAGGGATTCGAGGCAAGTTTCCAAATTATAGTGCTTACTAGTGTGTAAATCCTACCAAGTAATGGTTGAAAATTTACAAATCTTTATCGCCTTTCCTATCTGATCTCAAGGTTTTATACTCTCTGAATTACACATTTTACAATCTCAAGGACGTCAATGTTTTGTTGGATTAAGAAAGGTTTCCTATATTTCATTCTTAATGAACTCTTCTTCACATTCTTTGCCCTTTGTATTTCTAACCAAGCACACCTAACTTCTACAATGAAATAGGTGTAGGGTGATTGAAGAATATTCCTTTCCATTGACTTCTATTTATCTTGTGAAATATAAATTTAAAGTAACCGCTTCATTTACCACCAGAATGAATAGTGTAGGTTCCGTCTTTACGTGCTTCATTTCTTGTGCAAGTTTTCTCATGTTAAATCACTATTTCACTTTTGAATAACACCAATAACCACATCCAGTTGAACTTCTGTATTCACAAAGGTTATTTGGTGTTTCTGTTTTTTGTCACAAAGCAGTGAATTTGGTGATATTTATGATGAAGACCATTTCATGTCCACCCTTAAAGATTATATAAAAGTGGTCAAAGAACTACCAGTAGAACTGATGGAGAGATATGATTCTAATATCAGCAATATTCAGAATTTGCGAGTTCAAGCTTGGGCACCTCCAAGATATTACCTGGAAGAGGTTTATCCTGTCTTATTTAAGCAGCGGTATGCAGTTTTTTGATTTCTGTGTATCTAATTAATCACTTGTGTCAGTAACATTCCCAAAAACAATTCTGCCAAATGACCACCAGAAAGCAGCTTGTGTTTCTACTGTCTTCCTCTTTTTCATTTGGAAGGAAAAAAGTTAGCCCTAGGAGTATGCCAGCTTATTACTATCAGCATGTGTTTACATGACTATATTGCTGTCATGGCAGCCAGAGTGAAAAGATGCATCACCTTGTGTCTCATTCTCAAATTTGTAATATTACATATGCTTATGAAGGCTCATTAATATGGGATAAGATTAATGAAATCTGATTAGCTTGTGTAGTCTTAAAGCATGACACAGGACATCTTTAGAAGGGTGTAGGTTGAATAGAGGGACAATAACAATCTGTAGCACAGCCATGATATTATTGTCTTTGAAGTCATTATTGATAGAGAGGAAGTCCTTTCCGGTTTTTAAAAAATGGCACAGATGGAATGTCTCATAAATAAAGAGAAAAATTGTTCTTTGCGTATATATCACTTTCTTGAGTTGTCTCTAAGCATGTATTTTTATTGTTTTTTTCAATTTCTAGCAGATAGCACTTATTGATTATCTTTTTTCTATATCTAGCGGATAGCACTTCTTTCCCAGTAGTTAAGAGCTGGCATTGACATTAATATCACATTATTTTGTTACTTATGCAGACCTATATTATTTGTATTCACTAGTTACTTTATCATGCAGGGTTGTTCGTATTTCCCCCTTTGCTAATAGATTGTCAATGCATCTTCCATCTCATCTTCAGTTCCTGAGATGCTTTTCCAATTATGAAGCTTTGAAGTTCTCCTTAGCCATATCAGCACTTGCAAAGAAGTTGGTCAAGCGCATGATTGAGAGGAGCTCTAACTCTGGTGGGAAGTATATTTCTGTCCACCTTCGCTTTGAGGAGGTACACTCTCTTTTCCTAGTTCTACTTGCATAGGATTTTCTGGAGATCCAGTGAACCTGTTGATCTTTAATCTAATGATGAAACATCCATCTTTTATGTGAAGGACATGGTAGCCTTTTCGTGCTGCATTTACGATGGAGGACAGGTTGAAAAGTCAGAAATGGATGTAGTACGTGAGATGGGATGGGGAAAGAAGTTCAAACAAAAATATCGTGTTATTGCACCTGGTCTCAACCGTAAAAATGGAAAATGTCCTATGACCCCTGTAGAGGTTAGACTTTATTAGCTGTTTTCCTTCAAATGAAACTTGGATTTTCATCTGGAGAAGAAAATGAATATATCAGTGTTATTATAAACTGTTAATTTAGATATTATGTGAATTCAACTTTGATGACGTTTGTATTCAAGAGAGCTATTAGTATATCTTAGGATTTATGGTGAGTTTTCGTCACCAAATGAAGATAGGAAGGGGTAGACATATTTAACCTCAAAGTTAAATATAATTACAACAACATTAGGGAAGACTGTTGAGGTGACACGTGAGGGGAAATCTGTATCGTCCTGCAATTAGTTGTTTGTTTTATCTAATTCTGCTTAGTGCGTTGAGTATCACGTTTTATTTGGTTGGGATGAGAAGAAAGGATTCTAGCGAGGGGACTTAAAAGAAAATGGCAAAGCTATTTCCCTTGACTTGGTCAGCAACTGTAAGTGGAGGAATAGTATGCAGTTCCATGGTAGTATTTGCAACCCTTCTAAAGGTGGACAGAGGAGAATAGAAATTTCTTGTACTTACCCCGCTAGTTGTGATGAACAAGAAAAGGGGAGTAATAAATATCTCCATTAGCCTTCTGCCCCTGAACCAAATATAGTTTACATTATGTGCATTTTACATGTCGTATCTTGTGATCTTATCGCTGTTATTCATTGTTAACCATAGAATGGATATTACTCAGTCTCACAAATTCATAGAAAACATGGAGTGTCTACTACAAATTGCTACAAGCCAAAAGTGCATACTTAAAGCAGCAAAATGTAAGAGGTTAATATTTCACCTGTGCACTCTTTTGTTGTGTATTTTTTAGGAGGGCGGGGTCTTGAATTGTGAATCAATTTAAGTTTCTTCTATGTGGTTTTTGTTGATAAATAGGAGCTGGAGTTAGGATTGATACAGGGAGTAAATGCACCTTTTTAAAAATTTCATTTTCCCAACTTTACCCTGGCAATCAGAAGAGGAAAATATAGTATTGGTATGACTTGTAGTAGCTTTTTGCCTAGCAATTGAATTAAAACTTCATTCTATTCCTGATAAGTTTTCAGATGGAGGTTTTGAAGGCTTGTTTAATCAGTCAACTCATTCTCATAAAACTGAGAGATGTTTATTCTAAATTTCTAATTGCATGTGTTTGATCATAAATACTGAGAAGTATGTTTCTAACTATATTCAGTAAACCATGATAAAATTGAATGTAAAAACTTCCAATTTTTATTTCTTCTTTTCTGTGCGCCAAACTGCCATTTCATTGATTTGTTGTCTTTTTTCCCTTTCCTATTTTTTGTTATTCATTAGTCAACTGCAGGTTTACGAGTCAAGTCTTACATTCTTGCATTTAGTACTTCGTTTAGATACTCTTTCGTTTCATATATTTTTCTTTGTCAGGATAGGTTGGCATGATGCTCAGGGGTATGGGATTTGCCAAAGATACTCCAATCTATTTGGCTTCTGGAAAGATTTACCAGGCAGATAGATATCTAGCACCTCTGCGGAAGATGTTTCCTCTCCTGCAAACCAAGGACACTTTGGCAACCAAAGATGAGCTTGCTCCATTTGAGGTATATGTTGATGGCAAGCCATTTCTTCAAGAAATAGTGTTACGTACATCTGGACATGACTGGCCGCCTGCCTATTATACCATCAAATGGACTAGATATTGGACAAACTGAAAAATGGATGTGTCCTCTGTCAATTTTTGCTCTAACTGAACCTAAGTTTCTCGGATTAGTATTTTTTATAAGGGAGGTACCGTGGACATAGTTGCTTACATTCTTTTACAGCTACCATTTTCCAAATACTGAGAAAAAGAAAAAGAATTGAATCAAGAGAAATGCTCTCTGCATAGCAAATTCAACTAATACGGATTTGCATTAATGCCAGAAAGCACTTCCAAATCCCAACAAGCTTGAGTTAGCAGTAGTACTGATTAGGCCATTTCAAAAATTTGAGCCCTTGTTCAGTTTGACATGTAACAGAAACCGGCTAAGAAGATTCTAGTTACTGGAACATTCACCATGAATCATGTCATAGCTGTGTTGTGTCAATTTGAGTATCGATTAGAGTTCCCTGTTACTAATTTACTATTTTCTGAAAGCAATTATCTTATTCTTTGACAAACTATATAACAAATTAACTTCGTTTCCTTCTTTTATTTTATTTTTTATTTTTTGCTTTACAGGGTTATTCATCAAGACTAGCTGCTGTGGACTACCTAGTATGCTTGTTTAGTGAGGTATTTGTAACCACTCAAGGGGGAAACTTCCCTCATTTTTTGATTGGTCATAGAAGGTACCTTTTCAATGGACATGCCAAGACTATCAAACCTGATAAAATCAAGCTTGTAACTTTATTGCAGAACACAAGTACAAGGTGAGATCCTTTTCCTATAGCTCTCTTCTATTTTCTTCTCTTTCTGCTTCTGATATAACTGAAAATAAATTCCAGCTTTCCTTGCCTGTCAGCATTGTACTCCTATAGGTAGAATTTGATGTGATTTCATGAAAGCCTCAGTTGCTGACACTTTTTGATCCCAAAGGTAGAACTAGAAGCATTTTTATGCATATGAGAACTTATTTGCTCATAAATCATGATATTATCTAGTCGTGAAAAATCTAACCAACCTGCATGCAAAAAGTAATATTAAAAGAATAAGAAGAAAAGATCAAGTTTCTAATATAGCAAATCTGCTAATTCTGTTGCCCCGAGGAATTAAAATAGACGTGATCATTCAACTGAATCAGGAAGGATTTTGTGCCTCCTCTGGAGCTCTAAAAGTCTACTAAAATAGTTGAAATGCAAATCAATGGTGAGCTCAAATGTGCATAATAACAAAGTAAAGGGGATGAAATGGAACGAACCTGCCCCTATTATTTATCATTTCAGAATGTTTCCGAGGCTGAATCTACCTTGATTTTGGAACACAACAAGTTTGTGTATGAGCCGATTGTAATGCATTCTAGGTCGAATCTCGTCAATCTAGTATCATCTCTGAGTTCGTTTCATCTTTTCACATCACATATTCTCTTGAAGTGCCAGGCAACTTTGTCTTAATCATCAAGAGCCACAGCATCAATATTGCTTTTTGTTTTTCCTTTTTCTTATTTTTTTTTTGTTTTCCTTAAACTGGTAAACAGCTGGATGGATTTCAAGGATCAAATGGGATCAATGCTGGCCGAAAGTGATAGGAAGGGCATTATGGTACCTAGAGTTAAGAAGTCCACCAGAAAAGGTTCTATCTATTCGAATCCTTTGCCTGAATGCAGGTGTCTTTGGGAGTCAAAAAGAGCTACTAACCGTAGTAATTCGTACCTCATGGTCGATCGCTGAGATTGGTCCATAGTTCTAAGTTTCCTCTGTTTTGAGCAGCCGAAGTTGATCAATTAGTTGGGATCCTTTTGCAAGCACCAGTTACTCTTCTGTTTTGCTTGTTACCTCTGTAACGGTAACAAAGTCTCCACTTGCTACCATGTTATTTCCATATGCTTCCAGCTAATCATTTTGGGGTCTGTCACTTTATGTGCCAATGGGGGAGTGGTAGAATAGATCCAAAGCTCCAAGTCCAACATTGATTACAGGAATCGAAGATTGTTAAAGCATCTCGAAATTCACCTTAGCCGGCTAGGCAGGACATTTGATCTATCTGTAGTTGATATCAGTTTCTCAGATCCTAAAGGTTTCAGTTATGATCTCTATGGTATAGATTTTTGGTTCTCTCTCTTCTTCTTAGTATTTGTTACTGCCTTCACATTTCTTTTGGAAATTTGTGCTCGTTTAGTCTACCAGTTGTAATGCTTTATATAGTAGTGGACTGAGATGTGCTCAAGTAGAGTGACATGGACAGGTGATTCCAGAGTTAAAGAAATGTGTATTTAGTGGCATAACGTAAAACAGACAGTTTATGGCATGTGTAGTTCGATGCAAAACACAAGCTCTTTGCTTTATATTTTGCACTTAATTTCAGTAGAGTTAGAAGTCTAAGTGATGAACACGTTACGGCGGTGGCATTATATTTGGTATGTTGATTTGCTAAACATGTTGCATGAGAAATGGGTACTATAGGTTATAAAGTGAATGTTACTGTGTTGATTAGATATCAATATTTATTTCAAGTGAACTGTACTAAGTATATTGAGGTTGAAACGAGAATGATCAACCATTCTGCGTATTTTCTACTATGCCTTTGAACTGTTGCACATAAATTAAACAAATGAAATAACCTGACCAGGAACCAATACTAAAATTCATAATGAAAGTAACTGCAGGTACTTTATGGTTTCCACATATTTAAACATTAATTTAAATAATCTATATCCTAAACTCGTTATTGATGACTTACAGGTTACGATCAACTATTCCGTCTATCCTTATTTAAGCATTAAAAAATAAAGCGAGACTTTAAAATTTTGTGGTCTTAAATTGAAGAGGTGTGGTTCTTTAAATTTTGTATTGTCACATACAATGTTAGAATTGAAAAACCTACTAAATATAGAAAGAGACTCTTTTTGAAACAAATCATTCAGAAAAGTTACTTAAATTGGGACATAGAGGAGAAGCTCCATTCACAAACACTTGAGGGAAAAGCGGCAAGGCAGTATAACGTCCACACCAACATGAGTTGAAACCAAAATTTTGCTCCTACTCTGTCATAGCATCTACTTTGTAAAGTTTACAAAGATTGCAATTTGCAGCCTAGTTTTTTTTGTTTTCTCATGACTTGTTACATTTTAACAGTTTGAAAAGTATTGAGAATTTGTCATGGCATTTGATCGAAAATACCATAAATAAAGTTTGCAAATAAAAAGGAAAGTTGACTTTACAAACTTTTATTTGTTCAAACCATTTTTGTAGAAGAGTTTAACACTTTTTCTCATAAAATAAATTAGCTCAAACAAATCCTTTTGTGTCACTAACATAAACCATGCAGATTCCAAAGAATTAAAATCAGACTCGGCTAGGCCAGATGATACGCGGCTTACCTAGTTTGTTTTCTTCAGCTGTGGTTATACAACAACCCCCCAATGGAATCCCACAAGTGGGGTCTGAGAGAGTAGGATGTACATAGGCTTTATCACTACCTCAAAGAGATAGAAAGGTTGTTTTCGAAAAATCCTCGGCTCAAAAGTCACAATTCCAAGTACGAGAGAAAAAAATAATATATAGCCTAAAGAAAAAAGAAATAAATAAAAAATAATAAATAAATAAATAAAAAGTAAAAATAGAAATAAAAATAAAATGCAATGCAAAGAGCAAAAAAATTACTAATTGGAGATTCACGTGCAAAACTTTGCATTAGGCTCTTCAAAATGTTGCATGACACAATTATTTAAAGTAGGTTAGTAAATAGGGTAAGCTGAGGGAAACAACGGATTGCCTAAAGAAACACACTAAAGGGAACCAAAACAGAAAACATCCTCAGTGTTCCTGGTTTTCTTCGCACGGCGCTCTAACATACATTGTCCAGGATGAATCAAAGTGTCATCTTTGAACCAGAAAAACAGACTGGTAAGAAGAGGCCACCGAAGCTTACCAAGAATAGCAGTAAAATACCCCATCATTAACGAAACAGCCTGCAAAAGGAACAAAAGAGCCACAATGAAAAAATAAGCAAAAGATGAGATGTTTTTTTGACCAGATAAAAAAAAAATTCATGAGGATCAGGTAGATAGAAATAAAACAGTGCTCATTTGAGGAAGCCAAAAAAGCATCGGCCGATACCACACCACCATCTAATACAGGTTTTACAAAAGCCTCAGATTGTTAACATGGTTCAAACAAACAAACAATACCTCAATTTAGTAATAAGAGCAAATCACATAACAAGAGCAAAAGATTGGGACGTATTTCAGCAGTCTATGCAAGTGTTCATGAAAAAGATTGGGCCTCTTCTATGATTGAAATCACAATATCCCAACCATTCGGGTCTAGCCAATTGCTAATAATGAAAACATTTCTTAGAAATTTATAACAAAAAAATCATTACATAAATAAATCATGTTTGGTGTTTAAATGCCGGAAAACCAAATCTAATATTTTGGGATAGCAAAGAAGAGGCCAGTAAGTATTCCATAAGCCTGTCTGCACCAGAAACCTTCTTGTCCTCAATTCAGGCAGTTCTACAACTGATATCGATTAGCCATTAATCCGACTGTTACTTTTCCACAAGCTATGGTTCTTCACACAAATCTTCATTATATGCCAAAAGTTAGCGACAAGGTCTATTTACCTATTCAGTATGCTCACACACTTATAATGGTTACTTGTCCATAGCCAAAGCCCATGTAACATATTGGAATGTGAGAGGATCCTACACAACGTCAAACTATTATGCCAACCCAGCCCCAAGACTCACTCAAAGATGGAAAAATGGGATAACATGCAACGCTGCCTCAGTATGGTAAAATCATGAACTATCCATCTAGATATGAGTCTTTGAAACATGATCAGTCTCCTTTTTTACTCTCCATACCTCTCTACCCCACAAGGTAGGGGTAAGGTCTGTGTACACACTACACACTACCCTCCCCAGACCCACTTGTGGGATTATCATGAGTATGTTGTTGTTGTTGCCTATCTCTGTGATCCACTACTTTTAAGTAAAGTGTCCTGACTTTCCAATTCGTTAGTCCTTCTCCCATGCTATCTGACTGTTTCTGCTTCAGACAAACGAAAGAAAGTGACCTTTGATAAAGTATTTTTGTATTACCCTATGCATCTTTTATAATTTTATGTGTTACTTATTTATATGGCAAAATTGATTTTTCTTCTAGGAGTCTCTGTCACTCTGCAGTCAGAGAGAGGAATAGTGATTTTGTAAATATTTTAGATAAGTTAACAATGAACATAAGATTTTCCGAAAAGATAAATACATAAATAAACTAGCATTTTCCTCAGTTGATTACCTACTCAACGGTTGAGTCCAAGAAGCATATTCCCTTGCTTTGGCAAGTAAGCAACATTAGGAGTCTTAGCCAAAGTCCCAGCAATCTCTCTAGAAGCTTCAATCCTCCTAAGCTCAATCAAACCCATTCCAGCAGCCGCAGTAGCATCTGAAATCAGCTTGGCGGATTCGCTCTCTCCTTCAGCCCGAATAATTGCCGCCCTCCTCTCTTGCTCAGCTTTCATCACCACAAATTTCGATCTCTCAGCCTCCTGCTGAGCTACCTGCTTCTGCTCCACAGCTTTCGAAAACTCAGCGCCATACGATAAGTGTGTGATGGCCACATCATCGAGCACAATGTTGAAATCCTTGGCACGTCGAATCAAACTCTCCCGTACAAGTGCTGACACCTGTGGACGATCCGTGAGTAGCTGATCAGCGTTGAATTGGGCCACAACAGCTTTGAGCACCTCATTACCAATAGAAGGAAGGACTTTTTCGTCATATTCAGTACCTAGGGTTTTGAAAATGTCGGGGAGGCGTGATACTTCTGGGCGAGAGAGAATACGGAGTGTGAGATTAACCATTTGTAGATCTTTTGTGCCGGAGATTGAGGAGAAAGTGTGTGGTCTGGTACGGATATCGAAGATGAAGGGTTTCTGAAGCCATGGGACCAAAAAATGAGTACCTTCACCAACGGTTTTGTCACTGACACCACTGAAACGATCGAAGAGAACGGCGCGTTGACCTCCGTCGACGGTGTAAAGGGCGGAATTGACAAGTGCGCCGCCGAGGCCGAGAGTGAAAGCGGCACGGGCTATGTTGGTGAGGAAGGAAACTGCGGCTTGGCTACCCATTTTATATGAAGAAACAGAGAGAGAGAATTTAGATTAGGGCTTAAGAGAAAAGAATGGAGGGTTTAAGAGTAAAGATTGTGGATTGCTCTGCAAGTAAACGGGTTTGGATTTGCACCGAGAGACTCTAACATTTTGGAATAAAGTTTTTTATTATTATTATTTTTTCTGTTTACAAAATTAGATCCATATTTATCAAATGTAGCAGTATTTTATTATTTATCAAATGTAGCAATATTTTATTATTTATCAAATATAATAACACTAGTTTTCTTTCTAAACATATACAAACGAGGATTTCAATTTCGCTTAGGCTTTAAATATCGCTCACAATTTTATGTATATAACTTTGTATAAATTTTATAAAAAGTTTTTGTCGAATTCTGAAGAGAGAAAAAACTCCATAAATTATGTATGAAATTTATATATAATATAAAGTTAGATATTAAAGAAGTGATGTGATACCTTTTTTTTACAAGAATAGTATTTATCTTTTTTTCTCATTTTTTCCTACATTTCTATTTACGTATTATTGTACAAAAATAAATGTGTCATTACTATTCCCTTTATCAATTTCTATTTTCTATTGTAAAAACTTAAATGTCTCAAAATTTACTACTTAACTTATTCTTCTTCTTTATTATAAAATTTAAAATCCTAAATATTTGTTACTTCATTTTCTTCATGAAGAATGAAGATATGTTAAAAATGCAGAGAAGGGGACATGATTCGAAGTTTATGGTACTTAATTCTAATCTTTTCAAGTTAGTAGATTCTAAATTAATAATTTGTATATATTCAATAAATTTTTATAACAAATATAGAGTTTGAATCAAAGTTATTGAGTTCGATCGAATCCGCTTTGTGCTCTGCCTCTTGTCTAATGGATATTATTTAAAGTAGTGGGTTAAGTCAAAAAAATTCCTCTGAAGATTTATTTCTTGAAAATCCGCGTAGGTCTTTCAACTACAACTACAATAATTTTTATTATTTGATTTTTCAAAATTTTAAATTGTTTATCATTATTAAGTACACATACTCTATACTAATAAACTTACTAATTCATTCAATTTTGTGTATATTATTTAGCTCATTTTGATTGTCAAATACACTCTTTCAAAAAAAAGAAGAAGGCATAAATGAATGATGCAACTTTTGAGTTGTTTTAAACGAAAGTAGTAATATAAGCAAGTAAGCATTGTCTTGCACTAAACCCTTCTAGAGACATGGCCTAATCAATTCATCCAACTACCAATTTGCCATCCTCTAAACTACAGGAACCTCTAAAGCCATTAAATGAACAGACCACAATGGAGGAAGATCAACCAACTAAACAATCATTTAGGGAGATTCTACTTGATAAACAAGTAGGAATTAGCCATTACTATTACGAAATCAATGGAAAAAACAAGATGAATGAGAAAACCTTTGATGAATTTATCCAATTTTCAGAGGATGAAAAAACAAAAAATTTACCACCCATGAAGATTCTCAATGATCACTAAACTTGTTGGAAAGAAGATTTTCATCACTGTTTCAAGAATAAGTAAACTAAAATGTATAAACCCACAGAATGTCTCACTTTGATTTGATCTAGGCTGGAACTTCTACATAGTCAAGTTCAATCATTAAGAAAAATATGAATAAGACATTACACGAAGGACTTTGGTTTGTCTTGGGAGATTTTCTTTCTGTCCAACTTTGTTTCTGAAAAATTTGTGTTAACACACATTGCTATCATCAGACTACCTCAACTTTCAATAGAGTTTTATGACAAAAATATCCTTTAAAAAGTTGAAAAGAGGTTGAGATCCCTATTAAAAATTAACACTTGCGCATTGCTATATTGAAAGATCCATACGCAAGAATATGCATACAAGTATCATTGAGGATCCTTGTCAAATCAATGTCTCAATTGACAACCACATCCAAGAGGAAATTTATGAAGAGGAGGGAACATTGTGTGCAAAATGTGAAAGAATTGGACATATCAACTAAAATTGTACAGTTACCATTAACAAATCACAACAAGAATTATCTTTAGTAGCATCCACTAGTAGCATAATAAAAAATCAATGGAAAATAATCACCTTCTCAAAAGAGTAAAACATCCAAAACCAAAAGGACATTGTTGAAACGGTATATCAGACCCAAAGGATAAATACATACCTAGGTAAAAGCATTCGATGTACAATTTTGTAAGTTCATTTTTCCTAACCAGGGGCGGATTTACATAGCTCGGAGGGGGTGCCACGCCACCTCCTTGTCTCAGTTGAAAATCTATATATGCATGTATATTTGTATATATATTTATAAAGAAAGTATAAATATTAAATGTGGCATCCTTAGAAATAATGAATTTTGTGGTGTCAGTGGTTAAAGCTCATGTTTACCACTATATGGATGCAAGTTCGAATCCTACACTCTTGTAAGTAAAATCTTAATTAAACCAACAAAACAAAGTCTAAATTTTGTATGCAAATTTGCTAATAAATATTAAGTATTGTCTTGCTTTACGCTAAAGTTTTTGCCATAAGTTATTATTCAAAGTAGCGTGGCGTCAGATGATAATCTTAAGAATAACACTTTTCAATTTTAATATGTAATCTTAATCAAATTAATTCTAAATCAAATCCAAAAAAAATAAATAAAAAATCAAAGACAAAAACCTAACCAATAGAACAATTAAGTCATTGGCAACAAAATGAAGGAACCCACAATGAAAATTAATTAAGGTCCCACCTACAGTCTCCGTCAAAGGCGTACACCAGTAACCAAAAAAATTAAACTGAAAGGTCACTCTGCTCGGATTGTCACCATACTCCAATCCTATGAAATATCTATGACTTCTCCCAGGGGTATTTTTTGTATCACCTCTCCTAGCAAGAGTATTTGAATAACATCACAATTTCTTACGTAATTGTCGTGTCAATTAACTTCCCAACTAACTTTACCTCTTTTAGTAAAGAGCAAAGACCTACCCAAATTCAAATTATTATACGTACGGTTGTCAAAATGAGCTCAAATATAAGTAACTAGTTTAATCCGTTTAAATTTTTATGGGTTGGGCTCAAGATAATTTGTATCGGATTCAAGCTCAACTCATTCAAGCCTTAATCCATTTTAAAAGAATATTCAATTGAGTACAACTTAATCTCCAATTTCAACCCATTTTAAGGTTCTTTATTTGTATTAGTGTACTGTATGTTTTCATATTAAATAAATGAATTACTAGCTATTTTATATCTTTTAGGGTTAATCTATCAATTTGTAAATTTTTATTTTTTATTTTCTTGAGTTGAAATTCAAATTGTGGTTATAAAAAATAAATAATAATATGTTAAGATTATTGAGATTAAGCGGGTCAAATTGGGTGGGTCATGACCCAACCCGAATTTTAGCCCAATTAAGCCCAACCCATTTGAGCCCAAAGTAAATTTGGGCGGGTCATGATTCAATTCAATTTTTATTTCAACCTATTTTAATATTCTTAATTTCAACCCAACCCGCCCATTTGAACCCCCTAATTGTATGTGATACCATCAAAATTGATGTGGGCATCTATCTGAGAAAGCAGTAATAGAGCACGCAACGAAAAAGGCAAGAGGAGCGTCCAGTCGAATCAGTTTCTCATTTTTCTGAAATTGACTTGGATATCATTTCTACTTTTCATCATGTATTATATGCCATCAGATTGACACCCTATTATCTTGGTTGGAGTTGGTTTTGCAGGGTCAAGTGGTAACCTTAAATGTGAATATAGGGCAAGAATAGTATCCTCATCCTCCAAAAACCCTCAATACCTATTTCAGGTCATCAAGGAGAGATCGAACCATTCAAACATAGGATTTGGCCAACAACTATGACTGCAAGCTCTTCTGTACTCATAATTGTATGAAGATATGAGTCAAATGACGGCTCATGATCTGAATATTTTAATGAACCAAGTTCACCAACAAATATCTTTATTCCCACAACAACAATTTGATTTCTCTTCTCTGACCCCATTTTAATACAATAGACTTCGATTTGAACCTCCATCCCCAACCCTCCACAGGAAAATCAACTCCATGCAGAAAATTTAGATAGGAGAAACCTCACCAACTTAGAATCCTTAAGTAGAGAAACAAAGAGTTTGAACAAATGCTAATCGTCTTTGGAGAATAAAGAACAAAGACGTTCCATCTAAAAAATTATTTTGAGAGAATTCGAAGTGCACTCCAATGAAACTATTATTGTGTTGTGCCCGAGGGAAATAAAGAGGTGCACTTTAGTCTAAGGAATCATAAGAAATATATCCCAGTTATTATAGAAGTTAACCTTTTGAAGAAACAGAACAAGCAAACCCAAGGAAAAAAAGGTAAGAACTTGATGGACAACCCACCACTAATAATGAACTTAATGAATTTTATAATCTGAAATGTGAAAGGAGCAAATCCTATCGTCTCTATCAAAAGACCTCAACGGTACTCTAAACCTATATAAGCAAGCCTTAAAGATCCATAAGATTTATAAGTTTATCTAAAATCTTCTCAATTTGGGGTTTTTCTCCCAAATTTTAAAATTAGTAAGACCATAATTTTGAACTCGATTTCTACTCTACTTTAATAAATTTTCAACCACGAACTCCTCTTGATGTGTAGAACCTGATTTTCAAGTAAAATTCTGGTTTTACCCTTTTTGTATTCGAGGTAATTTTTAGATTATGTTTACCTCGGTTCTTAAACATTTAAATATGGGTATGTTGAACACCTTTTGATGAATTCTTTCATTCTTGATAGTTGGGGATTATTTCAAAGTCAATATTTGAGTTTAAAGCTCTGATAGAATGTTCGAGCGAAGTTTTCAACCTTTGAGGTAGATTTGACTATTCTTCTTTGAGACTGAAATTGAGTAATTGATCGTTCTTATGTCATAGGCTTTGGAATGGAGTTTTAGTATGATTTAGGATTGTTGATTATATTGTGATGCCTGGGTTGAGGGCTTGATTATATTGTGTTACCTGTGTGGGGGCTTATTTGTGCAGTTTAGCCTGTATGGGGGCCTTATTTGTTATTTAATTTGCTTTGTGAGCATGTGATTCACGATTTACTTGTGACAGAGGCTTGTAATACTATTTGTTTTGTAATTCCCGAGTGAGGGATATAGTTGGGGTTTTGATCATGCTTTGTGTAAATGAAACACTTTTCAAAAGGGTGACACTTATTTCAAATGAACTTTTTCCCACTATTTTTCATATGAGGGTGTATATAATGATTTGATTGAGTTTTGAGAACTTTGAACCTTTTGATATATGTTGTGTTGATTGTTGCCTCCATGTTATAATGTTGTGATGCATTCATCATATAATTATTTTTGGGAAGTTGAGAAATGTGGAAATTCCTTTTTAGAAATAAAATAAGACACATTTTTATATCATTGACCATGATATAAGTGGAAAGTTGATGAGACATTAAGATTGTGTGATTGGTATACGGACCGCGAGTCCTCCATTGGTCTTTGTTTGGAAGCCTTAGTTCGACAGAGTGAATAGATAGGTTGTGCGACAACCTTGATTTCACCGTACCACCTCATCATTGTATCATCTAATTACATTACATTGATCTTTGAGTTATTTGACTTGTCTGATGATACGTGGTATTATTTTAATCTTATGAGTTAACTTTAGTCGCATCGTTTATTATAAATTGGCGGCACCAATGCTGGAGTGAGACTTTTATGTATGCAGGTGGAAGCGTTTCTTAGTTTATTTCATAAGTTTGATTAATTCCATATACTTAGTCGATCAAACCTATTGAGTACATGTGGATTGTACTCATCCCTACTTTTATGTCATTTTTATGTAGATTCTGATCAGGGTATCCCTCACACTGGTTGATCATATCTAGCTTTTGAAATTCACGTTTAGAGTAGTGGTGAGGTCTTGTGTTTCGGATCACCATTAGTTACATATAATATTTTAGTCTTTATTTATATTCGAAGACTTGTGATGTACTTCATACTCAAAAGTTGTATTAGATGCTCTTTATACTTATGACACTAGATTTTGAAAAATTCTGTTATATTTCTTTTCTTTTCATAAGTGTCCTGATTTCCTCTTTGGGAGTCTCGTATATGATTTATTATTCAGTTTACACATCAGGTTGTATTTTAGGATGCGTATCATCATGCCGTCAATTATTGGGTCTTGACAAATTGATATCATAGCACTAGGTTCATCGGTCTCATAAGTTAAAAAGTAGAGTGTCTAGTAGAGTCTTGTGGATTAGTATGTAGAAGTCCGTACTTATTTTCGAGAAGTTATAAGACACTTAATAGGAGAAATTCCTTCCATTAATTCCTTTCATGTGATTTATTCATATCAAGTGTCGTAAACCTCTAATCTATTCTTTTCGAGTTAGAGGTAATAATTGGGCTTGAAAAAGCAACTCATGCTTGAGGATGATCTAACGAGACCCCATCTGAGCTCGATTATGAGTGTGAGGATGTGGATCATCAAACTAAAGAAGTGGGAAAAATGGTCGGTTAGACTCTGAGTGTTGGATTTCAAATTTTGGGTATCCAATTAGCCCCGCTTGTCATTCCTTTGAGATCCGTGGCTCCTCTTATTTCTGCTAGTGCTGTTATGTCTGCTTTGGAGTAGAAAAGTTTTGATAGATTCGTCAGAGTATTGCCTCATAAGTTTGATGGTATGATTGTGAGGAGGCTTATGAATTTTTGACTGAGTGCCTGGATAGATTGTTCAATCCGAGCCTCTTGGAGACACATGGATTGTCTTACATCTCTTTTCAGTTTGCGGGAGTGGCTAAAGAATGGTGGAGATTGCTACTTACTCATAGGACCGTCGGTTCTCCTATGATGAGTTAGGAGCAGTTTATTGAGGTGTGTTTTGATGTACCGTGGAATTATGACACTTTTAATACTTTAAACTTGAGAAATTGCATGTCTCTTAAGTTTTGTTAGCATATTTGATGTTAGTTGTACTTATTTTGCAGAATACTGAGTCGGAGAATTGACTGAGGAATCACAACACTAAAGGAAGGAATTTTTGGTGTTTACGAGTTTATCTTACGACTCGTAGTTACTTCTATGGGTCGTAGGTATCAATCGTCAAAAACAGAAGAGAAAAATAAAGGTTAAGCTGAAGATTATGAGTGAAGTACACAATTGGTTTTCAACTTTATGGGTCGTAAGAACAAGAGAAATACTTAGGGCGAAGAAGAGTCAATTATACGGCTCGTTCATATTCCTGCGAATCGTAGAACACAATCGTAGCTAAAAGTTATTGATGCTGAAGTAAGGGTTGTGTCTACGACTCTAGTTGACGAGTTGTCCTCAGAATTATGAGCCATAGAAAGTTGTCGTGAAGAAGAAGAGCTCATCAGTGCAATGTGATTGATTACGAGCTGGGTCTACGACTCGTCAAAGAAATTACGATCCGTAGAAATGAGCCGTAGACCCGAACCGACTTAAAATTTCCTATGTTCTCCAAATTCATATTTGCTTAGGATTATTTGTCTATAATTACACTTCTTAGGTTTATTTTACTTTATGCACATTTTTGGGTTTGAGAATAAAGTTTGAACTACTTTTGGCCTTTTATTCTTGAATTTCGGTTTTTGTTGTTGATATTTTCCGTTCAGATTTTATTGAAGATTTTTGGATTCTCACAATTACTATTGTAAATTCATGATTGCTTTTAACCAAAATATTATTGATTGTGATCACGTAGTTATGAGTAGCTAATTCCACAACTAGGGTTGTGGGAACCATGAAGAATTAACAACGTATAACTTAATAAAAGTAATTTCTGAATAGTGTGTATGCATGTATTATTTTTCCCTTCGTTTTGATTGTTTTTTAATGGTGGCCAATGTTAGAAATCGCCTTATCCCTACTTGCCGGATCAATGAGGTAATAAATAGGAAAAAAGACTAAACAACAAGATTTGAGGCTAATCATCATCATCTAATTATCTTGAACGGATCAAGGGATAGCAAGATCTGGGATCATTGGTAAGGGTTAGTAAAGCACACCCTCGTAGACGGATCAAGTTGCATAGTGAAATTCACTTATTTGCCGGATCAAGGATTTAAGTGAACTTAACTTACCGATTCTGCATGTAACACACTAGGAAAGGATTACTCATAAACAAGGTCTATTTAGTTAAGAATTCGTGGAGAACACATAAAACCCTAGTTTCATTTCATATTGATTTAAACCACATTAAGTCATAACTTTGTTCATTGATGCTTGTTATTTGATTTGTTAACTAGTTTTTATAAATATTCCCTCCTTTTCTTTACGGAAATAAATTGATTACTAAAGCAAATAATAAACTATTAATCTAAAGTCTAAACCATATTTCTTGTGAGATCGAACCTAACCTTCGTTAGGTTCTATATTTGATCAACGATCACTTTATACTTCTTTAGGGAGGTGTAATTTGAGTGTATTAAATTTTGGCGCCGCTGTCGGGAAATTTGGATTTATTAGATTAATTTTTATTATTTGTTTTGTAGTCATTATTTCCTTATTTTACGTTATTTTTTTTGTTTGTGCTGAAACAGGTTTTGATTTCTAGTGCATGCCAAATACGAGAAGTCTAAGTATTCCTTTGATTTCATTTAATCCTGAAATTGAAAGAGCATTACATAGGATAGCGAACAACAATAATAATAATGATGGACACGAACTTGGTGATGACGCGGAACATCTTGGAGGGCAACACGACAATGCACTGCAACATCAACCACAGAACGTCCTTAACAACCCACAAATAGCAAGACAACATCCTCTACCCAGGCAACGCTCTTAATACTGCATATGAAACAACTATGGGTCAACCCTAACACCATCGGGACTACTGGTGTTATTGGTTACCTCCATTGCCACCGGAAACTAAGTTTAGCATCATAAGCAGGTTGATTCAAATGCTTTATAGTAGAGGACTATTTGCTAGATTTCCATCCGAGGATCCACACATTCACCTCAAAAATATGGCGTACGTTTGCCAGAGTAGTGTTGGCGACCCAAGCTTAAATATGGATGTCATTGGACTACGCATTTTTCTATTATCACTTACTGGCGAAGCTTCAATTTGGATATCCAAACTTTCATACAACTCCATCACAACTTGGGATGAATAACACAAGGCGTTCAAGGAGAAGTATTTTCCTTTGTCTAAAAAGTTGAAACTAACAAACCGAATCAATAATTTCCAATAGCTTCCTGGAGAGTCAATTAGTGGAGAATGGGAAAGATTTGTAAAGTATCTACGAAATGTGCCAAATCATAAAATAGCAGACGAGTCACTTCTTGAACTGTTCTACCGCGCACTTGATGATAATGGAAAGGTTGTCGCAGACACCATCACTGGCGGAGCATTCTTGGCAATGCCTTCCAAGAGTCTGCAGAGAGACTTGATCATGTTACAAAGACCAATAGAGCTTGGAGAACCAGGGACACCGAAACTTCAAAAAACTCTTTTACTGTTCGCACAAATCAAGGTCCCAACATACAAAACGAAGAGGTGCTACAAGAGCTTGCTCAATTAAAAATCGAAATCAAACTGGCATTCAAAAGCATGGGACTAGAGAAAATTAATGTAATCGATCATCAAGGCAGGGCACCAATTCATGATGATTATGGATATGAGAAAGATACATAATATGTGAATGATCAAGCGTGGTGTTTCCGGACTAATGCCCAAGCGTCCAATCAGGATTCTTGGCGCCAAGGTCAAGGAAATCAAGGCCAGAACTATCACAACTTCAATCGAGAGAATCATTACAAATGCGACAACAACTATAATTATGAAGGGAACTACAATCGCAAGAACAATTACAATCAGAATTGATACAATAATCGCAACGGCGAGCAAGATAGAGAAGGTGATTGGGAAAGGAGAGATAACAATAAAAGTGGTGTATACATCCCTCCCGAAAATTGAGATGGGGGATCTGAACTTGCAAGAATTGAAGACATGATGGAAAAGTACGATGCAACAAAGGATAATCTTAAGGAGATACACAATGATCTTTCTGAAATGAATCAAAAAGTTGAGTCACACTCTATATCTATAAAGCATATTGAGCAATAATTGGGGTAGATTTCGTCATCTTTGATTCCATTCCATAAAGGAATTCTCCCAAGTAATACAATACAAAATCCAAAAAATGATGGGCAATGCATGACTGTGACCATCCGTAGTGGCATTCAAACAGTGAATTCATTTATGCCAGAATTTAAAGATGATGCACACGAAATGGTTGTTAGTAAGGATGAAATAGAAAGTAAACTCAAGGAAGAAGCATTTGATGAAGATCTAAGAACCAAACATCCTGAAAAAGGATATACAAAGCATGGTGAGAAAGCAAGCAATGCAAAAGACGCTGCTCCAACTCCAATTCCAATGCCAAGACCTCCTCCTCTTTTTTCACAAAGATTAAAGAAAAAGGGCAAAAATGGAAAGTTTCTTAAGTTTATTTTCATGTTGAAACAACTTTCGGTGAATGTTACTTTGATAGAGGTACTAGAACAAATAATGGGATATGCCAAGTTTATAAAAGATCTTGTCAAAAAGAAGGGAACGGTAAGTTTTGAACTTGCTGATAACTTGCATCATTGTGACGCAATCGCCACTCGCTCACTCGTGCAGTGCAAAAGAAAGAGAACCCATACGCATTCATTATACCATGTACCATTGGGGTATTCAACTTTGAAAAAGCGTTGTGTGATGTGGGTACTAGCATTAATTTGATACCGCTAGCTGTGTTTTGACAATTGGGCTTAAAAGCCCCCAAATCGACGATAATACGGCTCTTGATGGAAGATCATACTGTTAAGAAACCCGTGGGAATTATTTACGATGTTCTAGTTAAGGTTGAATCATTCATATTTCCTGCCGACTTCATCATTCTTGACCGTGAGGTAGACTTTGATGTTCTTATCATCTTGGGTAGACCATTCTTGGCAACCGGACGTGCTTTGTTAGATATGGAAACTGGCCAACTAAAGTTATGATTGAACTATGAAGTGGTGGTTTTTGATGTATGTCGAGCAATGAAGCATCACAATGATCTACGAGTTATTTCCATGATTGATATTGTTGAGGATTTGCAACCAGAAATACCTATTGAGGAGAGATTGGGTGTTGAAGCTCTAGTTGCTATCATTATGAATTTCAATAGAGATTACATTGGGGAATATGATGAGATGGTTTGTGCACTAAATGGCCTTTGTACATTCAATCACACACCAAAGAGGCTTGATTTAGACTTGAAGAATAGAGTAACTCAGCCTGCAAAACCATCCATTAAGGAAGCTTCGACTTTAGAAATCAAAGCGCTGCCATCTCACTTACAATATGTATTCTTGGGACCCAACAACACGCTGCCGGTCGTAATAGCTTTTGATCTTCATCAAAAGCAAATGAAATCTCTTACATCTGTCTTGAGGCATTTCAAAAAGAGCATTAGGATGGTCCAAAGCCGACATAATAGGCATACCACCGGGTATATGTACTCATAAAATCCAACTCATGCCAGATTTAAAACCAAGCATTAAACACCAACGATGTCTCAACCCACCTATGAAAGAGGTAGTTAAAAAGGAGATCATCAAGTGGTTAGATGCTGGAGTTATTTATCCAATCACAAATAGTAATTGGATAAGTCCTGTCCAATGTGTACTAAAGAAGGGTGGTATTATTGTGGTGACAAACGTAAAAAATGGGCTCATTCCAATGAGGCTTGTCATTGGTTGGAGGGTATGCATGGATTATCGCAAGCTAAACTCATGGATAGAAAAGGATCACTTTCCAATGCCTTTTATAGATCAGATGCTTGACCGTCTCGCTAGAAAGCGATGGTACTATTTTCTTGATGGATATTTGGGTTACAATCAGATTTCTATAGCATCAAAGACCCAGAAAAGACCACATTCACATGCTTATATGGGACCTTTATCTTCAAAAGAATGCCTTTTGGATTGTGTAATGCATCGATGACCTTTCAATGTTATATGATGTCTATCTTTTTAGATATGGTGGAAGGTACAATTGAAGTTTTCCTGGATGATTTTTCAATGTTTGGTGACTCATTCGATGATTACTTGGTCTAACTCCAAGATGTACTAAAAAGGTGTGAAGAGTGCAATCTTGTGCTCAATTGGGAGAAGTGTCACTTTATGGTTAAAGAGAGCATAGTGTTGGGTCATAAGATTTCAAACAAAGGAATTGAGGTAGATCGAGCAAAGATTGAGGTAATCTTAAAGTTACCCCCTCCCATCTCCGTCAAAGGCATTCGAAGCTTCTTAGGACACACTAAATTTTATCATCACTCCATCAAAGACTTCTCCAAAATAGCTCATCCTTTATGCAAACTACTAGAGAAGGAGATGAAGTTTGTTTTTGCTAAGGCTTATCTAAAAGCGTTTAAAGAGCTGAAGCAAAGGTTAGTATCGACTCCAATCATCATTGCACCAGATTAGGAGAAGCCATTTGAAGTCATGTGTGATTCACGTGGAGTAGCACTTGGCATAGTATTGGGTCAAAGGTGCAAGAAGATTCTACATCCAATATACTATGTTAGCAAAGCCCTTAATGTTGCTCAAAGAAACTACACATGACCGAACAAGAGTTGTTTGCCATTGTATTCATTTTTGAGATGTTTAGATCCTACTTGTTGGGCACCAAAGTCATTGTACACACAGACCATACAATATTCAGATATCTCATGGCAAAGAAAGATGTTGAGTCGAGACTTATTCGTTGGATATTATTGTTACAAGAGTTTGATTTCGAAATGAAAAATCAAAAAGGAACTGAAAATCAAGTTACTGACCATCTTTCTAGGCTTGAAGAAGAGGCAATGTTAAAGTTGGAAGATGGAGTTGAGATAGATAACACCTTTCTGGATGAACAAGTATTAGCAGCATCACAAGACCTAATTCAATGGTTTGCCGATGTTGCTAACTACTTGGTAAGAGAAAAAGTTCATGTCCGATGTGAAAAAGTTCTTTTGGGAAGAACTATAATTATTCCGTGTTTGTGCCGATGAGATTATTCATTGATGTGTACCTGAAGTTGAGATGATGTGTATTTTGGAAGCATGCCGTTAGTCTTCTATTGGAGGTCATCATAGTGGTATTCGGACAACCTACAAAATTCTATAATGTGGGTACTACTGGCCAATAATCCATCAAGACGTTCATGATTTCTCCAAGTCTTATGATTTTTGTCAAAGAAAATGAGGAATCTCAAGGAAACATGAACTCTCACTCACACCTATCCTTGTCATTGAGCTATTTGATGTATGGAGAATTGACTTCATGGGTCCTTTTGTGAGCTCAAGTGCAATGGAGTACATCCTTTTTGCGGTTGACTATGTATCTAAATGGGTAGAAGCCATCACACTTCCCAGCAATGAAGCAAAGAGTGTCACCACCTTCCTCAAGCGTAATATCTTCTCAAGATTTGGTATACCAAGGGCAATAATCAACGATGAAGGTTCCCACTTTTGCAATCAATTGTTCAAAGTGTTACTTGAAAAGTATGGGGTTCAACATAGTGTAGAAACTCCTTATCATCCACAAACTAGTGGATAAGTTGAAGTCTCAAATCGTGAAATCAAGCAAATACTTACAAAGATGGTAAGCGCAAATAGAAAGGATTGGTCAAGAAAGCTTGATGACACTCTATGGGATTACCACACTGCATTCAAGACTCCTATAGGTATGTCACCTTATCAACCTATCTTTGGGAAGTCTTGTCATCTGCCCGTATAGTTGGAACACAAGTATATGTGGGTGTTGAAGAAATTTAATATGGTTTGGGATGCCACATCTAAGCAAAGGATGAATCAAATAAATGAGCTTGATGAGTTCTGTCTAAATGTATATGAGAGCGCAACCTTATACAAAGAGAGGATGAAGAATTACCACGACTAAAAGATTGAAAAGCAAATATTTGTACCCGGAGACTTAGTCCTTCTTTTCAACTCAAGGATGCATTTATTTATTAGCAAACTCAAGTCAAAATGGTTAGGACCACTCCGAGTGAGTCAAGTTTTTCCACATAGCGTAGTCGAGCTAGAAAAAAAGGATGGTATGAAGTTCAAAGTTAATGGTCAATAAATCAAGGAATACATGGGCATAGAGGATGAAATCAAAACTGTGGAAGCATGGAAGCTTAGTGAAGTCTGAGTAACTAGGCATATCTGCATCGTGCCGCAATGTTAAATCAAACGTTACTTGGGAGGCAACCCAATTTACTTTTTATTTATTAAGTTTAAATTTTGTTTTATCTCCCTCTATTCTATGGTGTTTGTTTTTAGGGTAGCATAGATTTTGTTAGGGTCCATGTCGAATAAGAGTCACAAAAAAGTATTAAAAAATAGGACAAAATATAAGTACGTGCCCATGTCAAAATGAAAAAGATGGAAACTAAAAAGGAAGTAGAGCGGCACAAAAGTCATGTTTACGGATCGTAGGAGTTTCTATGGTTCATAGACATACCTCGTCAACTTCAAAAATAATACATGAAGCAGCTTTAAGTCTACGAGTGTACTCTACAACTCGTAGCCTACACTCGTGGACTCCAAGTATGTTTTCTAATTTTTTTCAAACTGTCAAGGCTAATTATGAAGCTAGATTACGATCCATAATACTTATTATGAGTCATAACTAGCTATGTCAGGGTTCGGATTAATATAACCAACCCGACCCGCGATTGAGAAAAAAAAAGAGCAAATTTTTAAAAATCACCTCTATTTTCCTACACAAAAAGGACCTATCTTCTTCCTCCCAAAACAACCTTTCCACTTCCATCTTTCCATCCACCTACATTCCCTACCATTGAAACCTATAAAAAATCAAATCCCTTTCCCCTAAGTTCCCAACTTCTTTCAAGGATCAGACGAAATTACACTCCAAAGATCAAAACCTCATTTATGGTAAGTAAATCTCCCTATGCTATTATGTTTAGAACATGTGCTACTTCACTGCATATTGTAGAGAAACTAAAAGGATCAGTTGGAATGCACTTAGGGTTGTCGCAATATTAAATTCCAATTATTGAATTGGTTGTGTGAATTGGGGAACTGGAAAGATAGTTAATTTAATGTTATAATCAATAAAAAAATGGATTGCTCGGGATGTTGAATTCAGTATTGTGTTGCCTTTGTGAAGGATCACTGAACTTGAGAGTTTTTTATTCAGAGGTTTTCTACGATTCGTAGGTCATTCTACGACTCATAGTTACCCCCGTAAATAACAGACCTCAAGGTTATTGGTCCAACCCTAACAAACAACAATTCCTATGAGTTTAATTAAGAGTGGAATTAGATCTTTGAACAGATTGGGAATGGAGGAACTGAGTAGATGACTAATTTAGTATTGAGAACAATTAATTGATGAATGAATGAGGGTTGTTAAACATGTTGTGTGTTGTTTCTAGAAAACAAATCACTGAAGTTGAGATTTTCTAAAATGGGGGTCTTCTACGAGTCATAGTTGCCCCTCGTAAATATATAAGACCTCAGGATCAGTGATTAAACCATTACAAACAACAAGAATTACTAGTCTGATTATGGGTCATAGACTATTCTACGACTCGTCAATTGGATCTGTCAAACTAAATGACCAAATTCTAGTACGGGTACATCGTATGAGTCGTAGACTTATCTACAAATCATAGGATTGACTCGTAGAAGTCAAGTATCAAAACTTAGTCGAATAAAAATGAGTCTACGGACGACCCTTACAACCCGTCCAATTTTCTACGAGTCGTAAGTATCACCTGTAGACAAGATTTAGAGACTAACACCCGCATGCCTGATTTTACAAGTCGATATTATGATTCGTAGGCTCTTCTATGACTCATAGATTTGCCTTTGTAGAACTAAAAATATTTATTTTCCAGTTAATTCTTTTCATGTTCTTGCTTCTTTTTATAGATATTTATAATCTAACTCCTCCTCCACAGGTAATAATGCATCCTAAACGAACACCAAAGAAGGGTGGTGGAAAGAAAAGGCCTTCAAATAAAGAAGCCGCAAAAAATTTAAAACATCGCATTTGGGATGGGCCAACAGTTGCCGAATAGAGTGGTTCCGAGGAGGATTCCTCTCATGACTCAAAGACACCCTTGGTGAGGAAATCCAAATCCCAACACTCCAAACAAATCGTCCTGGTGTTCGACCAAAGCGGGGGCTCTTCCCTTCCTTATTTATCTACAACATCTATAACTAAGGAGGATTAAATAGAGGTAGAGAAGAGCAACGGTGATTCGGTACCCCAATCCACTTCAGGATCAGTGTCCTCCGAGGGAAAGTCAACGTTCGAGCGTCCCTCTATACCAGTCCACATTGGAGGACAACCAAAGCAGTGGTATATTGAAAAGCTACTTGACTTCTACATGATGGAGCAAGAGAGGAACAATTGCCAAAACCTATGGAGGCCCATTAGTGAGGAGCCGCATGTTATCACAACCTATTTAGAGGCAGTCCCGAAGATTATTGATTTGTTTCATCATCGAAGAATAGAGTGGATAGCAGAGCATCCCAGGAGTTACAGTAATAACATGGTACATAAGTTCTATGCTTCATACGCGATAACGATTAAACATATGGTTCCTTCTTAGGCAAAGGAGCTAGAGCAGCTGGTGCTTGTGACCATATTAGTCTGGGAGGTCCCTGTTAGATTATCAGAGGAGACAGTCCGACGGGTCCTCTACAGCCTAAACTTTCTATCGGCAGTATCGACGATCAAGATTGATCAGAAAATAAAGATGGTGCGAGATGAAAATACTATGAGGAAACTGGTGCAACGTGGAGAGATAAATAGATGGATAGCGGGTTATATAGCTGAGCAAGGTATAACAGTGGATTGGGTATCACACCCAACTCTGATCAAGAAGGCATCTCTGAACTTTGCTGCAAAATATTAGTGGGCTATTGTCCGACATCGACTCTTTCAGACAAATGCAGGCAACCATTTGACTCTGGATCAATCTGTGATTGTAGTTAGCTTGATGGCTGGATATAAGGTTGATTGTTTTGAAAATCATCATTTTCGTGATACATGAGCGGGCTATTGGGCGGAACACCATAATACCTTTCCCATGTCTTATGTTTGCACTGTTCTAGGATGCTATAGTTCCATTAATTGCAAGGCTCGAACCATTGATTAGAGTGAACAAGACTACAGACCTGAGGCTCATTAAAGATGATACAAACTCGATTGGACAGCAGAATTGTCCCCATCTGAAAATGTAGTTACCTAAGTTTGAGAATGTTTAGCCGATTGTGCAAGCTGATGTGGCAATTGCTCTGGACCTAGACACCCCCCCCATAGAGCAATCTGAGGCTGGACCGACTATCTCGACAGTCCTGTCTATTTGTATGCCGCCTCCAGCACACAGGCTTGGTCATTATCTCAGTCGAAGCCTTAAACACCTTGATGTAATGGCAGGCACAGACTGAGGCTCAACTGGTCCAGTAAATTTAACAACTCAAGCCATGGGTCCGAAAAGCCATTACAGAATCAAAAAAATGCATGACAGTGAAGTTTGAAGCAGCCTTAGCTGATCGAGAGTGGAAGATTCAGGCGCGCATTTATGCTTTTGAGCTAAGGGTGAATGAAAGGTTGCAGTCATCATCTAGTTCTGACATTGCCGCCATTCAAATAGAGCTTAGAGCATTACGTGCTGAGGTCACATCTTTAGCCACACCAGCCCCTATACCATTTGCAGTGCCAGTCGTTCAGCCACCCCACTTGTTCGATCTATTTGTGGATGATGATACGGAGGTGGCATGATACAAACGGCCTTGTACTAAAGATGACACTCCAGACATGGCTGAGGCTAGAAGAAGGAAGAAGAAGGAGATCCATGATCTAGAGGAGGCCTCTCGGGCATCTAGAGTGATCGAGGAGATGCAAAGAGAGGAGAAGAGGCAGCGTTCCATTGGATCTTCGAGCTCACTAGTCCATACTTCGGATGACTCTCAGAATGCCTTGTAACCACATATTGTTGCATCGGGTTCCACACCTATGGACCCAAATACCACCATTTATGTTTCGGCGCTTATGCGCCATAGGTTTTTTTGCTTACCCTTACTTTTTACTTAAATGTTATGTTGCATGGAGGACAATGTAAAGTCTTTCAAGTAGGGGTGGGGTGACTATATCCTTGGTGTTTTCTTGCCTTTGTTCTTTTTCCATATAGGATTTTCTTTAATTTATGTTGAACTAGCATGTTTATGATGTAAATGTAAAATAAGAGTAGGAATCTATGGCATGATGCTAGAGGGTTTTAAAATGAAAACAAATAGACCCCTCCAAAATTTGACTTAAAATATTATGATTATTTCTTTTATATACTGACTATGTAGGAGCTTTATGTGATATGAGGTAAACTGATATGATAACATATGACTTAGATTGAAACATGAACCAAAGATTGATAATTGATAATGAAACTTGATGCCAAGTGTGTGTGAGGTATTTGTGTGTTTTGATTATTTGTGTCAATTTAGAACTTGTCCCGTTGGTCGTACTGTGATAATTGAACTGTTGATTAGGAAAGGATCATAGGCCATTTTTGAACTAGTCCACTTATCCTTAAAAGAACTAATCAAACATTGTTTTACCCTTGAACCAAAGATATGAGCTTTTAAAAGACCTTTTTGATCAAGTAATACATGTTTTAAATATCCCTAATCCTAATTATAATCCTTTGTTTTGGTCCTGATCCCTCCTAGGATAATATGCACCTCAAATCAGGCCAAAATCCTAAGTTGAGGGTGGCTACTATGAGACAAAAGCATGAAGAGAAGGGGTATGAGAAAAGAAAATCAAGAGAAGAAAAGGTTTGAAAAGAAATGTGTGATAAGGAAGAGAAAAAAGAAGAAGAAAAGGGTGCATAGATAATATTAATAAAGAGCTTAGCAAGAGTTAGAAATGAAAAGTATAAATTATAAGAAAAATATTGTGAAACGAACAAACAAAAGCCACACCTAAAGCAAAAGAGAAAAGCGAAGAAAAGGAATGAAATGAGTTGTGGGTTGTAAGATGTAGACTCAAGGTTCATGTAGTGTTTGGGGAGGGCCAAAATTCACTAAATATAAATACACCACACCTATCTCCGAGCCTATGTTACAAGCCAAAAAAGTCATATAGTGATCCTAATTAAACGGTTCAAGAGTCTAAGCATTAAAAATAAGTACAAGTCTATGGTATTGTGCATGAAGGTCTGAATTTCTTTTGTGAGCATGAATGTTTCTCATGTCCCTTAGATTTAAAGAAATATTTACAATATGTGTGAAAAATAGACTTCTTTTCAGTGACAGCACAAGTGGCGTTGTCTAAATAGTCATGAAAATGATGAATGTTGTTTTTGCATGTGAAATTGTCTATTGGTGTTAAAGTATCTAATATTGATCCACATAAGTTAGTTGGATTTAAAATAATAGATTGCAATAGTATAATGGATAGACATTGGAAGGGGTCGGAAGTTAGTAGCCTTGTAATTGCTATACATCCTTGATCTTATAATTACATTTCGTCATTTTAGTAAAGTCGCTTCACTTGAGGACAAGTAACTATTTTAAGTTGAGGGTCTTGATGTACCATGGATTTACAACACTTTTAATACTTTATACTCAAGAAATTGCATGTCTCTTAAGTGTTTGTTAGCATATTTGATGTTAATTGTGTTTATTTTGTAGGAAACTGAGTCGGAGAATTTATTGAGGAATCGCAGAACTGAAGGAAGGAATTTTTGGTGTTTAAGAGTTCATCTTACAACTCGTAGGTATCAATCTTCAAAAATAAAAGAGAAAAATAAAGGTTTAACTGAAGATTATGAGTAAACTACACGAGTAGTTTTCAGCTTTACGGGTCGTCAAGAAGAAATGAAAGATTAAAGTGAAGAAGACAAGTTAGTTATATGGCTCGTTCATATTCCTACGAGTTGTAGAACACAATCATAACTGAAGTTACTAATGATGAAGTAAGGGTTGTGTCTATGACTCCATTTGATGAGCAGTAGAAAGCTTATGTGAAGAAGAAGAGTTCCTCAGTGCAATGTGAATTATTACAAGCTGGGTCAACGACTCGTCAAAGTAATTACAATACATAGAAATGAGCCGTAGAACCGGACTACCTTAAAGTTTCCTATGTTCTCCATATTCATATTTGCTTAGGATTATTTATCTATAAATACACTTCTTAGGTTTATTTTACTTTATGCATATTTTTGGGTTTGAGTATAGAATTTGAACTACTTTTTGGCTTTTATTCTTAAATTCCAGGGTTTGTTATCGATATTTTACATTAAGATTTTATTGAAGAATTTGAGATTCTCACAATTACTATTATAAGTTCATGATTGCTTTTAACCAAAATATTATTGATTGTTATCATGTAGTTATGAGTAGCTAATTCCACAACTAGGGTTGTGGGAACCATGAAGAATTAACGACGTAGAACTTAATAAAAAGTAATTCGTGAATAGTGTGCATGAATGAATTATTTTTCCTTCATTTTGATTACTTTTTAACAGTGACCAATATTAGAACTCGTCTTATCCCTACTTCCCAGATCAAGGAGGTAACAAATAGGAAAAGGGAATAAACAACAAGATTTGGGCTAATCATCCATCTAATTAGCTTGAACAGATCAAGGGATAGCTAAATATGGGATCATTGATAAGGGTTAATAAAGCACATTCGTAGATGGATCAAGTTGCGTAGTGAAATTTACTTATTTGACGGATCAAGGACTTAGGTGAACTTAACTTACTGATTCTGCATGTAACACACTAGGAAAAGATTACCCATAAACAAGGTCTATTTAGTTAAGGATTCGTGGAGAACACATAAAACCCTAGTTTCATTTCATATTGATTTAAACCACATTAAATCATCACTTTGTTCATTGATGCTTGTTATTTGATTTGTTAAATAGTTTTTATAAAAATTCTCATCTTTTCTTTACGGAAATAAATTAATTACTAAGGTAAATAATAAATAATTAATCCAAAGTCTAAATCATATTCCTCGTGAGATTGACACTAACCTTTATTAGGTTCTATATTTGATCAACGGTTGCTTTATACTTTTTTAGGGAGGTGTAATTTAAGCATATCATCTCTGAGAGTTATGTGCCATATAGTCTTCATGATTATTGCAGGGATGAGTTTAGTAGATTAGAGAAAGGTTCTCTATCAGTTTTTGAGTATGAGGCTCATTTTCATAAGTTGTCTCATTATGCCTTATCGAGTATTCCTATCGAGTTTGAGCGGATCCATAAGTTAGTGAAGGGGTTTTTCGGCTATCTTCAAGAGGCCACAACCTATATTATGTTATCTGGTGGTACATTCAGAGTATTATTGACAATGCTAGGATGATTGAGAGTATACGACATGCTAGATAGGGCAACGCCAAGAGGTTTCATCATCAAAGTCAGTTTAGTAGCTATTCATCTAAAGGTAGAGAGTATTTGGGTTTGATCACCTAAGGTTATTTAGGTAGACTAGTTCATGTCGTGATTTAGGGTACAAATGGTATTGGTAGACCTAGATCTAGTCAGACAATTTGGTGAGAGAGTTCGTGGACATGTTTCCTACCAACTTATCGGGTGTTTCTCCTGATCGTGATATTGATTTTTTGATTGATTTGTAGTCGGGCACCAAGCCTATTTCTATTTCTCCTTATGGGATGGCTTCGGCTCAGTTGAAGGAATTAAATAAATAGTTAGAAGATTTGTTGAATAAAGGGTTTATTCAGCCTTGTGTTTCAACATGGGGTGCACCGATCTTATTTATGATAAAGAAAGATGGTACAATAAGGATGTGTATTGATTATCGACAGTTGAACAAGGTTACAATCAAGAATAAGTATCCTCTCCCTCGCATTGATGATTTATTTCACCAACTTCAAGAGGCATCGATATTTTCTAAGATTGACTTGAGGTCGTGCTACCATCAGTTGAGAGTTTGGAATTCTGATATCCCGAAGACTGCCTTCAGGACTTGTTGTGGACATTATGAGTTTGTGGTCATGTCCTTTGGTATGAAGAATGCCCTGGTTGCTTTTATGGAGTTGATGAACCGGTGTTTCAATCGTATTTGGATCACTCGCTTCACTTGAGGGTCGTACTTCAGATATTGATAGAGGAGAAGTTGTATGCAAAGTTCTTCAAATGTTAGTTTTCGCTTGAGTCTGTGACTTTCTTAGGTCATGTAGTGACCAAGGATAAAATTATGGTCAGTCAGACCAAGGTTGCGGCGGTTTATGATTGGGCGAGACCTACTTTCACTACTGAGATTCGGAGTTTCATTGGGTTAATGGGATATCATCATTAGTTTATTAAGAGTTTCTTTGCATTGTATTTCCATTGACTAGGTTGACTCAGAAAATTGTGGCATTTCAGTGGACCGATGAGTATGAGGTGAGCTTTCAAAAGTTTAAGGAGTTATTGATCTCGACACCTATTCTAGCATTACCAAAAGAGGATGTGGCATTTATTGTATTTTGTGATATTTTGGGTGTTGGTTTGGGTGGTGTATTGATGAATACGGGTAGGGTCATAGCCTATTCTTCTCGACAGCTGAAGGTACATGAGAAGAACTATCCTACTCACGATTTGGAGTTAGCGGTGGTGTTTTTTATTTTGAAGTGTTGAAACACTATCTTTATGGAGTGCATTATGAGGTCTTTACTAACCATCATACCCTTAAGTATATCTTTTCTCAGTCGAAGCTGAACATAAAGAAAATTAGGTGGTTGAAACTGTTGAATGATTATGACATCACCATTCTTTATCATCCGGAAAAAGCTAATGTGGTAGAGGATGCTTTGAGTCGGAAAGCATCAAGTATGGGTACCTTAGCCTTTCTTAAGGCAGAAGAGAGGCCCTTGGCATTGGAGGTTCATTGATTTGCTAGACAGTTGGTTCGACTTAATATTTTGGAACCTCACAGTGTTTTGTCCTTCATTGAATCTAGGTCTACCTTGATGGATCAGAATCGTGCCCACCAGTTGATGATGACAAGTTAAGAACAATTTGGGACAAAGTGTTAAAAGGTGAAGCTAAGTCGAATTCCCTTGATCCCTAAGGAGTTTTGAGGATCAGTGGTTGTATTTATTTTCTAAAGATTGGTGATTGGGTGCATATGATATTTGAGGAGACTCATTGTTCAACATATTCTATTCATCCAAGGGCAGAAAAAATGTTTCATGACTTGAAACAACAATATTGGTTGTATGGTATGAAGAGGGAGATCGTGGACTTTATGGCCAAGTGCTTGAATTAACAACAAGTAAAGTATGAGCGTCAGAGACAAAGTGGTTCTATGCAAAGAATGCCCATTCCTGAGTAGAAGTGGGAGCGCATTACTATGGACTTTGTGACTCGATTACCCTTGACTTTGGGTTAGCATGATTTATTTTGGGTGATTGTGGATCAGTTGACCAAATTGGCTCATTTTATTCTGATGAAGACTAGGTATAATGCAGAGCAATTGGCTAGGATCTTCATCCATGAGATTGTTTTTACATAGAGTACATGTCACACTCTATTTTTCTCAAAAACGGGTTTGCAACGACGTGACAATACTTTTTAGGATTTAAAAAAGAGGAGTCACCACCTAACGAATTAAAGGCACGTTAGGGCACCATTATATTCTATAAAAAATCAATTTAAAAAGATCTGCGAAACCATAGATCGGATAAGGGTTCAAATTACCTCAAAAGGAAGGTGTTAGGCACCTTTTGAGGTCCACAAGTGTGGTTCCTAGCCGAATCTTATAAATCTATGTGGGGGTGAAAATATAGCAAATAGGGTCTCTTATTTATTTATTAACTTAAAGAATAACTAAGTGATGAAAAGATTTTAAAACAAAGAAATAAAGAACATAAATTAAACATTAACTAACATGATAAAAGAAATAGACAAGCGAGAAGACAGAATTTGCACAATCATATAGAAGGAAAATAATCATTTTTATTAGTTAAGCTACCCCAAATAAATACAAATAAAAATATTAACATTTAAATATTTAAGGATTTAACTAAAATAATTATGTCCTACTCGTATCAGCGTCAAGCTTATTAATCGAAAGACAAAATACATGAAGTATGCCCCAATCACATTTCATCATTTTCGAGGGGGCCTATCTACCCCTACCCCTCGTAAGTTCATTTATTATTATCCTAAGAAGCGATCTAAAAGAAATATTAAAACTAACATCCTAAAAGGTGCCTAACGTCCCAACATAACGTCCAAGAGGCATTGGATTTACTATTAGGGTAGATTCTAGGCTAAAAGAAATATAAGTTTCCTATTTAGACACATCGTCAAACAAATCAAATAAAACGAGCAATATTAGCATATAAAATCTCAAATAAACCTCTAAATAAATTAATTAGTATGCTTGAAAACACATATAAGTTGTAAAGGCCATGATAAATTGTGTGTGCAAATACAAGAGTCATAATACAAAACTTGAATATGATGGGGGCCAAAGATCAATTATTTAACATATGAAGGTGATTATAATTGATAGGCTAATTGTAATATAAGAAGTCATTTTAGGCAACTTTAGATATTAACTAAAAAGATTTATAGAATCCTATGAACATATTTACTAATTAGAATAACATATTGAAAGAATACTACAGACGTGACTTAAATAGTATAACAACATTTATTAAGAGCTATAAGCATGGATTCAAAATAATATGATTAATAAATATTAAAATTCTATAGGCATGACTGCTAAATATAAACTACAAATATTTACATAAGTTCTGCAGGCATGCTAAAAGTATTGAATATATTTTATGAACATGGTTTCTGGAAGTGTCACATGCTTAACATATTTATTTATGGAAACCTTATAGGCATGATTTCTATATGATACAACATCATAAAAATATTTATTATAACCAGATAACATGCTGAAAATATAATAAGGCTTGTGAATATGATACTAAATATTTAACTTATTTGGATTATTATATAGTTCCTATAGACATGATTCCTATAACACAAAAGCAATATTTTATTAAATCTTGAACATGATAGCTACGTAAGTTTACATGTTGAAAATTATTTATTAACATGATATCTAACTCAATTATGATGCTGTGAACATGATTTCAATAAGAATTAATATAAAAAAATTATTTATTTAATCCTATAGACATGGTATCCATATAATTTTAACATTCTAAAAATATTAAATAAATCCTATAGACACACTTTAAGGAGAATTAAATATGGAAATTTATTTATTTGATCATACGGACATGGTAGCTATATGAGTTTGTATGCTGAAAATTAATAAGTAGAGGTCTATAGAAATGATATCTAAAAGACAAATTATAATACAAAATTGGTCCTTGAGCAAATATTTTATAACATTAAGACAGTTTAGCTTCACAAGACAAAATCGCAATTTGTTTAATCTATATTACGTAGATGTTCAAAGAAATCAAAATTAAATACATACAAACATATTGAAATGATTACGAAGATTTAAGCAAAATTCAGATTCAAATACTTTTAAACACATGTTGATGGTTAATTAACTAGTCTAACATGCTTAATGTGATATAGATAGACAACTATTTTAACACAAAATCTAAAATATAAAATACGGATAATAAAACATGTGGCACATAAGTCCCCTCCCCCTCTTAAGCAGCCCCGAAAGTTATTTTATTATATATAGCAGTGTTTAAGTACAAATTGAAATAAAAAAAATAATTAAACATGAAATATTTATTAAACATTAAAAAAACCTATCCAACTCTTGTCTCGACCCAAGCGAACTCTTCTTCGTGTCTTGAACTTAATATTCAAGTCCCTATTAGCACACCAAAAAATACACACACAAATGCGAGAGAATAAACACAGGCAGTGCACAAAAGCAAGTATACAAAATATTTATTATTTATTTTTAACATGAATGAAAGACTGAATGATAAAAATTTTAAGTATAGCAGGTATGATTTGAACAACCGAGTGATTTTAATACTTCAAAATTTTCAAATAAAATGGGTAGCATAACTTACTATACAAGAATTTATCTTAAGGTTGTCCTGATGGTTCACATACTTCTCAAAAAATAACTCTCAGAAGATAAAGTTTACACACATATGAATTGAGAAGACATACAAGGATGACTTCCACAGAATGCATAAAGCATTCAAGCAATTCGACTATTTTGAAACTAATAAAAGAACTCTAAATACAAAGAAAAGTTCATAGAGGAATTTAAAGTCGATAAAGAACTAACCGGTTGAAGATTATCAAATAATAAAGAGATGAAGAAGATTCGAGATGTCAACAGCAGCCATCACGATCAAAATACTTGAGTAGTAATATTCACCACCAAAAAAAATATCAAAGGAAAATATGAAAGCATATAGGTAATGTGAAAAGGAGTGGAGAAGAGAAATTGTTCTCTTTTTTTAGTCAGTAAAATTGTGTATGAAATGTCCCGTGTATAGAGCCAATGATCAAGTTCAAGTGTTATCTCTTTATATGGAGAAAAGAGGGCATAGTAATAAAGGGTAGAATCAATTAAGGCTGAATCATGAAAGGTCTTTTCCTTAATCACATAAAGATTATCAATTAGGCATAAATTAAATAACATTTACCATAATAAGAATAAGTAAGAATGGTATCCATATGATTTTAACATTATGACAGTTTAGCTTCACCAAGATAAAATAGCAATGTCACACCCCGGGAGGGTACCCTAGGCGTGGCTGACACTCGAAGGCCATTTCTAACCTCCGAGCAAACCACCTGGTCCAGTCACACATTCATTCAATCACATTCTCTTAGCGGAAAACTCAATTAATGACATACTATTCATAAATTAAGGCCAAGGCCAAACAATAGTCGACTCGACAACAATTTTAAAAGGGTTACTCAAAAGAACAATCTAACATTTCTACACTCCGGTCTATGAAGCCTCTATCTACAATCTAGAAGGTGCCCATGACAAGCCCATGGCTACCAACAATAAAAATAAAGTAAGTGACATCAAAACTATACAAGAAGAGCTTAACATCCTCCGGAACTAGGAGGACTCACCGTTAACTGGAGTGGATGTGGATCTTCAACAGAGCGCCGGTTGATGATCTCTGGTACCTGTCTCTGCATCATGAAATGATGTAGGCCAAATGGCGTCAGTACGTGGAATGTACTGGTATGTAAAATGGCCGATTGAAACGACATAAAGGAAACATCAAATCCATTGGAAACTCAACTCAAAAGAAATAGCAACTCAATCAAGTGTCCTAGGTCTAAACAAGAATACGTGTTAGATGGGACCAATCGCATACCATTCAACTCAATCCGACTCAGAGTACTATCAAGACTTATGTGGGAGTTTCTCTTACCCGAAAACCATCACTTTTGAGCCAGTGAATATACAACAAGCCGACGTTGTTGCCGAGTCCGTTCATGCTTTGTCAGGGCATGAATGAGTCAACCAATCATGGATCCAATCCCACCAAGTCCTATAATGTCAGGACAAACATTTTGGGGAAGCATCCAACTTTAATGGTTCAATCCCCTCCTACGTTTGGCGATGTAGTTATTGGGTTCGAGTATGGACTTTACTCTCACCCAATTCGGTGCTCGATACTCCTCCCAAGACTCAATGCTCATAAAACTCCATCCAATCAACTCAATCAAATCGTATCGACAAGTCTCATTTAAACCTCGTCAACTCATCAACTCTAGCACACAATCAATCATCTCCAAATCATGTTTTTCAAGAGTGAAATTAAATGCACATTTATAACAACTCTCAAACATCACCAACCATTTCCTCTATTCGTTTAATCAATATTTAAGACTCAACACAACCTCAAGGATTTAAATTAACAATTCAAGCTAAGCAACACTTTTAAGAAAACAATATCATTTATCATGATCTACATAGTCAAGAAAATCAATAAAGCATATTTAACAACTCTTCCTCATGAATTCATATTCACATAAAGGCTCTTTTTAGAAGTTTCTTGACTCAACCTCATCAACATAACAAGAATCACTTCAATAGATAACAAAACTCATTTGAACACAACCCTAGTAAGAAACTCTATTTCTATGGACATTTATCCTCAAAGAAGGTAGGGGGCACATGGGTGGACTCAACCCATGTTTTGGATAGCCTTACATACCTTAGTGAAGACTTGAATAAACCTTGATGTTGGGTCTTCAATGGAGAACTCGAATCTTAAAACTCTTGGAAGCAATTCCTTATTAGAAATGGAGAAAAAGAAGAAGAGAGAGAGAAAGGCTCCTAGGGCTTTTTAGAGAGAGAGAGAGCTGAAAATATGATCTCAAAATGGTCTAGGTGATACATATATAATTTGGGACAATTACCAAATTGCCCCTTCTCAAAAATCCTGATGCGATAGTGGCGCATCACGCCATTAAAACGCCAGGCTGATTACGCCTAAAAACCTGCACATCTTTTAGTGGCGCGTCGCGCTAGGGACCAAACTACTGAAGCACGTTTCTGACGCGATAGTAGCGCGTCGTGCCCTTACAGCGCCAAGGCCATATTTTCTAGGTTCTTGAATTTGGCTTGAAAAACCCTGCACATCTCATAGTGGCGCGCCGCGCCAGGGACCAAACTATTGAGGCATGTTTCTGGCGCGATAGTGTCGCATCGCGCCACCGGGGCGGCAAGCCCATTTTTCCAGAAATTTCTACCCAGGCCTGAAATCCCTGCCGTGCTAGTTTATCTTAGGATCGTCATATCTTTTGACTCTGAACTTCAAAATTTACGTTCTTGGTGGCGTTCGAAAGAAAACTCGATGACCTTTAATGGTCGTGGGCCACCCATATTGTCTTCCTTCAAAAGATAGGGTCGTTAGAAGTCGACCCCTTTAACGAACTCATCTAAAAACTTAGCCACGACAAACCTTTTGGACTTAGCTTGGTCCTAGGGGTCCTTTGTGACCCTACATCACTTCCAACACTCTTCAATTACTCAGGGACTCATCTTCGCTCAAGCATATGCTTCACAATAAATGAGTTCGACCTTACACATTTACAAGAAAGGTCTGAATCTTAGGGAAAATTTTTGAGGGGTGTTACAAGCAATTTGTTTAATCTATATTACGTAGATGTTCAAAGAAGTCATAATTAAATACATACAAATATATTGAAATGATTATGGATATTTAAGTAAAATCCAGACTCAAATACTTTTAAACACATGTTGATGGTTAATTAACTAGTCTAACATGCATAAGGTGATATAGACAGACAACTATTTTAACACCAAATCTAATAAGTAAAATATGGATAGTAAAATATGTAGCACATAAGTCCCCTCCCCCGCTTAAGCAACCCCATAAGTTATTTTATTATATATAGCAGTGTTTAAGTACAAATTGAAATTTAAAAAATAATTAAACATGAAATATTTATTAAACATAAAAAAAACTATCCAACTCTTGTCTCGACCCAAGCGAACTCTTCTTCGTGTCTTGAACTTAATATTCAAGTCCCTGTTAGCACACCAAAAAATACACACACACAAATGCGAGAGAATAAACACAGGCAATATACAAAAGAAAGTATACAAAAAATGTATTATTTATTTTTAACATGAATGAAAGACTGAATGTTAAAAATTTAAAGTATAGCAAGCATGTTTTGAACAACCCACTGATTTTAATACTTGTAAATCTTCAAATAAAATGGGTAGCATAACTTACTATACAAGAATTTATCTTAAGGTTGTCCTGATGGTTCACATACTTCTCAAAAAATAACTCTCCAAAGATAAAGTTTACAGACATATGAATTGAGGAGACATACCCGGATGACTTCCACAGAATGCATAAAGCATTCGAGCAATTCGACTATTTTGAAACTAATAAAAGAACTCTAAATACAAAGAAAAGATCATAGAGGAATTTAAAGTCGATAAAGAACTAACCGGTTGAAGATTATCAAATAATAAAGAGATGAAGAAGATTCGAGATGTCAACAGCAGCCATCACGATCAAAACACTTGAGTAGTAATATTCACCACCAAAAAACAAATACCAAAGGAAAATATGAAAGCATATAAGTAATGTGAAAAGGAGTGGAGAAGAGAAGTTGTTCTCTTTTTTTAGTCAGTAAAATTGTGTAGGAAATGTCCGGTGCATAGAGCCAATGATCAAGTTCAAGTGTTATCTCTTTATAAGGAGAACAGAGGGCATAGTAATAAAAGGTAGAATCAATTAAGAGTGAATCATGAAAGGTCTTTTCCTTAATCACATAAAGAGAATCAATAACATTTACCATAATAAGAATAAGTAAGAACTCAAAGAAATAAGGATTAGAGTTGTTCAATAATAACAAATATTAACTATAAATATTATGAAAAAGGGAAATTGATCAAGGGATACTATATCTTACCATAATTAATTTTGAAAATAAGTAATCAATTAACAGGTCAAATTGTGCTATAATTAAGCTAAAATACACAAAATATTCTTATTTCAACAAGCTACATGATTAATTAAGGAAGTGAGATATGCCAAAATCAGTGAATAATCAAATTCATATCAAAGTTACTCCAAACAACACATCAAGTTTTTACCAAATTAGTCCAAGAATCAGCAACTTAACGGTGTAAAAATACAAGGACATTGTTAATCATCAAAATTTCCAAAGGGAATACCTTATGTACAAACGGTTAGAAACATTATTGAATATTTAGAACAAATCAAGGCACCATGATACTTCAACAAAATCAAAACAATCTTGGTATGTCAAACAAAAGAATTCAGAAGGAGGTTGTGGTTAATCTAAAATCCATATACGAATCACATAAAATAAACAATGATCAATTTACAAAGAAAACAAGTAGTTGAATAGGTGAAATGTCATAAGAAGAACATACTCGGGACAGATCTTTTGACGGATCCATCTCTAAAATAATGAAATCTTGAACTTTGTCTCAGTCGGAGCTCACTTATAACATCCCAAAAGTTTTTTTTAGCAAATACTTAAATTTTTGATTTATTGTATCTTGATAGTAAGGATATATTTTACTTTGCACTTCCTGAATGTGAACTTGACGACATTGAAACTTGTTTAAAGTGTTATGGTGTAGTTATATAAACTACTCCTATTATGATTATCTTATTAAATTAATAAATGGACTAGATATTTACAAAAGTGGGCAGCCTTTCTTTTTGTTATCATTTTATTTTATTTATTTCCCTTGGTTCTTATCCTCTCCACCACCCCTCCAATTTTGTTTTCTCCAAAGAAAAAAGACACTGAAGCCTCTCTTCTCTCATAATATTCATCCACTAAATCAGTCATCAAGACTTGCCTTGGTTGATCCCCAAACAACTCCACACGATTGAGGTAAGTTACAAACTCATTTTTGGACTGGACTGCTGTTAGTGTTTTTAGCATAATCCCTTGTATAAAGCTTTTTTTTAAGTGATTCAAGATGTTCTATAAAGATATTTCATCTTCCTACAACTTTCGTTCATTCCCCAAAACCCTATTTGTCTTGTATTTACTTGAAACTGGACGGGGAAGTACAAGGCAGGTGCTGCCCAGAATTATGTTTTTGCAAACTCTACATGTATTATTGTTAGTGTTTTGAGCATATGTTTTTATAAACAATGATTTTCGTGGTTATTTATTTTGGATTATAAACTTAAGACATAGATCTAAAAGTTTTATGAAGGATATAAGGTCTAGTTTTTCCATTTTCATTTTCAAATTTTGGTTACAACCTGAGGTACTTGGCTTGCCGAAGTTACTGTTTTGGTAACATAGTTCGGTTGAAAATATGTTAGGCTTACTTTTACTGATAAATCTTATTTTATGTCAATATTATGGATATTCTAGAAATTTAAGAGGACATTTAATGGTATTTTCAAGGTTGTTTATATCGTGTACAAGTTGAGGAACTTGAGACATTGGTTGGTCTACGATTTGAATTCTTGAAGTAGTGTTGGATTATTGTATGCTAAAAAACCGAGGTTTGTGTATAAACTCTTGTTACCTGTTAGTATATTTGAAATCCTATCTTCCAATGTCTGGATGGTGCACTCTGCCTGGCCATCTGTCTGAGGATGGAAAGTCGTACTCAAGTTCACCTTCGAACCCAGTCCCTTCTGAAAGTATTTCCAAAATTGGGAAGTGAATTGAGCTCCTCTGTCTGAGATGATAGACAAGGGAACCCCATGCAGTCTGACGATCTCTTGAATGTACAACTTTGCAAAATCTTCTGCGGTGTCAGTAGTCTTAACCGCCAAGAAGTGAGCTGATTTCGTCATCCTATCCACCATTACCCAAATCGAATCGTGTTGTTTTCTGGACTTTGGCAAACTAGTGATAAAGTCCATGTTGATCATCTCCCACTTCCATTCCGGAATTTCTATGTTTTGGGCTAAACCATATGGCCTCTGATGCTCGACTTTTACCTGTTGGCAATTCGGGCACTTAGAAACGAATTCTGCAATATCTCTCTTCATCCTACTCCATCAATAGACTTCCCTCAAGTCATGATACATTTTCGTAGAATCGGGATGGATAGAGTTTCTGGAACTATGCGCTTCAGCCATAATCCTTCCTCGAACACCATCGACATCTGGTACACACAATCTGTTTTGGTATCTCAACACATCATCTCCCCCTTTGGTGAAAACCATCACCCCTTGTTTGTAAACAACTTCCTTCAATCGAAGGAAGACGGGATCCTGATCTTGTTTCTCCTTTACCTTGCCACAAGGGAGGACGTAGACCCATCTCGAATGTTTACTCCACCTTCATTGTTCTCTTCGAGTCGAACTCCCAGTCGGGCTAATCTATGTACCTCCTTCACCAATTCCCTCCTTCCCTCCTCCACATGGGCAGTGCTACCCATAGATAACCTGCTAAGAGCATCAACAACAACATTAGCTTTACCTGGATGGTAGAGGATGCTCATGTCATAGTCCTTGAGTAGTTCAAGCCATCTCCGTTGCCTCAGGTTGAGTTCCTTCTGGCTGAAGACATACTGTAAGCTCTTGTGATCGGTGAATACATCAACATGCACTCCATACAAGTAGCGGCGCCAATTTTTAAGCGCAAACACCACAGCTACCAGTTCAAGGTCATGAGTTGGGTAGTCCCTCTCATGAACCTTAAGCTGTCTGGAAGCATAAGCTATCACTTTCCCCTTCTGCATCAGCACACAACCCAAACCAATTCTGGATGCATCATAGTAGACCACAAAGCCCTCTGTTCCGTCGGGCAAGGTCAGGACACGAGCAGTGGTTAGCTTGGCCTTCAGTTTCTGGAAACTCTCCTCACAAGCATCGGACTATTGGAACTTAGCCTTCTTTTGGGTCAGCTTAGTCAATGGTGATGATATGGATGAGAATCCCTCTACAAACCTTCGATAATAGCCGGCCAAACCCAAGAAGCTTCTTATCTCTGTCGGGGATGTGGCTATGAGCCAATTTTTCACAGCTTCAATCTTTTGGGCGTCAACTTGAATACCATCTCCAGATACAATGTGGCCTAAGAAGGCCACTGATGCAAGCCAAAATTCACATTTAGAGAACTTTGCATACAATACCTGGTCTCTCAAAGTTTGTAAAATGACTCTAAGATGATAGGCGTGCTCCTCTTCATTCTTGGAGTAGACCAGAATATCATCTATGAATACAATCACAAACATATCAAGATATGTTTTAAACACTCGGTTCATGAGATCCATGAAAGCTGTGGGGGCATTTGTCAACCCAAAGGACATGACCAAAAATTCAAAATGGCCATAACTAGTCCGAAAAGCGATCTTCTGAATATCACACTCCCTCACCTTCAATTGATGGTAGCCGTATCTCAGATCTATCTTTGAGAAGCAAGTGGCACCTTGAAGTTGATCAAATAAGTCATCTATTCTGGGAAGAGGGTACTTATTCTTTATGGTGACCTTATTTAGCTGCCTGTAATCGATGCACATTCTAAGGGACCCATCTTTCTTTTGCACAAATAAGACGGGAGCACCCCATGGTAAGACGCTCGGCCTAATGAATCCCTTATCTAACAAGTCTTTTAACTGCTCCTTCAACTCTTTTAACTCAGCCGGAGCCATTCTATATGGAGGGATAGAGATAGGCTGGGTATCAGGGAGAACATCAATCCCAAAGTTGATCTCCCTATCAGGAGGGACTCCAGGTAGATCTTCGGGAAAGTCGTCGGGAAACTCATTGACAATCAGGACCGACTCGAGAGATGGGGACCCAACATTGTCATTTTTCACTCGGACAATGTGATAGATACATCCTTTTGAGATTAGCTTCCTAGCCTTAAGGTAAGAAATAAACTTACCCTTAGGCATAACAGGACTACCCTTCCATTCTATGACAGCTTCATTCAGGAATTTGAACTTAACAATCCGAGTCCTACAATCGATAGAGGCATAACAGACATAAAGCCAGTCCATGCCAAGAATCACATCAAAATCGACCATGTACAACTCAATTAAGTCGGCCAAGGTGTCTTTGTGATAGATTGACACAGTGCAGTCCCTATAGACTCTCTCAGCTAAGACAGAATCACCGACAGAAGTAGCTACACTGAAAGGCTCAAGAAGACATTCAGGAATTTTATTGAATTTACTAGCCACGTAAGGAGTCACAAAAAATAGCGTGGCACCCGGATCTATCAAAACATAACAGTCAAGAGAAGAGACTCGAATCATACCCGTCATGACGTTTGGAGAGTTCTTCTAATCTTGACGACTACCCATGGCATATAGGCAGTTTGTACCTCCACTCATACCTGAAGTAGTGCCCCTCTGATTTCCCCTAGCTGGCGGTGCGGTGGTAGAGAACTGAGCTCTGTCTCCCCATGCTGGACACTCTCTCTGAAAATGGTCTATTTGGCCACACTTATAACAACCAGCCCTTCCCGCTCTGCACTCCCCAAGTGGAGCTTACCACACTTAACGCATGGTATCTTCCCTTGCGAACCTTGACCCATGCTAGCTTGGGATTGAGAACCCTAGGGTCTAAAATTCTGGCGACTCTATCCTTGCCAATTATACCTGTTTTGTGGCATAGGAGCACTGGCAGTAGATGAGGCATAATTGGGAGGCCTCTTCTAGAAGAAGGACCTGTTGCCCTTGTTTTGCCTCTGTTCATTCTCATGGCCCACTGATTTTGCCTTCTTACTCAGATCCTCCTCTCTGTCTTTTCTCTTCTCATCCTCTACCTGTTGAGCATACATCATCAATCTCGAAATATCCATGTCCGAGATTAACAATGCTGCTTTGCACTCCTTCTTCACATGTCTCCCTAATCCGGAGACAAACTTCCTCATCTTTGACCTCATATCTGGGATCATTTCTGGAGCATACCTGGACAGCTGGATGAACTTCAGGCCATACTCCTTAACTGTCATACCTTCTTGTTTTAGGTTCACAAATTCCTCCACTTTCGCTTCCCTCAATTCTCGGGGAAAGAAGTGGTCAAGAAAGGCTTTCTCAAATTCATCCCACCTAGCAGGTTCAGCATCCTCACCCCTACCTTGCTCTCACTGGTTATATCAGATGTTTGCCACATCCTTGAGTTGATAAGACACCAACTCAACCCCCTCAATTTCCGTAGCATGCATAGCTTTCAGAATTTTCCACATCTCATCAATAAAGTTTTGGGGGTCTTCGTCGACTTTAGAACCCGTGAATGCTGGCGGATTCATTCTCAAAAAGTCTCAAATTCTGGCGGCAGCAGACGGCTCTTGGGAACTAGAGCTAAGAGTTGACAAACTCTGGTTACCATTTTGGGCAGCTATTAATTGCGTGAGCATTGCAATCGCCCCACGAAATTTTGCCTCTGATGTGGGTGCAGGCAGAGTAGCAGATACTTGAGGCGCCTCCGCATACCTCGCAGGTCGGCCTCTAGCCTTTGCCGGGCGTACCTCGGATTGGGGCATATCTGCATTTTCGGCATTCCTCTGGCTAGCAGTACGTTTTGGAGGCATTATCTGTAACGTATAAACGCACGAATTAGAAGGGAAGTTTTATAGAGTTTAACTCCATCGCACGAATTCAGAGTACAAAAGAAGGGGAAAAATTCCTAATGCCTTATAGCCTCTTGCTTATAAGTGTGGTGCACAACACGCCCATAAGCAAGACTCTACTAGACACGGCTTCATAGACTCCCTAGGACTCTTGAACTCTGGGCTCTGATACCATATTTGTCACGCCCCGGGAGGGTACTCTAAGCGTGGCTGGCACTCGAAGGCTATTTTTGACCTCCGAGCGAACTACCTAGTAAGGTCACACATTCATTCAATCACATTCTCTTAGCGTAAAACTCAATTAATGATATACTGTTCATAAATTGAGGTTAAGACCAAACAATCGTTGACTCGACAATAATTTTAAAAAGGGTTACTCAAAAGAACAATCCAACATTTCTACACTTCAGTCTATGAAGCCTCTATCTACAATCTAGAAGGTGCCCATGACAAGCCCATTGCTACCAACAATAAAAATAAAGTAAGTGACATCAAAACTATACAAGAAGAGCTCAACATCCTCCGGAACTAGGAGGACTCACCGCTAATTGGGAGTGGATGTGGATCTTCAACGGAGCGCTGGTTGATGATCTCTGGTACCTGTCTCTGCATCATAAAACGATGCAGGCCAAATGGCATCAGTACGTGGAATGTACTGGTATGTAAAATAGCCGAATGAAACGACATAAAGGAAACATCAAATCCATCAGAAACTCAACTCAAAAGAAATAGCAACTCAATCAAGTATCCTAGGTCTAAACAAGAATACGGTTTAGACGGGACCAATTGCATACCATTCAACTCAATCTAACTCAGAGTACTATCAAGACTTATGTAGGAGTTTCTCTTACCCGACAACCATCACTTATGAGCCTGTGATAGTACAACAAGCCGACGTTGTTGCCGAGTCCGTTCATGCTTTGCCAGGGCATGAACGAGTCAACCAATCATGGATCCAATCCCACTAAGTCCTATAATGTCAGGACAAATACTTTTGGGGAAGCATCCAACTTTAATGGTTCAATCCCCTCTTACGTTTGGCGATATAGTTATTGGGTTCGAGTATGGACTTTACTCTTACCCAATTCGGTGCTCGATACTCCTCCTAAGACTCAATGCTCATAAAACTCCATCCAATCAACTCAATCAAATCGTATCGACAAGTCTCATTTAAACCTCGTCAACTCATCAACTCTAGCACACAATTAATCATCTCCAAATCATGTTTTCAAGAGTGAAATTAAATGCACATTTATAACAACTCTCAAACATCACCAACTATTTCCTCTATTCGTTTAATCAATATTTAAGACTCAACACAACCTCAAGGCTTTAAATTAACAATTCAAGCTAAGCAACACTTTTAAGAAAACAATATCATTTATCATAATCTACATAGTCAAGAAAATCAATAAAGCATATTTAACAACTGTTCCTCATCAATTCATATTCACATAAAGGCTCTCTTTAGAAGTTTCTAGACTCAACCTCATCAACATAACAAAAATCACTTCAATAGATAACAAAACTCATTTGAACACAACCTTAGCAAGAAACTCCATTTCTATGGACATTTATCCTCAAAGAAGGTAGGGGGCACATGGGTGGACTCAACCCATGTTTTGGATAGCCTTACATACCTTAGTGAAGACTTGAAGAAAACCTTGATGTTGGGTCTTCAATGGAGAACTCGAATCTTTAAACTCTTGGAAGCAATTCCTTGTTAGAAATGGAGAAGAACAAGAAGAGAGAGAGAGAAAAAGAGGCTCCTAGGGCTTTTTACAGAGAGAGAGAGCTGAAAATATGATCTCAAAATGGTCTAGGGTGATACATATATAATTTAGGACAATTACCAAATTGCCCCTTCTCAAAAAGTTCTGAAAAATAGGTAAAAATGCTCCTGACGCGATAGTGGCACGTCGCGCCATTGCAGCGCCAGGCTGATTACGCCTAAAAACCTGCACATCTTTTAGTGGCGCGCCGCGCCAGGGACCAAACTACTAAGGCACGTTTCTGGCGCGATAGTGGCGTGTCGTGCCCTTATAGCGCCAAGGCCATATTTTCTAGGTTCTGGAATTTGGCTTGAAAAACCCTGCACATCTCATAGTGGCGCGCCGCACCAGGGACCAAACTACTGAGGCATGTTTCTGGCGTGATAGTGGCGCATCGCGCCACTGGGGCGCCAAGCCCATTTTTCCAGAAATTTTTACCCAGGCTTGAAATCCCTGTCGTGCTAGTTCATCTTAAGATCGTCATATCTTTTGACTCTGAACTCCAAAATTTTCGTTCTTGGTGGCGTTGGAAAGAAGACTCGATGAACTTTAATGGTCGTGGGCCACCCATATTGTCTACCTTCAAAAGATAGGGTCGTTAGAAGTCGACCCCTTTAACGAACTCATCCAAAAACTTAGCCACGACGAACCTTTTGGACTTAGCTTGGTCCTAGGGGTTCTTTGTGACCTCACATCACCTCCAACACTCTTGAATTACTCAAGGACTCATCTTAACTCAAGCATATGTTTCACAATAAATGAGTTCGACCTTACACATATACAAGAAAGGTCTGAATCTTAGGAAAATTTTTTGAGGGGTGTTACAAGCAATTTGTTTAATCTATATTACGTAGATGTTCAAAGAAGTCATAATTAAATACATACAAATATATTGAAATAATTATGGATATTTAAGAAAAATCCAGACTCAAATACTTTTAAACACATGTTGATGGTTAATTAACTAGTCTAACATGCTTAAGGTGATATAGACAGACAACTGTTTTAACACCAAATCTAACAAGTCAAATACGGATAATAAAACATGTAGCACATAAGTCCCCTCCCCCGCTTAAGCAACCCCATAAGTTATTTTATTATATATAGTAGTGTTTAAGTACAAATTGAAATAAAAATAATAATTAAACATGAAATATTTATTAAACATAAAAAAAAACTATCCAGCTTTTGTCTCAACCCAAGCGAACTCTTCTTCGTGTCTTGAACTTAATATTCAAGTCCCTGTTAGCACACCAAAAAATACACACACACAAATGCGAGAGAATAAACACAGACAGTGCACAAAAGAAAGTATACAAAAAATGTATTATTTATTTTTAACATGAATGAAAGACTGAATGTTAAAAATTTAAAGTATAGCAAGAATGTTTTGAACAACCCACTGATCTTAATACTTGTAAATCTTCAAATAAAATGGGTAGCATAACACACTATACAAGAATTTATCTTAAGGTTGTCTTGATGGTTCACATACTTCTCAAAAAATAACTCTCCAAAGATAAAGTTTACAGACATATGAATTGAGGAGACATACCCGGATGACTTCCACAGAATGCATAAAGCATTCGAGCAATTCGACTATTTTGAAACTAATAAAAGAACTCTAAATACAAAGAAAAGATCATAGAGGAATTTAAAGTCGATAAAGAACTAACAGGTTGAAGATTATCAAATAATAAAGAGAAGAAGAAGATTCGAGATGTCAACAACAGCCATCACGATCAAAACACTTGAGTAGTAATATTCACCACCAAAAAACAAATACCAAAGGAAAATATGAAAGCATATAAGTAATGTGAAAAGGAGTGGAGAAGAGAAGTTGTTCTCTTTTTTTAGTCAGTAAAATTGTGTAGGAAATGTCCGGTGCATAGAGCCAATGATCAAGTTCAAGTGTTATCTCTTTATAAGGAGAACAGAGGGCATAGTAATAAAAGGTAGAATCAATTAAGAGTGAATCATGAAAGGTCTTTTCCTTAATCACATAAAGAGAATCAATAACATTTACCATAATAAGAATAAGTAAGAACTCAAAGAAATAAGGATTAGAGTTGTTCAATAATAACAAATATTAACTATAAATATTATGAAAAAGGGAAATTGATCAAGGGATACTATATCTTACCATAATTAATTTTGAAAATAAGTAATCAATTAACAAGTCAAATTGTGCTATAATTAAGCTAAAATACACAAAATATTCTTATTTCAACAAGCTACATGATTAATTAAGGAAGTGAGATATGCCGAAATCAGTGAATAATCAAATTCATATCAAAGTTACTCCAAACATCACATCAAATTTTTACCAAATTAGTCCAAGAATCAGCAACTTAACGGTGTAAAAATACAAGGACATTGTTAATCATCAAAATTTCCAAAGGGAATACCTCATGTACAAACGGTTAGAAACATTATTGAACATTTAGAACAAATCAAGGCACCATGATACTTCAACAAAATCAAAACAATCTTGGTATGTCAAACAAAAGAATTCAGAAGGAGGTTGTGGTTAATCTAAAATCCACATACGAATCACTTAAAATAAACAATGATCAATTTATAAAGAAAACAAGTAGTTGAATAGGTGAAATGTCATAAGAAGAACATACTCGGGACAGATCTTTTACGGATCCGTCTCTAAAATAATGAAATCTTGAACTTTGTCTCAGTCGGAGCTCACTTATAACACCCCAAAAGTTTTTTTTAGCAAATACTTAAATTTTTGATTTATCGTATCTTGATAGTAAGGATATATTTTACTTTGCACTTCCTGAATGTGAACTTGACGACATTGAAACTTGTTTAAAGTATTATGGTGTAGTTATATAAACTACTCCTATTATGATTATCTTATTAAATTAATAAATGGACTAGATATTTACAAAAGTGGGCAGCCTTTCTTTTTGTTATCATTTTATTTTATTTATTTCCCTTGGTTCTTATCCTCTCCACCACCCCTCCAATTTTGTTTTCTCCAAAGAAGAAAGACACCAAAACCTCTCTTCTCTCATAATATTCATCTACTAAATCAGTCATCAAGACTTGCCTTGGTTGAGCCCCAAATAACTCCACACGATTGAGGTAAGTTACAAACTCATTTTTGGACTGGACTGCTGTTAGTGTTTTTAGCATAATCCCTTGTATAAAGCTTCTTTTTAAGTGATTCAAGATTTTCTAGAAAGATATTTCATCTTCCTACAACTTTCGTTCATGACCCAAAACCCTATTTGTCCTGTATTTACTTGAAACTGGACGGGGAAGTACAAGGCAGGTGCTGCCCAGAATTATGTTTTTGCAAACTCTACATGTACTGCTGTTAGTATTTTGAGCATATCTTTTTATAAACAATGATTTTTGTGGTTATTTATTTTGGATTACAAACTTAAGACATAGATCTAAAAGTTTTATGAAGGATATAAGGTCCAGTTTTGTCATTTTTATTTTCAAATTTTGGTTACAACCTGAGGTACTTGGCTTGCCGAAGTTACTGTTTTGGTAACATAGTTCGGTTGAAAATATGTTAGGCTTACTTTTACTGATAAATCTTATTTTATGTCAATATTATGGATATTCTGGAAATTTAAGAGGATATTTAATGATATTTTTAAGGTTGTTTATATCGTGTACAAGTTGAGGAACTTGAGACATTGGTTGGTCTACGGTTTGAACTCTTGAAGTCGTGTTGGATTGTTGTATGCTAAAAAGCTGAGGTTTGTGTATAAACTCTTGTTACCTGTTAGTATATTTGAAATCCTATCTTGGTATGTTTGTTATTTCTTGAAATTTGTATTGTCATGTTGGTATATTTGAAAATTTGCAAGACACTTGTTTAACTCGCCCACTTGTACGGATTGCTCGATCACTTGACATTCTTGTGGACTTTGTCCTTCTTATGGCTGTGACTTTTTCACTATTGGCATGCCTCTTGTTTCGAACCCTTTGCCATCTTGACTATGAATTTTTAGTTCGTCTTAAATATGGAAGTTGTCCATTTTAAGTACGAATTAGGAAGCCATTTTTAATATAGTTCTTGGTTCTCTTGATTATTGGTTCTTTACCCTTCTTGATATAGGACTACGGTCCTTCTTGATACTTGATCATGTTTGGTGTGACGGCATGACGTACATATTGGGCAAAACTTGATGCTAAATCTTATAAATATGCTTTTATGAATTATTGACACTTAAACTTTTATATATAGAACTTGATACTCATAATATATTTGTTGTCTTGATTTATTTATTATGTGTACATTTGTGCTTCTCATGACTTGAGAAAATAAATTGGAGAACCTAAAGGCTTCAAACTTGTAGTTTTGCACCACTAAGCTTTATGCTTAGCGATAGTTGTTTATATCGTAGGAAATGTCTGAGAAGATGCTTGAGGTTGGCCATTGGAGATAAGGTTTTGGAAGCTTTAAGGAAGATCACATTTGCATATAGGCATCTATATTTTATAGTATTTTGGGACATATATATGATCTAAGGGGTGCTTGTGTATATGTATTTATGTATTTATTTGTGAGGGTTGACCCATTCATGACACCATGGATTGTACTTAAAGTTGGTTGCTTGTTTTGTTATTTTGGGGTGTGTAAATTTTCAAATCTTATGATGTACTAAATTTACCTTTGGAGTTGGAATATTTTGATGAAGCATGAATTAGTTAACCTTGGGTACTTATAAGTTGGTAATAGTTTATAGCATGAATTGTAGTGATAAGGAATAATACATGCATGTCTCGTAAGTTAGTTTCTTAAATTATTTTGAAAGGTCTCCCCGTCTTAAATTGGAACTTTTATTTGATTTAGTTGAGATGAAAGAATTTTAAACTGGCCATTACACCTTTAACTATTTTTAAATGGGTCAAATTTCACTACTAGATTATATAAATAGGCCTTACGGAAAGTTTTTTTAAAATGTCACGAGTTTTATATACGTTTTTTTAGTAGTAGCATCCTCCTTGGAGGGTCGCTACATCACTGAACAACGTTTGGTTGCTGTTGACTTTCTACTGTCGCCGGTGTGCATGGCGGCATTGGCTAGTTGGTATCCACCGGTCATGGTGTATCAACGATGGAGAGTGAGAGAAGGACGACGGCATCTCTAGTCTTCACTGACGAGAGTGCAACAGCGAGAGAGGAGAGTGAGGGAGAAATATCGACGAGGGTGAGAGAGAGTGGGTGAGGTGGTGGTTGTCTCCATTTTTTTTGGAGAGATGGGGGAAGACACGGCAGTGTGCTCATCGGAGGAGATGGGAGAAGCGGCGAAGGTTGTCTATCCGATGAGAGAGACAGAAGCGATGGTCTTAACAGTGTTGGGGCGAGGAGTTTTCTCCGATAAAGGTGTGCAGTGGTTTTTGTGAGTTGAGAAGTGGCATTCATGGTGGGTTTCATAGTAGGCGGGAGAGAGGGGACGATCAACGGAGGGAGAGATAGCATAGGGGTCGGCGTGAGAGAGAGAGATGTGAGGGGCAGTTCCTTTTTCTCTGAGAAAGACGAAGAGTGATTAGCTTATGGCTTTTTAGGGTTGAAAATAGGAAAATAGGAATGAAGATTAATTTGGTCCATTTGATCAAAGAAACGGACGGTTAGGAATGAAAATTGGGGTTTAAAATTGAGCCACATTGGATTCACATGGGCTTCAATTAAAATGAATTGTAAATAATAGGCTAGAATTGATATAAAATTAAATAGAAAAGGCTATGGTTTAAATAATTTGGAGAAAATTGAATGGTTTGCTATTTAATTAATAAAAAATACTACACATATAAAGTAAGTAAATAAATAATAATTTTTCATATAAAAGAATTACATTTCATAATATATTATAAATGTATACATATTACATAGTAAATAAGAACTTAAAATTTGAAACTTATATAAAATCTTTATTCTAAATTAAAAATTCATAAAAAATGAATGAATAAGTGAAAATAATAATTAAAAAATAATAATAATAACATACTAAATAAATACTTAAAAATTTGAATGTACGAAAAATCATAAAAAAATTAATAATAGTTAAATAATTATATGAACAACAATAATAATTATTATTATTAATAATAATAATAATAATAATAATTTTAAATTGTGAACGCCAAGATATGTAATTAATCGGATAAAAAAATTAAACATAAAAATAAAATAGACAAGTTTTAAACTACTTACTCAATCAAATAGCAATTCGAAATCGATTATAGGTCGGTCAAAATTGGGTGTCAACAGTATTCATTTCTATTGTGTCTGATAGAGGTACACAATTTACCTCTTATTTCTACAGTTCTATGCAGGAACATATGGGTACCAAGTTTGAGTTGAGTATTGTTTTTCATCGTCAGACCAATGGTCAGTCAGGGTATTCAGGTGCTTCAAGACATGTTTCGAGCTTGTGTCATAGACTTTAGTGGTCATTGGAACCAATCCCTACCTCTTGGCGGAGTTTGCTTATAACAACAACTACTATTCCAGCATCCAGCTGGCACCATTTAAGGCTTTGTATGGGAGGAGGTGTAGATTTCCCATGAGATAGTTTGATTCTTTTGGGGTATGACCTTGGGATACCGATTTGTTGAGAGACTCCATGGATAGGGTGAGGTTGATTTAGCAATGCCTTATGACTACCTAGAGTAGGCAGAGAAGCTATGCAGATAGGCGTGTTCGTGATGTGTCCTTTTCCATTGGTGAGCGATTATTGCTCATGGTGTCACCCACTAGGGGAGTGACGAGGTTTGGGAAGAAAAGGAAGTTCAATCTGAGGTTTATTGGTCCTTTTGAGATTTTTGAGAAGTATGCGGGGTTAGCCTATAAATTGGTCTTGCCTCCAAACCTTTCAACGGTACATCTCGTGTTTCATGTATCGATGCATAAGCGATACCGATATGATCATTCTTATGTGATTCAGTGGGATTTGGTTTCTTTGGATCAAGATTTTTCCTTTGAGGAAGAGTCTGTTGCTATCTTGGATAGATAGACTAGACAGTAGATATCAAAGCTTATTGATTCAGTGAAGGTACAGTGGAGTTACCAACCTGTTGAGAAGCCTAATGGAAAGTGGATTCTGGCATGCATTGCAGATACCCTCAGCTTTTCCCTTCTTCAGGTATCTTACTTTGCTTTTCATTCAAGGAAGTGTAATATCCAATTCTTGAAAAATTGCTTTTTTATGTAAAATGACTAATTTTCCCTTCCCTTTAGCAGTTTTCATGCTTTGTTTATGTTTCAGGAATGATTTGTGTATTTTCCTATGCGATTAGAAGAGATTTTGGTGATAGTTTTTAGGCTTTGGGTGGAATTTTAATGAGATAGTTGACTTTGGTCAATATTTCGAGATCAAAGCATATGATGGTGATTTTGTAAGTTCAGTTGCATCCGAAATATTGATTTTGGTCTAGTAGGGTGGTTGGTTAGAGACCCAAGACCTTAGAGTTAGTTTTGAATATTTAGTCTACCAGTTGAGTTTTAGTCCTAAAAGAGGTCCGTAGGGGTATTTTGTTCATAACAATCTTTTTTCAAAAATTTGATAATTCCATTGGCTCCAAAACATATTTTATGATCAATTTAGACTATTGGTTCATGTTTATAGGGTTCTGAATGAGTTCTGTGGGTCAAAAACTTATTTTAAAGGTGTTGTTGTAAGTTGAACGTGGTCAATGTGCTCGACAGACCATTTTTGATTGAAAATAGCCCATATTTTAGGTTTTCTTCCTCGTTTTTCTCATTTCCTGCATTGTTACGCAATTGGAGCTTAGGAGAGGCAATTTTTGAAGCAATCTTTTGAGGAAATTCGTTGCAGTAAGTCTTTTTATCATTTGAAAATCATTTCCTAATAATTTCATTTTCCAAAAACATTTCAAAATCAAGATATCAATGTGGGTTTTGGGGTTTTCTCCTAAATTTCAAAATTAGTAATTTCATGATTTCGAACTTGATTTCTACTCGATTTTAATGAGTTTTCAACCATTAACTCCCCTCTTGATGTGTAGAACCTGATTTTCAAGTAACATTCTAGTTTTACCCTTTTCGTTTTCGAGGTAGTTTTTGAATGATTTTGACCCCAGTTCTTAAACCTTATAATATGGATACCTTTGAATTCATTTTGATGAATTAATTCCATTTTTGATAGTAGGGGATTATTTCAAAGTCGGTATTTGAGGTTGAAGCTCTGATAGAGTACTCGGGTGAAGTTTTCAGTCTTTGAGGTAGGTTTGACTATCCTTCTTTGAGACTGGAATAAAGTAATTGATTGTTCTTATGTCATAGGCTTTGGGATGTGATCATAATATGAATTGGGATTTTGATTATATTGTGATGTCCATGTGGGTGCTTGATTATATTGTGTTGCCGATGTGGGGCTTATTTGTGTGGTTTAGCTTGTGTGGGGGCCTTATTTGTTATTTAATTCGATTTGATTTGTGAGCATGTGATTCATGATTTGCCTATGAGAGAGGCTTCTAACACTATTTAAATTTAGTGCCAGAGTGAAGGGTTACGTTGGAATTTTGATCACACTTTGAGTAAATGAAACGCTTTCCAAAAAGATGACACAAATTTCAAATGAACTATTTCCCACTATTTTTCTTATGAGGGTGTATATCATGATTTGGTTGAGTTTTGAGAACTTTGAACCTTTTGATACATGTTAAGTTGATTGTTGCCTCCATGTTATATGTGTTATGATGCATTCATTCTCCTTCATCATATCATTGTTCTTGGGAAGTTGAGAAATGTGAAAATTCTTTTTAAAAAGAAAATGAGACACATTTTTATATCCTTGACCACGAGTTAGGTAACAAGTTGATGAGACATTGAGATTGTGTGATTGATATATGAGTCCTGCATGGGTCATTGTCTGGAAGCCTTTGCTCGATAGGGTATATACGACAACCTTAATTCCACCGTATCACCTCATCATTGCATCATCTCATTGCATTGCATTGATCTTTGAGTTATTTGATTTGTCTGATGATACATGATACTTTGTTGATTTTATGTATTTACTTTACTCGTGTTGTTTGTTATAAATTGGCGGCATCGATGTTGGAAACTTTTTTGTATGCAGGTGGAAGCGTTTCTTAGTTTATTTCATAAGTTTGATTAATTCCTTATACTCAGTCGATCAAATCTACTAAGTACATGTGGATTATACTCACGCCTACTTCTGTGTCATTATTATGCAAATTCTTGTTAGGATATCCCTCACGGTGTTTAATCATATCTAGCTTTTGGGATTCACGTTTAGAGTGGTCATGAGATCCCGTGTTCCAGATTACCATCAGTTTCATCTACTATGTCGGTCTTTATTTCTATTTAGAGACTTGTGATGTACTTAATACTCAAAAAATGTATTAGATACTCTTTATAATTATGACACCGAATTTTAGAAAATTCTTCGTTATACTTCTTTTGTTTTTATTTGCGGCCTAATTTTTTCTTTGGAAGTTTCGTATGTGATTTATTGTTTCGCTTACTCATCAGGTGGGATTTTGGGATATGTGTCATCATAACCTCAGTTTTTGGGTTGTGAAAACTAGCCTAATTCGAATCTGCAAGAAAAAAATATGTACTCCCTCTTGTTTCAAAAAGAGTGGCCTAGTTTGAGTTGACACTAAGTTTAATATTAAGAGAAGACTTTTGCCATATCATCACAAATATACATAAACTACCGATTATATCCTTCAGTGAACAAGAATAATTTTTAAACGAATTTTATGGAAAAAAAAAAGAAAAAGTGAAAAGATACATTTCAATGCCAAAAAGTTTGTTCAAATATACACTTTTGACATGTCTTGCCTCTCTCTCATTGACATTAAATGTGCATCCATTTTTAATCTTCTTAAGTTTCTCTTTCTCTCCCATAAATCATTCTTCAATTTCCTTTTCTTTTCTTTTTTAATTTTGCACCATTATCCAAATCTCTCTATTTCTCGAAGAACAAAGCTTAACTTAGTGAAGATTAACAATACGTAAATTTTTTAATAATTACAGGTCGGTTTATTTATTTTTTTCAACAATTATAGATTGGTTTGCTGCCATGTGACCAGGAGGACAAGGGTTCAAGCCTTGGAAACAGCCTCTGGCAGAAATGCAAGGTAAAGCTGCGTACAATAGACCCTTGTGGTCAGGCCCTTCTCCGGACTCCGCGCATAGCGGGAGCTTTAGTGCACCGAGCTGCCCTTTATTCTTCTTTTTTTAAAAAAAAAAATTACTCGTGATTTCCTAGTCTATATAGCCTCCAACAATGATTATAGAATTTGGAGGGTAATTTTTCATTTCCCTCCATGGCGTCAAGCAATTTTGCTAAATATTTTCAATGTATTGATAATAAGATTATGTATTTATAAAGATGTTGAGACTTTTTATCCTTTCTTACATGGAGTAATTTAACTGTTATGTTGCATATTTTTCTTCATCTCTGATTTAATCTCCTACTATATGTTGTAAATATAAAAATAATGAACTCACAACTAGAATCAATAACAGTGAATTCAAGAATAAAATGTAAGGACCGTCATGCAATTGGTGAATGACTTTTGAAAGAAAGTAAAGCAGCGCGTCTCTGATTGTGTCTGTAAAGCAAGCTGTAGAGAATTATTTCACACTTCAGAAAGGATGGTCAAACGAATTTGAAGACAAAAAAGGTTATCTCTTGTCAATGGCACAACATTAGATCTTTTATCAAGACTTGTTCGTACAGTTGGGAGAAAACGAATTCAAATCGATATTAATCGAATAAAAGAATTTTTTTTCTTTATCGCCAAACGAATATTCGTTCTTTAGCATGTGCTACTAACTTATCAGTATCAACTCTTTTTCAGCGTATCAAAGAAAATGTTATGAGGGAACACACAAATGCTATAAAGACTCATCTGACAGAGAAAAATAAAAAGGTAAGGGTTCAATTTTGTTAATCAATGCTTGATTCGGATGCACTTCATTCGAATTCAAAATTTTCAGATATGTTTAATTATGTTCATATAGATAAAAAATGTTTTTTTTTCTATCCAAGAAATGTGAAAGGTATTATCTCCTCCCAGAAGAACTAGAGTCTAACCCATACAGATCATGTAAAAGTAAGAACTTTATTACCAAAGTTATGTTCATGGATGTTGTTGCACGTCCTAGATTCGATTAAAATGGAGTTGAGTTATTCTCAATAAAAATAGAAATTTTTCCTTTTGTGGTGAAGGAGGAAGTCAAGAGAAATAGCAAAAGTTGAGTTGCGAAAACTTTAGAAACAAAATCTATTTTATCTGTGACTAAAGATATCACGAGGGCTTGCTTGATCGAAAAAGTTCTTCCAACAGTTAGATTGAAATGGCCAATTTCAAAGTCAAATATCTTCATTTTCATCCAACAAGATAATGCAAGGCCTCATATTGATATAAACGATATGGCATTTAACGAAGCTGCTCGAGAAGGTAGATTTGATATTAGACTCTGCTTTCAACCTCCTAATAGCCTGGATTTAAATGTTTTAGATCTTGAATTTTTAAAGCTATTTAATCCCTTCAGTATCTAAAGGCTCATTTAACCATTAATGAGTTGATAAATGCAATCGAAACATCTTTTAATAATGAAAGTGAAGCGACTCAATCATGTGTCTTTAACTTTGCAATCTTGCATGATTGAGGTGATGAAAGCTAAGAGAGGGAACAACTACAAAGTGCCACACATGATGAAAGGAAGACTAGAATGAGAAGAAAATCTTCCGATCCAACTTTATTATGATATTGCCGTTGTCAATGAAGCCAATGCTCTGATTCAAATGTGATATGAGATGTAAGCATGCCAATGCTAGTAAGAGTACAATTTATTTTTGAATATTTCTATATTTTGTATAGTGGGGCATCTTGTATTTTTTGATGCGGCCTCTTTTTGGTATAACTTCCTACATGTAGATGACTTTTTTTGTATAAGCTCCTACATATAGATGACCTCTTCGTTGTATAAGTTGCTACATGTTGGTGGCCTTTTTTATTTACATTTAAAGTTATTGTAAATATTAGAATTATATTGAATTTAAATCTGTAAATTAATTTAGACTATATTAAATTCAAGAAAATAGTCCAAATGATGTAGCAATCCAAGTCAAATAAATAATCCACTAAAAGCACACCATGTGTCAAAGTTATGTGGCAATCCAAGTCAAATTAAATGAGCCACTAAAATCACATCACGTGTCAAAGTTATATGACAATCCAAGTCAAATTAAATGAGTCATTAGAATCATGTCATGTGTCAAAATTATGTGACAATCCAAGTCAAATTAAATAAGCCACAAAAATCATGCCAGTGTCAAAGTTATGTGGCAATCTAAGTCAAATTAAACGAGCCACTAGAATAATGCCACGTGTATATGTGACATGTTCTGACCAATTAAATCAAAGCTCTTCACCAAAGAAATCTGATTGGTCAATCCAAACCAACCAATCAAATCACACTCTCATACCACTCCCTACAACTATAAATAAGGGTCCTCATTATTCTCAGAGTTTTTTTTTCAAGAACAAGAAGCAAGAAGAGAGCTCGTGGATCAAAGACCGCTAATTCTCTACAAAGCTACAAAGTTCAAGTAATCAAATTCAAGTTCAATTTCAAGATCAAGAACGAACGAAAATATCAAAAAATTTGAGATCAAGTTACTTGTTCATATTTATTACTCGTCATAATCGTACAAGTATTCGTGACGAATAATTCAAATCTAAATTTGAAGACGAAGATTCAAGATCAAGTTATTCAAGCCTTTGACTCTAAATCAAATTCAAGTTCAACATATTTCATATTATTTGAAGAATCAGAGGATTATTATAGAGATTGTAACACGCACTACATTTTGAAATCAAATATTACACTTTGTTACTCCAATTTTCCGATCTTGATTATTTATTTTTCTCAGCTCGAAAATTTATTGTTTATAAATTTTGGCACACCCGGTGGGACCATCTCTACCTCTCATCTCTTTACATCGATCATCAAACTTCAAGAATACTTAAATGGCATATAAGAAGTTTGACTCCAGGACTATTGTTTCTAAGGCTACTGATTCCAAGTTTTCCTCTAAGATGGAGAACATACTGGATACTACTATGGGAAGTTTGGATCCATCACTAGGAACAAAGAAAACTGTTAGGACAACTAGCACTTTAAGTGTCGTCCGCATCAGTTCTAACTTTTTATCTTCCATCTTCAAAGGGGGCAAGATTCTCTCCGAATGAATTAGAAGAAGGAGAGAATATAGTTGGTATTGTTGAAAAGACGTTGGCTCGACTTAGTCCTTTTAGTACAAGAAATTATACTATTTAAGATGAAGAGGATGTCTTGATCACTAGATCTGCCCCAGTCACGTAACTGATTTCAAATAAATTTCAATTTGAGGGAAAAATTGTGCTTTACTCCATCATCTATAACGGTCATCCAAGCGATGATGACTAACGCCTCAATTGTTGAAGAATAACTGGCGAGTTTGACAAAGGCAATTAAAGGTCTAACAAAATATGTGCAAGATCATGATAATCAAATTGCCAAATTAACGGATAGAGTTGAAAATGTTATGGAGGGGGACTCAAGTCATGCACCTGAAAAACGTCCCATGATACAAAAAAGGGAGATTCAGTTACAAAGCAAATAATTGTGGGTGATGAGCTGCAAATATCCGCTGAAGGAGGAATTCCTATTTATCAATTGAAGGACTTCATTATAGGAACTATCAAAGATAAGTATGATGTGTCTTCAAATTCATCATTTGCGTATGCAAAGTCATACACTTCAAGAATCGATGTTTTGAAGATGCCTACAGGTTATCAACCTCCAAAATTTTAACAATTTGACGGAAAGGGAAATCAAAGCAACACATTGCCCATTTTGTTGAAACTTGTAATAATCTTGGAACATATGGAGATTATCTGGTCAAACAATTTGTGCACTCCTTACAAGGAAATGCCTTTGACTAGTATACGGATCTCGAGGCTAGCTCTATTGATAGTTGGAAACAACTTGAGCATGAATTTCTCAATCGTTTCTATAGCACAAGGCATACTGTGAGCATGGTTTAACTCACAAATACACGTCAATGGGAAGATGAATATGTCATCGAGTTTATCAACCGATGGAGAAATGCAAGCCTCAATTATAAGGATAGGCTTAGTGAAACTTCCGGAATAGAAATGTGTATTCAAGGAATGCATTGGGGACTTCGCTATATCTTATAGGGTATTAAACCCAAATTATTTGAGGAACTAGCCATACATGCTCATGATATGGAGTTGAGCATGTCTGTAAAGAAAAATTGAAGGACCACTTATTTATGAGCCTCGCAAGGGAAAAGATAAAATGGAGGTAAAGATAGGAGGAAAATCGGCACCTAATTTTGGAAATAAAGAGTCTAGGAATGTTAATGTCGTACCTTTGAAAGTGGCTACAAATCTAAACAAGAATCCAAGGGTGAAGACCACGACTTTTCAGAATAACGTTGGTACAAAGCTGACTTTGAAGGAAATGCAGGAAAAAGAGTATCCTTTCTTGGACTCAGATGTTCCAGCAATTTTTGAAGAGCTTCTGGAATTAAAACTCTTTGAGCTACCTGAAATGAAACGTCCAGATGAGGCTGGGAGGACTAATGATCCAAATTACTGCAAATATCACTGTTTGATGGGCCATCCTATCGAAAAGTGTTTTATCTTTAAGGAAAAGATCATGGACTTGGCCCATGAAGGAAAGATATTGCTTGAAGATGAGAAGGAGAGTTCAAATTAAGTCTCTGTCACTTTTGGTTCACTCGACCTCATAGTTCTTTGCAACTTTATCGAAATACATGATAGTGGTGATGACCTAGCCACATCACCACCACAAATGATTAAATTTGGTGACTTCAAACCAATAGATGTTAATGCATCATCGCTTGTTCCTTTGATGAATAAAGTAATAAGGGAAGATAAACCTCTAGAGGAAAACCAATCTTGCGATGCTTATACTTATGATGAAGGATGGATTTTAGTGACATGAGGAAGACGTTGTAAAACGAGCTTGGAAAGAGAACCAAGTAAGCAAGTGACAAGAGCAAAGATGAAGAAACTACCTAAAACTCAAAGGGTAAATAAGAATGTGAAGAATTCAAGAGTTGGGGGAAATTACTATCAAAAGCAACATTCTCCAGTGACATTAGAGGAATTCTTGCCAAGTTGGTTTCGTGAAAAGATTTCTCATTGTGACACCAAGGCCTCGTGTTGTAACATTGATAAAGAAGAGACAATGGGAGAAAGCTCATCGCCATCATTACCTCCATCACATGAAGGCCCTATAAAGCCTTACTCTGAAGAAGTAGATACTTCTGATGCGAAGTTTACATTCACTAATGATGATCTTTTATTGGGTGAAGTGTTGCATAATCGTCCTTTATATATGGTAGGTTTTGTATGTGGACATAAAGTAAATAGGATCATGGTGGATGATGGATCTGGGGTCAATATTCTCCCTATTCGTACTGTGAAGGAACTTGGAATCCCGATAAATGAACTGTTTAAAAGTCATCTAATGATTCAAGGATTTAACCAAGGGGGGCAGAGAGCCATTTGTGTTGTCAAATTAGATATAACGATGGAAGATATGCGTTTGAGTGCATGGATGCATGTTATTGACTCAAAGACCTCATATAATATCGTGTTAGAAAGGCCATGGATACATGAGAACAAAGTGGTGCCTTCTACCTACCATCAATATTTCAAATACTTTGAAGATGGGGTTCAAAAGAAGGTAGTTATGGATGATGAACCTTTCACCAAGAAAGAAGCACACTTTGCTGATGCAAAATTCTACTTAAAGAATCATGTTTCAAAAAAAGTCAAAGTTGATTATGCGATACCTGCTGACATATCAAAAAAGGTTGATGTAGCACTTGATAATGCGAGGGTCATGATTGAAAAGAGTAAAACGCTTTCAGATATGAGTAAAGTACTTAAGATAAGTGAGGCATCTTCAAGTAAGAGAATGATTCCTATTTCTCACTATGTCCCAAAGACAAACAAAGTCAAGATCCCACCCTCTGAGTTGCAGAGTAGGAAGTTGACATTCCCTATCAAGCAAATTGATGCAATTAAATCACCTTCAAAAATGATAGAAGGATTTGTCAGACCATCGAATCATGATTCACATAAATCACTTCCTAAAAAGCGTACAAATGAGGGTTTTGACCCGAATGCATATAAGTTATTGGTAAAAGCAGGATACAATCCCAATGAAGCTTCTAAAGTAGGGAAGCTTCCAAATGAAGTTATTGAAAGGGCAAATCATGGCCTAAATCCAACTCAAAGGATGATGTTAGAGAGAGGGTATGACGTCAAGAAATTACGCGAAGGCTTGGGTTACAAACAACCATCACCAATTTGAATCTCTATAAAAAGAATGAGCATCAACTATATTACCCCTATGGAAGAACCAATGATGTTCAACAAGAAGTCTTCTGTGTTTGATCAACTTATGGCATGACTCCTAACATTTCTGCATTTGATCGGCTAATAGAATCAACTCCAAAAACTTCAGTGTTTGATCGATTGGGACCAATGAAGAAGAAATACAAGCGCCGAGGAAATTATAGAATAATAGAAGAACGGGTACATGCTCGGGAGTATAATTCACCCAAGAATTGGCCTGGTTTGATTCCTTCTAGAATTAGGTGAGAAACAAAACTTGTAGTTTCATGTGGAGATGTCCTGAGAGCAATAACTCATACCATAGTTCACACTAGGAAGCGAGATGAAGATGAATAAAGTGTGGGATCATCAAATCACATCATAATTTATGACGAAGAAAGTACTTCACTATATGCAAAAATTGAGGATGGGTTTGTTGATATTCATGCATGCCATCACATATCTTTTAATGATGGTGATCCTCAAGAAGATGAGGATGCTGAAGATGCGCCACCTGAACTTGAGGAAAGGATAAAGAATATTGTTGATGCATTGAAGGAAGTAAATCTTGCGGTTGATGATGATATAAGGCCTACATATGTAAGTGCTTCACTGGATGACGATGAAGAGAAGAAATATATTGAGTTGTTTATGGAATTTAGGTATGTATTTTCTTGGAGTTACAAAGAGATATCAAGATTAGACCCTAAAGTTGCAGCTCATCGTCTTGCTATGAAATGAGGCACTCGTCCTGTTAAACAAGCGCAACGTCGCTTTAGACCTGAACTGGTTCCTTTGATCGAAACTGAAGTTAACAAGCTTATTAAAGCAGGTTTCATTCGTGAAGTCAAATATCCTACATGGATTTCAAGAATTGTACTTGTAAGAAAGAAGAATGGCCAAATACAAGTTTTTGTTGACTTTAGAGATCTTAATAATGGATGCCCTAAGGATGAATTTCCTCTTCCAGTCCCTGAGCTTATGATTGATGCCACAACTGGATACGAGGCAATGTCTTTCATGAATGGTTCATCTGGATACAATCAAATTCGCATGGTACCAAGGGATGAAGAACTTATTGCATTTCGCACTTCTAAAGGTATATATTGCTACAAAGTAATGTCTTTTGGTTTAAAAAATGCTGGAGCCACTTATCAACGAGCCATGTAGAATATTTTTGATGACATGCTTCATAAAAATGTTGAGTACTATGTTGATGACTTAGTGGTGAAATCAAAGAAGAGTGATGACCACTTGCAAGATTTGAGAATGGTGTTCAAATGACTTCGAAGATACGAACTCAAAATGAACCCTTTAAAATGTGTCTTTGGAGTTACTTCAGAAAAGTTTCTCAGTTTTATTATTCGACATCGAGGAATAGAGATTGACCAAGATAAGATAGATGTTATTTTGAAAATGCCTGAGCCAAAAAATATTCATGAGTTGAAAGGCTTACAAGGAAAATTAGCATATCTTAGGAGGTTTATCTCAAATTTGGCTGGGAGATGTCAACCATTCAGTCGCCTTATGAAGAAAGATGTTCCTTTTGAATGGGACCAAGCTTGTATCAATGCTTTCAAGAACATAAAGTCTTATATGATAAAACCTCCAGTACTTGTAGCTCCTATACCGGTAAACCATTGATTTTATACATTGCAGTACAAGAAAGGTCAGTAGGAGCACTTCTCGCACAAGAAAATAATAAAGGGAAAGAAAATGACATATATTACTTGAGTAGGATGATGACATAAAATGAGATCAAGTATTCACCTATTGAGAAGTTATGTTTGGCACTCGTATTCTCGATTCAGAAGATAAAGCATTACTTCCAAGCTTATATTGTGCAACTTGTCTCTAAAGCGAATCCTATCAAGTTTGTGATGTCCAAGCCTGTCTTAAGTGATATACTAGCAAGGTGCTACCTCCAGTTTCAATAATTTGAAATTGTGTATATATCTCAGAAGGCAGTAAAAGGACAAGTACTAGCAGATTTCTTGGTCAATCATCCAATTCTGAATAATTGAGAGTTATCTGATGAATTACCTGATGAAGACGCAATGCTAGTGAAAATTCAGCCACCTTGGATGATGTATTTTGATGGTGATGCACATCGTGAAGGAGCCTGTGCTGGAGTGGTATTTGTCACTTCCCATGGACAAGTTTTGTCGTACTCCTTCACTCTAACACAACACTGCTCCAATAATATTGTTGAATATCAAGCACTCTTACTTGGGCTTGAAATGACCATTGATATAAAACAATTGCAACTACAAGTTTTTGGGGATTCCAAGTTGGTGATCAATCAAGTCTTGGGTAATTATGAAGTAAAGAAGCCTGAGTTAATCCCATACTGCAATTATTCTCAAAAGATGATAGGATGGCTTGGAGAGGTGACTATTCAACATGTCCCAAGAAAGGAAAATAAAAAGGCTCATGCGTTGGCAGCTTTGGCTTCTGCATTAGTTTCGCTTGATGAAATGCAAGTTGTGGTTTGCCAAAGATGGACAACTCCGCCTCCAGATGAGCATGAAGAAGAATTTCAACAAGTTATCGCCACTTCAGAGGTTGAAATTGGCGATTGGCGACAACTAATAATAGATTATTTGTGTTATGAAATATTGCCAGAAAACCTTCGAAGAAAGACAGAGATCCGACGACAAGCCCCTCGTTTTCTTTATTACAAAAATATACTTTACAGGCGATCGTTCGATGGAGTTCTCTTACGATATTTGGGGACAGATGAATCTACTCAAGCTATGCAAGAAATACATTCTGGAGTATGCGGAGCGCATCAATTTGGGCTAAAACTTTATTTTCACATAAAAATGATGGGATATTACTAGCAAAGGTGAAAGATTGCCTGGATTACGTCTGAAGATGTAAAGCTTGCCAATTCTATGCGAATTTTATACATCAACCCCCAAAAGTATAACACCCAACAATTGCCTCATGGTCATTTGAAGGTTGAGGTTTGGATGTTGTTGGACCGTTGCCTAAGTCCTCGGGTGGACATTTGTACATCTTGGCTGCAACTGACTACTTCTCAAAATGGACAGAAGCTGTTTCTCTTAGAGAAGTAAAGAAAGAGAATGTCACTAACTTTATTCAAGTTAATATTATCTACCATTTTGGTATTCCTCGATACATATTGACAGATAATGGCAAGCCATTTGATAACAAGTTAATGACGAAGATATGTGATCTTTTTGGCTTTAAGCAACGCAATTCCTCTATGTATTATGCGGCTGCTAATGGTCTTGTTGAAGCATTTAACAAGACACTTTGCAACTTATTGAAGAAAGTTATTTCCAAGTCTAAGAGAGATTGACATGAAAGAATGGAAGAGGCTCTTTGGGCATATAGGACTACGTATCACACGCCAACATAAGCGACTCCCTATTCTCTTATTTATAGAGTTGAAGCAGCTCTTCCACTTGAACGTCAAATCCCGTCATTGTGCCTTGCCATTCAAGAAGGGCTCACTGATGAAGAAAATTCTCGATTACGCCTTGAAGAATTTGAGGCTCTTGATGAAAAAAGATTAGAGGCCCAAAAAAGTCTGGAATGTTATCAAGCTCGTCTAGCTCGATCTTTTAATAAGAAGGTTCATCTTAGATACTTCCAAGTGGGTGATCAAGTTCTTGTTGTAAGAAGGACCATTATTACTTCTCGTCGACCTGGAAGCAAGTTCTCCGGTAAATGGGATGGACCATATGTGGTACAAGAAGTATACTCAAGTAGCGCTTACAAACTAGTTGACTCAGAAGGATTGCGCATTGGCCCTATTAATTGAAAGTTCATAAAGAGATACTATCCTTGAAGAAAAGAAACGCACTTCTTAAGGTACGAGTATAAACTGCATGTTACTCCTGGCCCATAAGAGTATAAACTATGCACGGCACCAAAAAAAATATCCGCTAGGTTGAAAATCTCGAAAGAGGCGGCCTAGGCAAAAGTTAAGACAAAAATAAATAAATAAATAAATAATCACTGACTTGATCCTTTTCACTGAGATACGTAGGCACTTGGAATTACATTCTGAGTTCAGGTACATGAGTATCCAAAGAACTCATAGTCCCTCTTGACCCTCTTCACCGTAGTCCGTAAGTTACATCCTAAGTTTAGTCTCATAAGTTCAAAAAAAATAGGGCACGCTATTATTTGAGCATCATAATGTTCTTGTAGATTATCATATATAATGTGTGAATTAGAGAAGGCCAATCAAGACAGAATTTGATTTGACTTCAAAGAAGTATTTATACAAATTCATAAAGCTATTAGTTGTGATTATTGTACACAGTGTAATTCTATGAACCTTTTTTCCAGCTTCTCTACGCTGAGATATGAATATTTTTTTAATAAGACCATGCGAATATGAATCTGTCAGCTTTCCTGCATGTGAAGATCATTTTTGAAGTTTGTTTAGAATGATCCGGAGAGACTTGAGCTATACATTTTGAATATGTTTTAGATTAAGAAGGTTGGTTTCTGATAAATTAATTCTCTCCTGGCTTTGGTGCTCTCATACAATGATATATCTCTTTTACTATCAAAACACACAAGGTATCGCAACTTGAAGAAGAGGAAGTCAAATCTCTAAAGTAAACCATGATTCAATCTCTAAAAAAAAATAAGTGTTTTATTAGCGCTTAAATTAGTAATTCAATAATCATGGTCATGAATCTCAATAATCATGGTCATGAATCTCAATAATGAACGATTATATTCTTTGAGCAAGACCTATGTCTGATCTAGATGGTGGAAAGTCTTTACAAATCAGGTAAAATTTTTGCTTTAGATGGTGTAAAGTCTTTGGCTTGGACTATAGAATGCCTTTGACTCAGATGGTGTAAAGTCTTTGCCATAAATCATGTAAAGTTTTTGTCTTAGACAGTGTAAAGTCTTTAGCTTGGACTATGGAATGCCTTTGACTTAGACGGTGTAAATTCTTTGCCACAAATCATGTAAAGTCTTTGCCTTAAATGGTGTAAAGTCTTTAGCTTGGACTATAAAATACCTTTGACTCAGATGGTGTAAAGTCTTTGCCATAAATTATGTAAAGTCTTTGCCTTAGACGGTGTAAAGTCTTTAGCTCAGACTATGGAATGCCTTTGACTCAGACGGTGTGAAGTCTTTGCCACAAATCATATAAAGTCTTTGCCTTAGACGGTGTAAAGTCTTTGGCTCGGACTATGAAATGCCTTTGACTCAGATGGTGTAAAACTTTGCCACAAATCATGTAAAGTTTTTGCCTTAGACGGTATAAAGTCTTTAGCTTGGACTATAGAATGCCTTTGACTTAGACGGTGTAAATTCTTTGCCACAAACCATGTAAAGTCTTTGCCTTAAATGGTGTAAAGTCTTTAGCTTAGACTATAAAATGCCTTTGACTCAGACGGTGTAAAGTCTTTGCCATAAATTATGTAAAGTCTTTGCCTTAGACGGTGTAAAGTCTTTAGCTCAGACTATGGAATGCCTTTGACTCAGACGGTGTAAAGTCTTTGCCTTAGACGGTGTAAAGTCTTTAGCTTGGACTACGGAATGCCTTCGACTCAGACAGCGTAAAATCTTTATCATAAATTTTGTAAAGTCTTTGTCTTAAATAGTGTAAAGTCTTTAGCTCGGACTACGGAATGTCTTTGACTCAGACGGTATGAAGTCTTTGCCACAAATCATGTAAAGTCTTTGCCTTCGATGGTGTAAAGTCTTTGGCTTGGACTATAGAATGTCTTTGACTCAGATGGTGTAAAGTCTTTGCCATAAATCATGTAAAGTTTTTGTCTTAGACGGTGTAAAGTCTTTAGCTTGGACTATGGAATGCCTTTGACTTAGACGGTGTAAATTCTTTGCCACAAATCATGTAAAGTCTTTGCCTTAAACGGTGTAAAGTCTTTAGCTTGGACTATAAAATACCTTTGACTCAGACGGTGTAAAGTTTTTGCCATAAATTATGTAAAGTCTTTGCCTTAGATGGTGTAAAGTCTTTAGCTCAGACTATGGAATGCCTTTGACTCAGACGGTGTGAAATCTTTGCCACAAATCATATAAAGTCTTTGCCTTAGACGGTGTAAAGTCTTTGACTTGGACTATGTGATACCTTTGACTCCAATAGAATAAAAGTTTATTGTATATGAAGTAATATTTTCATTTGCTAAAAAAAAATCTGTGTTTTACCCTTTCAAAAGTCGTTTACAACATCATTGGAAGTACATATGTATGATGATGCGATGGTGTCAGTAAAACAAAAATCTGTGTTTTACCCTTTCAAAAGTTGTTTACAACATCACTGGGAGTCCATATGTATAATGATGCGATGGTGTCAGTAAAAAAAACAAACAAAATATACCTCGTATATTAATGAACTTAAGAGGGTATGCAAAAAGGAGCATCAAAATTGTTAATGTCAATGTTGAAAATAAATAAAAGGAGAGAGTCTATAGACAAGTAGTGATGGTGAGGGAGTCCTTCTTTCAAAGTAATTATAATTACTTTTGGGGTTAGGACTCTAGTAGAATGATACAAATTTATTCTCTCCAAATTCTAATTATATGTGAAATTGTAAAAATTTGGGTTATCCGTATTCTAAAAGGAGTGTGTCCTTTCTGAATTCTAATTGGATTTAGAAGACAAAATAAAGGGTAGGCATTTGCTAAAAAAAAACTAAAAAAAAATCTATGTTTTACCCTTCCAAAAGTCGTTTATAACATCACTAGGAGTACATATGTATAATGATGCGATGGTGTCAGTAAAAAAAAAGTACCTCATATATTGATGAACTCAAGAGGGTATGCAAAAAGGAGTATCAAAATTGTCAATGCCAATGATGAAAATAAATAAAAGGAGAGAGTCTATTTATAGACAAGTAGTGATGGTGAGGGAGTCCTTCTTCAAAGTAATTATAATTACTTTTTGGGTTAGGACTCTAGTAGAATGATGCAAATTTATTCTCTTCAAATCCTAATTGATTGTGAAATTGTGAAAATTTGAGCTATCCGTATTCTAAAAGGAGTGCGTCTTTTCGGAATTCTAATTGGATTTAGAAGACAGAATAAAGGGTAGGCATTTGCAAAAAAAAAGGCTCAAATAATAATAATAATAATAATAATAATATATATATATATATATATATATATATATATATATATATATATATATACTCCAATTGGAGTCTCATTATTTACTCCAACTATGTCACTCTAATTGGAGGAACGTATTAATTTAATATGTTCATGGTGCATATTAAATTGCACGACATACTATTATCGTTTAATTAATACTTCAAGCCTAGTCTTTGTATAAAATACTTCGACAAGATTTGAAGTAGGGGGCATTTGTAAATATTAGAATTATATTGAATTTAAATCTGTAAATTAATTTAGACTATATTAAATTCAAGAAAATAGTCCAAATGATGTAGCAATTCAAGTCAAATAAATAATCCACTAAAAGCACATTATGTGTCAAAATTATGTGGCAATCCAAGTCAAATTAAATGAGCCACTAAAATCACACCACGTGTCAAAGTTATATGACAATCCAAGTCAAATTAAATGAGTCATTAGAATCATGTCATGTACCAAAATTATGTGACAATCCAAGTCAAATTAAATAAGTCACTAAAATCATGCCACATGTCGAATTTATGTGGCAATCTAAGTCAAATTAAACGAGCCACTAGAATAATGCCACGTGTATATGTGACATATTTTGACCAATTAAATTAAAGATCTTCATCAAAGAAATCTGATTGGTCAATCCAAACCAACCAATCAAATCACACTCTCATACCACTCCCTACAACTATAAATAGGGGTCTTCATTATTCTGAGAGGTTTTTTTTTTTCAAGAACAAGAAGCAAGAAGAGAGCTCGTGGATCAAAGACCGCAAATTCTCTACAAAGCTACAAAGTTCAAGTAATCAAATTTAAGTTCAAGTTCAAGATCAAGAACAAAAGCAAATATCAAAAAGTTCGAGATCAAGTTACTTGTTCATATTTATTACTCGTCATAACCGTACAAGTGTTCGTGATGAATAATTCAAATCTAAATTTGAAGACGAAGATTCAAGATCAAGTTGTTCAAGCCATTGACTCTAAATCAAATTCAAGTTCAACATATTTCATATTATTTGAAGAATCAGAGGATTATTATAGAGATTGTAACACGCACTACATTTTGAAATCAAATATTATACTTTGTTACTCTAATTTTCCGGTCTTGATTATTTGTTTTTCTCGGCTCGAAAATTTGTTGTTTACAGTTATGTAGTTTTATCTCTCTATTGGAGAGACTAATGTACGTAAAGAAATTGTACACTTTATGAATTCTATGTTTTTAATTTGATGGCCTTAATTAAATCTTTTGATAATTTAATATTGATCCACACTTGACTATAATAATACTAATAAGAAAATTTCTTTATTGAAATTATGTATTGGTACTAACCAAGTATTGCACTGGAAAAAATGAAAAAGACAAAAACTTAGGAAAGAATAAAAAAGAAAGAAGCTAAATGTGGCAGTTAAGACGATTTGATAGGTTCTCCTCTTAGATGTTTGTCAATTTTTTCATCCAATAAAAAATATTAATCTGACATGTTTGTATATCAGTGGTCCATGTTCAGTGTATTTTTAAATTGATGGTAAGGATATTATTAGAATATTAAAAATTGAATAATGTCAAAAAAGAAAGGGGTCATTTTTTTTTAAAACAGATTAAAAAAAAAAAATTAAAATGAAGGATTATATTTCATCTCTCTTATTATTCTTTCTTCATCTAAGTGGAAGTTTTTTCTCCTGTTTCCTCTTAAAATCAAGATTTTGTTGTTTTCTTCTTTCTAAGTGGAAGTTTTTTCTCCTGTTTCCTCATAAATTAAAGCATAATTATGATAAATTTGACTTTGAAGTCTAAATATCATACTTCGACTTGCAATAATTCTTATGATGGCTTTTGAAGTTTAAATACATCCATCAGGGTTGAGTTCAGGGGGAAAAAACTCCTCCCTTTAAACTTTGACGGTTATACATAGTTCAATCTTTCTAAAGAAAAAGAATTCATTACTAACCACAAATGATTCAAATGAGAATCCATGGTAAATAAACGTTTTTATCATAGGTCATTTCTTATAAAATAAGGTCGGATTAATATAAATGGGTTGAAATGGTTTAAATGAATGGATATTTTAATTCATATTAGGGTTCTGTAAGAATCAATAGGGGAGTATAATGTCATCCGAATGTTTGATGTCGCTGGTTTTGTTTGTTTTAGGGGTAAGTATGAGCCAAAAAATAAGGATTGGGGCATTGATGGATCAAAAGGTTAACTCAAATTTTTTATTAAAGGTGACACAAAAGTTTAAAAATTAAGAAAAAAATGACACAAGTCTTAATTATTGAGTAGATGTGATAATTTAAAAGATTAGTGTTAGTGACATTAATTCTAAAATCCTCAAGTTTTATTATTTACATAAAGATCCTATTTTTTTTATACCCACCACCACTCCCTCCCCCTCTGCCGCTACCGTCATTCCTATCCTTTCTACCGCAGCCGCTATCACTACTATCATCCCCTCCCCTATCACCATCACCATTATGTTTTTCTCCTCCTCCACCATCACCATCACCTCATCTTCTACCACCACCTCCTCCTCCTCCTTCACCATTGTCACAACAACCATCACCTCTTCTTCCAATGTCACCACCAACACCACCGACCTTCTCTTCTTCTACAACCACTATTTCTTTCACTAGCTCATCCTCCACCTTATTGTCTATCAAAAATTAAACAGTTGTTGAAATTGCTGCATCAACTATATATAAGTTGCTATAATATTTCAATAATTATTGCAACAACTTAAATAATTATTGAAGTTGTTGCAGCAATCCAAACAACTGTTGAAGTTGTTGTAGCAACTCAGATATCTGTTGCAACAATTATCGCAGCAACTATCATAATTGTTGTAGCAATTACCATAGTTGCTGCAGCAAACTATCATAGTTGCTTGATTTTGTGCAGAATTTCTTTCAACGACTTAAATATACATTTTTTTAAAAAAAATCTCAAAATCAAATCAAAACAGTCCCTAAATATAAAAATAAAAGAAGATAAAAAGAAGAAAATGGGATAACAAAAATGAATGCTGGCGATGATGACGGTGGATGGCGAAGACGAAAAAGAAAAAGAAGAAGGAGACGGAAGGAGGGAGAGAGAAATCTAAAAAGAAAAGGAGAAAGAAAGAAAAAGAGTGTATGATTGAAAGATAATGAACAGAGGAGGGGGGTTGGGGTGAAATAATTTAAAATTTGATGAAATAAGAGGTAAGACTTTTAAAAATTCTAATATGCACCCTAAAGCTTGTAATCACTCTAATCAGGTCCACATTTCATTTAATCCCATTTGACCAAGTTAATATTACCTTTTTTTAATTAAAAACTTTTTGTCACCTCTTACTCAATTTTCTCATGCTAATCGAAAATCAAATTAAATCGATTTGGCATATTTTTAGCCCTTTTCCATAATAAAAATATGTATTTTCTTTGCATAGGTGGAGAAATAATAAAAGAAGAAAAGAAAGAGACAAGACAAAACTTAGGCCTCATATGTTTGCACTTAATGGAGGTCTGAATCTAAATGATTCAAATTTCAGTTATTAAGTTTGTTTGGTTTCAAGATCTGAATCTTAAGCATTCATATCTTATTCATTAAGTCATTTGTTTTTCTTATTTTACGACCACTTAATGGGCCTAAATATGTTTGAATGATTAAGATCTGTAATAAATTCTTAATATCATTAAGATATCTATTTAAGAATTTCTGCAAAAAAGACAGTTCACTACTACTCAATGTATTTTCACCCACCACTCACAACCACCATTTCAGACACAACTACCATCATTGTCAATCACGACCACTTGCCATTCACAACCACCATCCTCAACGCAATTACAACCACCATTATCTCTAATCACAAAAATCAATCGGCATGGCCATTAGCCATCATTTGCAATTATTACCATCAATTATTATTACATTCATTAATCACTATCGATAATTACTATCTTTAGTCAATATTATCGTTAACCGCGATCATCATTCACTACTGCCATTAGCTATTAGTATCATTCCACTACTAATTATCAACCGCTACCACCAACAACCACGGTTAATCACTATTGTAAACTATTATACCATAAGATACTAACTACAACCACCATCATAAGTTAACATCATTCTAAATCAACACTCACAATCACCATCGTTAGTCATCACCACCACCAATTGTCATATAAAAATTTTAAAATATTTTATTGATATAGTATTAGACCAATTTAGTATTATATTTGAATTTTATATTCATTATTTTTTAAATAAAAATAAATTTTATACATTTAGATGTTGAAAAAACGAATAGCCTTAACTATTTACCATTTAGATCTAAATATAACATCTTAATATTCAAATATTTATTCAGATTCAAATATCTAAATTTAAATGCACATCTTAATATTTAGATGTATATTCAAATTCAAACATCTTAATTTTAATAAACACAAATAAGCTTACACTGACTGAATTGACTGAATCAAAATAAGACAACTCAAAGTCTAACTAACTAACAGGATTGCAAATTCTTCAACCTCTATTGGAAAATGACACAATAAATTGTCTGAGCTGGATACTCACCAACTAAAGATATATGTTAATGTCCAAGATTCTTTCCTACGTACCATAAGCATTTTTGTAACTTATGGTCTAACAAAATCCTAGATGCCTTTGATTCATTAAATTGATCGATCAGTGTATCACTTAAATTCTTTCCATATGTACAATATATATCTAATTTGTTTTTACCTCAAATCGATCCATTGATTCTAAGTCACCGTTGGTCATTGATGAACTAATTTCCAGTTTGGTTGACCTTTATAGGGTCCATGTGCATTTCAGAACTAGCTACGTACAATAAGGACATTTTTGCCTCTTACATCACCAACAGATCCACCCTCCACCCTTAACAAGAGTGACAAGGAGGATTTATCATACTTGGCACAAATCTAAATTAGTCAAATGGTAAACCATTTAACTAATCAGAGATCAGTTCAGCGCAAATTTGAATTAGTTGGACAATAAGTTTCAATATCATATGGTTAATTTAAAAAACAAAAATGTACTGTTTGCAGTATATGGTGGTCGAATCCATTGATGAGAAATGTATAAACAGTAGAAAACATAAAGAGCATATACACACAGAGACCATATTTGACACTAGAAAAACAAATCACTCAACATGAAAACTCAAAACTTTTTTTTTTCCTAATTTGCACCTAATTAACACATACTCCAACCAGCAATGCTCTCCGCCAAGACCAACTTATCAATCGTCACTCTTTCACCAAACCTATAAGAAAACCTCAGAAGACCTTGAGATTGAGCCGAGCCCTTGTGGACAGGGCAAGTCATGATAGCACTACCTCCATTAGCGTACGAATATTCGTAAAGCTCCTTCATAGACGTATGCACTTCCCCGATATATCGATCCCCGAGCTTCCTCTTGCAGTACAACTTAATGACTAACATATCATTAGGGTACTGGATCATCCACTCGGAAATTGTAAACTTCATGCTGAAGTTCCACGCCGGATTTATCTCCCCGTGCTTGTCCGTCGGGGTTCGTTTCTCGGTGTTAGGGTTGCTACCTACGGAAACCCTAGCATGGACTTTCATCTTGAATAGCTTTCGGACATCTTCAAGATCACTTGCTGATATTAGAGTTATTTCAAATTTTCTGCACTCCATATGTATATTGTTGGTTTACTTTGATTTTATGTTTATGAGGTAAGTTATCTGTACATAAATTTATATTAAAATATGTGCCACTCATGAGTATTGTGGGGACTACAGGAGACTTTGTTTTTTTCGATACAGGAGACTTTACATAGAGGAAAAAACTAAGCAAGCGCACTGGTCTTCTCTACGATTTGGACTTTTATTTTGTTTAATAAGTTTATATTATCCACCTTTGGGTTTGGATTGTTAAATAATCAAGAGGGGAATTAAATTAAAGAAGAGGATGAGTGTGCGCTGTAGACTTGTCGTATACTTATTACTCCCGCCATTTCTTTGGAAAATTTTAGTAAAGTAAATTTGTGATATGTATTATATATAATTATATTTTAAAAAAAAATTATATATGAGCCTCAGATTTGTATAATAGCAAATTTTATTAAATTGTAGCCGCGATTCGTAATTATGTTGAATTATAGCTATATTAAATAATAAACTAGTAATGCTTGTCAATTCGCGTAAATTTTCCTTAAAAGAATTATAATTTATACTTACAGTTAAGGTTTTTGTCACGACCCAACCCCGTAGACCATGACTAGTGCCCGACATGGACACCTGTATACATATTCTTTAACTATATGTTCATTTCACATCAAACTCAATATGGATCTTATAATGACCAAACTATGGTCTCGAAACCGTCACATAAATATTCATATAAATGCAAGCCGACAATGCTGCTATCACAATCATGATAATATCTGCAAGCCGGCAAGGCTGCTGTAAAAATAATATTCGCATACTAATGTTACACACACAACTTATCATGTTTGAATACGACCCACACACATGTCCACAGACCTCTAAGAGTTTCAATAGTACGATATGACGGGACAAGGCCTCGTCGTACCCTTAGTCAACATATTTATATATTTAGATTAGAAAAGATTTATACCAAATCTGGGCTCCGGAACAACGAAACTCTCCGAGATATCAAGAGGGAAATCTTAAGCTGGCGGCTCACCAAAATGAGTATCTACACCTACGGGCATGAAACACATCCCCCCGAAGAAAGGGGGTTACTACGGAATATGTACCGAGCATGTAAAGCGTGCAATACAGTAAAAGGATCATAACCAAAATATGGAGTACAGTAAATGTGTACAATATCCAGAATGCCAAAGCACTTGCCTTTGTAATATAATCATATTTGTCAATATCATATATCATATGCATGTATATATCGTACCCGGTCCTTAATGAGGGACTCGGTGAATAAGGTCATCATATGCCCTCCTGGCCGCCATATCATATCATCATTTCGTCATATCATCGTATCATCATATTGTCATACCATTACATCATCATATCATCATATACATATATGTACCATTTCCGGCCTTTTAATGAGGGACTTGGTGAATAATGTAGTAAAACTGTGCACGATAATATAACATTTCCTGTCTGGGACTCGGTGAAAGATATATTGAGACATGCACGAGCAAGTTAGTGAGAAACTATATGCAATTCAAAAGATTTTTTAAGGACTCAATAGAATAGTCAACACGAATCATTGTTCGCAAATTCAAATAATAGTCATGTCATATACCTTTCGGATGTCCCTATGGATTATATTAAAATAGAACTTTGAAATCGTGTGTACATATCAATATATATAAGACAAAACATACATTATGGGAATCAAGATCGATAGTCATTCTAGTAGCCTTAGGAATAGGAATTCCTTTGGAATCGTGTATATATATATATATATATATATATATCGTATATTCATTTCACAACAATCATGCCAAAAGAAAGAAGGGTTAGCTTCACATACCTTTAGCGCTTATTCGTCTCACAATATGTATACGCTTCTCAATAGTACTTCAACCTATATTAAGATGCCAACAACTACGGTTAAGCTACGGGGAGATTCAAAACGTATTCTAACGTTAGTAACTCCTTTCTAGATGTTTAGACGACGTTTTCTCTTGTATCCAAACCAACTACATACAACAACCCAACATCAATTATTATATGTTTAATACCAAATTCGGACAGCCCATATAATATTCCAAACAGTCCACATTCACAACATACAATAACGATTTACATACGAATACTACATCCTCAAGTTACTTCTATAGTTCGTAGCCTTAACGTTTGCATGTAACAACTTATAACAGCCCATCCAACATACAACACAATGCATAATCTTAATTATCATTAATCTTTCAAGTTAAATAACAACAACGTTTCAAAATAGCCCATACCTTACAACGCTAGATAATAGTGTACATGCAATTATGACACATACAATTTATTCTTGTTAATCTATAGTCATATTATTTCGTCGAAACGATTCTATAACAGCCAAACCACTATGACAACATGATGTATACTCTTAACTATAATTATATTTTTCCAACTTGATTGAAACAACAAGTTCAAAATAGTCCATTACCAAAACACGTCCAAGACAATCCAACAACATTTCCAAAACAGTCCCTAAACAATGCTCAGAATTCTTGCAAACGTTTACGAACATACTAAGCAACCCACATATGATTCTTACACATTATTTCATGTCTTTTTTTCATATAATTTCAGTAGGTTATGATCATCTATCCACACGATAAGTACAACATCAATTCATACGCAAATAAGCTGCATCGTCATTTCTATAATCCTTACAACAACTCACAAATGACTTTAGTTTCAACTCCAATCATTAAACACCTTCATTTCCATCATAAAATTCATGATAATAACAATCAAAATATCAAGTAAAAATAGTTCACTAACTTCCTCACAAAATAGTCCACACACGGTTTCAATATGCTTCAACATCACTCATATAAAATCATAGATTCAATTATTTTTATACTAACACAACTTCACCTTTAACCTTCTAATTCTTTTTATCATGAGATATATTATAGTAACAACCATAATTATTAAAAAAAATTAGTCCATCAATGCCACCAAAATAGTCTCCACGGCTACAACAACATTCCAACACCAATGTTCATAATTCTATGCATGCAATTCATGTTTATCAAGTTGCAACCATACTTCAACATCAACACATATAAACTCATGGTTACTATCATGTTCCAACATCAACAAATTTTATTTCATGCATACAACTTATGTCTACATATCTACATCACCCTTAATACATGAAAAAAAAGTTAGATCTTACCTTGACAACGTGACTTCTCAACTTGGCTAGAGTTTGTGAGATAAACCAATACTTGTTCTTGTTGCTCCAATAACTATCTTCACGTTTATAGGGGCCTTCTAAAGGGTTGAAACACCTTAGAAAATAATTTTTGGATCAAGACTCAAAGAGTTCAAAATCAGCCAATGTGGCTGAGAGCTTTCTCTCTCTAGACTTAGGTTTTCTTTCTTTGTGTTGTGTAGTTGAAATGAATTGTGATGGCTGATGTCTTAGTCATTAGTTGGTTCAAATTTTATGCCTACAATTTGGTCACATGCTCCACTTATGGCATGAGTCACTCCATTAACTTTACACTTAAAATTCTATTTTTTTCTACAACTTTCGGTCAAGTGTGGCCAAGCCTCACCTTCTTGTTTCTCCTTTCTTCTTTCATTTCAATTGTTTACAAGACAATTGTATGTGTGGTGACTGATTCATACACCACCCTTTGTCCATTGTAATCATACCAAGATGAATGATCAATATTTAATGTGAAATGGACCCTCCACCATGTTATGTCTTTCTAAAATAAGGTATACTTTCATAAAGTAGTAGATGCTTAAATATTCAATTGCATGCTTCAACTTTTTCTCCTCTAATTTTTAGCCCTTGGCTGAATATTACACTTGGTTATGAAATATATTTTAGTTGTCCACAATATATTGAAAATATAGTGGATGAATCAACATTTAATTGCATATTTGTATGTCTTCCATTAGCCTTATTTTAGATGAATTTGAGTCACCCTTTTACCTTGACACATTGGTGTTCCTTCTTAGGTCATTGTTGTCATAATTTATTTTTTGTTACTTAACACCACAATTAAGTAATTTCTAATCTCCAATAACATTCTTATACTAAGTAAAATTTATAACCTATTAGTTCTAGTTTAGAAATTAAAAATCCGAGATTTCTATCTCACGTCAATTGCTTCGCGAATAACTTGACGTATACAATACGGGGTCTAACAGTTTTATAGTAAATTTCTCTTTCCTCTTCTTCTCTTTCCTCTCCCTCGCCTCTCTTCTCTCTCTTTTTCCTCTCTCGCTCACCTCTCTCCTCTCTCTGTGCCCTCTCTCGCTTGCCTCCTCATCTCTCTGCAATACAAATACAAATGAGAATAGTCAAAAATTCAAATACAAATGATAATAGTCAATTAATAATATAAATACTAATAGTAATGTCAATTATACAGATCATATTCAGTGATAGAAAATACAAATAAGATATTTCAATAATATAGATCCTTGTCTATGATTCTGTAGTGACCCTAAAGGTCATTTTCAAAAAAAAATTATAAAATGATCATTTTAGCCTTCTCAGTAGTTGTCGCAAGTTATTTCTAATTTGTGTTGGGGGTTGGTTTTGGAAAATTCTTTAAAAATATGAGTTTTGGGAAGTTTTTGAGTTTTAAGTGCTTAAACATAATCAAAAGTGGTATTTGGGACCAATCAGAGCTACGAGTCTCAGAATGAAATTCTGTCAATTTCAACAACTTTGGAATATTGAATTTGGTCTAGAAGAGTTGTCGGAATCAGATTTGGAGTTGTAATAAATTTTTGAGGTCTTGAGTTGAGAATTCTTGAAATTTTGATCATTGGATTGACTTTGGTCAATATTTGGAGATTCGATACTCGGAATTGAATTCCGATGACTCCATTGCATTCGAGGGATGATTTTAGGTCTAGAAGTTGTCTTGGTTGAATTTTTGGAGGACCCGAGTTCGTTTTGGTGTTTTGAGGTTCAAAGTTAGTTTAGTTGCGACTTATCGAATTTCGGGTCAAGGAGATCTCGAATTTAAATTATGATTGTTCCATTGAGTCCGGTAGTATATAAGGGTTGTGTGTATAAAATTCTGAATGAATCCCGAGGGTTCAATCTGTATTTTAGCTAAGGTGTGAAGTTGTTGTTCTTGTCTCTACTGCGTATGCATCGCGTTTGCGGAACTTGTCTGCTTTGGCGGAGGGTCTTGTGCCTTGACCTTCGCATTCGTAGGAGGTTGACCGCGATCGCAAAAGGCTGAGTGTGAAACCCTTTACATTCGCAGGCCCTCCACTACATTCACGATAGGCAAAGTGGGAAGCTTCCGCGTTTGCAGGCCTCTAACCGTGATCACGGAGGGTCATTTTTGACCTGGCAATAATTAATTCCTAAAAGACTGGAAATGACCCAATTCCTCCATTTTTGAGCCTAGAAAGCTCAGATAAGGGAATTCTTTGGAGATTTTTTGAGGTTTTTTGAGTGGGTAAGCTTCTATGATCCTAACTTTGGATTACCCATTGTTTATATCGAATTTGTGTTGTAATTTCTGAAATTGAACCCCAAATTTTGGAATTTTTCAAGAACTCTTAGGTTTTCTCAAATTAATGATTCTGACTTTTTTCAAATCCATTTTCAAAAAGGGTTTTGCCAATAGATTCGTAACTTCAATAAACATTTTCATATAAAAATTTCCAGATTTAGTTTTTTTTTGGAATTGGGTTTTTGGGTTGGTTTTAGCCTGGATGTAAAAGACTTTTATTTGGGTGTCGTTAGTTTTGTAATTTGATTGGTAATTCATATTTGATTAGATTCTTATGATTGGGATCGTCGACGGAAGGGAAAGGTCCAAATTCAAGCGTAGTCAGGAGCGATATCGAAGTAAGTGAAACTCTAAACCTTCATAAGCTTTGTAGAATGTGTATTCTTACTACGGCTATGTGATTTGATTGAATTGACATTAGGTTGATCATAAATCATTAAAACACTTAGGATTGATCAGTCGGAGACATAAAAGGGAAATTTACTAATGAATCAAGCTAATTGAATTACTTAACTTTGTTGTCTCGTTGTGAAGCTTACATTATGATATCTGTGACATGAATTGCATATGATATTAGAATTCATTGCCTTCTCATCGATTGCATGAATATTCTTATTTGCATTTGGGTTGAAGTATATCATTGAGGTCCCTTCTTATGAATTTGACAAGATGAAATGGTTCCAGCTAAGTGAAAATAAAAGAGGAAAATAAGGAAGATTCGAGGGACGTGCCACATGCCATGGTTGTTATATTATTGCATTGAGGGATGTGCCACGCACCATGGTTTTTATATTATTACAACGAGGGACGTGCCACACATTCTGGTTGTTATGTTTTTGCATACGTGGGATGTGCCATGCGTTGTGGTTGTAATTTTAGCATCATATTAGGTATTCATCGCATTGCATTGTATTGTACTGATTTGACTATCTGAGTATTTGCCCTTAATTCATATGCTATTGAGACTGAGATACGTGCTACTTTGATGCTATCGATTTGAGCTAAGTAATCCTACTTGAATTACGCGTTACATGAGTTATATCTACATATAGACTGTTAGATTGGGTTTTTATGCTTACAGGTTATAGCTATAGAGGTTCGTATGGTGTGTTAGAAGTACCTGTACTATTTAGCTTCACATGTGTTTATTGTATTACTTGTTGAATACCATGTTGTTTGGTACTCACCCCTTGCTATCTACACCTATGTAGGTTTTGAGCTCGGACAGTGATCCAGATTTCTCCTTTCTTTATCTGCGGCTTTTGGAGCTACTTGAGAAGTAGTTGTTGACATCGGTGATCTCTCGCTCCTTTTTTATGCTTTGTTCCATTTAAGAGACAAATGCATTTTTGAGATTTACATTTATTTCAATTGTACTATTTTAGAAGCTTGTACATGTGACAATCAATCCTTTGGGATTTTATAGTTGTTTAAGATTTCCACATTTTCGTATTTATCTATCTATTATACTATTTTTGCTTATTTTCCACTTATTAGGTTTTCGAATGACTTATCTCGATGGATTGAGATGAGTATCATCCTACCCGAATTTGGATTATGATAAAATGGTATAGAAGCCCCAAGTTTGAAGGTCTCACGAGTATAAACCAAGTCTAAGTAGAGTCTCGAGGATCAGTACGGAGACATTTGTATTTATCTTCAAAAGGCTATGAAGACTGTTAGAAAACTTCCTTTATTCATTCTTTCTTATCATGCTAAGTTTTTATCGCTATTGCTGAGTGTTGCATATTATTTTGGCAGATGTCGAGGACCAGAGCTATAACTATTGGTAGAGGGGAGGCAGTTCCCAAGGCAGTTGTTGAGACCCCAGCTAGGGTTAGAGGTAGGGAGCGAGCTACAGGCTGAGGCTGGGGAGCAGTTACTGGTAGAGGTTGTGCCCGAGGACGGCATCTGCCTGAGGTCGTGCTAGAGAGGCCTCCCTAAAGCCACATGTTGAGGTTGTTGAGGACTAGGTTCTTCAGATTATACTAAAATGTTGTTTCAGGAGACCTTGTTAAGGATACTAAGTGTATTAGAGAGTTTTACTCAGGGTGCTGCAGGAATACCACAGGGTTTACAGACTAGAGCTAGGGCACAGACCCAGAGCAGTATCAGGTCCCAATTTTCTAGGATCAGGTGAGTCAGCCACTATTGGTTTCCACACTAACTTTTGGTGCACAGGTTGCTCCAGATATGCTCATGACTATTGCAGATCAACAGTTCTATAAAAGGTTTCAGAGGATAAAACCACCCCAGTTTTAGGGTGGTAGGAGCGAGAACGCTCACAAGTTCTTGATAATATGTCATGAGATATTGGAGGTTGTGAGTATGACTGATGCTTGGGGTATTTTGATTTGTTGCACTTTAGCTCCGATGGTTTTCCAAAGAGTGGTGGAAGATGTTCATGAGGTCCAAACCAGTTGGATCACCGTCAGTGGAGTTGGGTGTTTTTGCTAGAGCATTCAAGGATTGCTTCATTTCGTGAAGCATACACGAGGAGAGTAGGTTGAGATTTGAGAGCTCGACTCAGGGTGGTATATTTGTTGCCGAGTATGAGGCATGGTTCTATCAATTATTGAGCCATGCTACGGCATTGATCCTAAATGAGGCGGAGAGGGTTCGCAGATTTATAAAGAGGTTAACCTTATCTATTCGATCATATATGTTTAGATCATCCCGTGAGAGGGATTCCTCTCAGTCTATTGTGAGAACCACCAAGAAAGACAAATTGATGGTTAGAGAGGAGTTTAGGGATCCCAAGAGGGGCCACTTTGATGGTCAGTTCTCAGGCACATCGTCAAGAGGTAGAAGGTTGCACAGAGGTGATGATTTGTTTCAGCGATAGAGACTCGTCCATGCTTCTATGCTAATGGTCGAGGGTGGTCAGGTTACCCGAGGGTCCTACAGTTCTGGCAGTGGTGGTTATGGTACTTCTTCGAGGTCTTCACAATAGAGTTCGACTCAAAAGGCATTACTATACCTGTGGGGATCCTGATTATCTCATATGAAGGTGTCCTGGTCAGGGCCGGGGTGGACACTAGACTAGTCCATCAGTTTCATCTAGAGGACCAGCCCCACCAACCAGAGGTCGAGGCAGAGATCAGACTAGTAAGGGTGTTCATACTTTTAGTCGGGGTGCTGGTGGAGCTATAATTTCATAGGGAGGAGGCTGAGGTGTTATGTAGGGTGTAGATGGCAGGGAAGCACAGTGCTATGCTTTTCCAAATAAGCCTGAGGCTGAGTCTTCCAATGCAGTTATCACATGTATCGTCCAGTTTGCCATCGACCTGCATTTGTGTTATTTGATCCTACATCTACTTTCTCCTATTTGTCTACCTATTTTGCATCTGGATTTGATTTGACTTGTGATCGCATGTCCATGCCTATTCATGTTTCTATACTCGTAGGTGAGCCGTTAGTGGTGGATTGAGTGTATCAATCCTATCTTGTTTCTTTAGTCGAATATGATACTTGGATAGACATGATTATTCTGGGGATAACCGACTTTGATATGATACTGGGTATGGATTTGCTTTCTCCTTATTATTTTATTCTTGATTGTTATGCCAAGATTGTGATTCTAGCGATACCTAGCATTTTAAGAATCTAGTAGAAGGGTACTAGTAGTTCTTATCCTAGTAAGGTCATTTCCTATTTGCATGCTCAGAGATTGATTGATAGATGATGTATGTCTTATTTGGTTTTTATTCAGGATACCAGGTCCTAGTCACCTCCTATGGAGACTATTCCCATGGTTAAGGAGTTTGTCGATGTGTTTCCTACTGATCTTCTTAGAATTCTGCCCGATAGGTATATTGACTTTGCTATTAACTTGGAGCTGGGCACTAAGCCCATTTCTATTCCACCTTATCGCATGGCTCCTACAAAGTTGAAAGAGTTGAAGGACCAGTTGTAAGATTTGTTGAGTAAGGGATTTATTTGCCCTTGGGGTGCACCAATTCTATTCGTGAAGATGAAGAATGGTTCTATGAGGATGTACATTGATTATAGACAGTTGAACAAAGTGACTGTCAAGAAAAAATATTCTCTTCCTCACATTGATGATTTATTTGATCAACTTTAGGGAGTGGCTTTGTTCTTTAAGATTGACTTGAGATATGGTTACAATCACTGAGGATTAGACCATCAGACATTCCCAAAATAGCTTTTCGGATCCGTTATGGCCATTATGAATTTCTGGTGATGTTTTTTGGGTTCGCTAACGCTCCTACAGCGTTCATAGAGTTGATAAATGGGGTGTTCCATCCGTATTTAGACTCCTTTGTAATTGTTTTTATTCATATCTTGGTGTATTCAAGATAGAGGAGGATCATGCTTATCATTTAAGATCGGTCCTTCAAAAGCTGAAGGCACAAAATTTATATGCAAAGTTCTCCAAATTGTGAATTTTGGCTTGATTCTGTGGCATTTCTAGGATACGTGGTGTCCAAGGAGGGTATTAGGGTGGATCCGGCCAAGATTGAGACAATTATAGGCTAGAACTAGCCTACTTCCCCTTACCGAGACTCAAAGCTTAGTGTGTTTGGCTGGATATTACAGACGCTTTGTGTAGGGATTCTCTACTATCATGGCTCCATTGACTAAGAAGACTCGGAAGGTAGTAGATCTCCATTAGTCCGATGAATGTGAGGCAACCTTTCAAAAGCTCAAGACCTTATTGACTTTAGCTCCTATAATGACCTTACCCGAGGAGGGTGTGGATTTCACCTGTATTGTGATGCTTCTGGTGTTGGTTTAGGTGGAGTCCTAATATAGAAAGTGAAGTGGTTACTTATGCTTCTAGACAGTTAAAGGCTCATGAAAAGAACCACCTAACCCATGACTTGGAGTTAGTGGCGACGGTATTTGTATTAAAGCTATGGCATCATTATTTATATAGTGTGCATTATAAGGTATTCACCGATCACCGGAGTCTTCAGTGCATCTTCAGTCAGAGAGATTTGAACTTAAGGCAGCGTAGATGGTTTGAGCTATTGAAGGACTATGACATGACTATTTTATATCATTCAGGGAAGGCCAATGTAGTGGCCGATGCTTTGAGTAGGAAGGCTACTAGTATGGAGAGTCTCACAATGATTGGTGTTGACATGAGGCCATTGGACAGGGATGTTCATAGGCTAGCCAACAACTTCATTCGATTGCGGGTATCTAAGGAGAGTGAAAGCTTTATAACTTTCATTGAGGCTTGTTCATCACTATTTAAAAAGATTGGGGAGCGATAATTTGATAATGAGAAGTTATGTCTCATTCCATACAAGGTGTTGAGGGGTGAGGACAAGGCTAGACTTGATTCGGATGGAGTTTTGAGGATTGAAGGAAGGATTTGTGTGCCCAAGGTGGGTGATCTGATCAGATTCATTCTAGAAGAGGCTCATTGTTCTCGATATTCCATCCATACGGGGTCAACAAATATGTAGCACAACCTTAGTTAGAACTATTGGTGGTGTGGGATAAAGAGGGACATTGCAGAGTTCGTGTCCAAGTGTTTGACCTGCCAACAGGTCAAGTGTGAGCACCAGCGGCCTAGAGGTATGAGTTAGAGGATGCACATTCCTACTTGAAAGTGGGAGCAGATCACCATGGACTTCATTGTGGGTTTACCTCCCACCATGGGTGTTTTTTTTTTAAATGGACCTAACCCAAGGATCTTATCCCTTGTGGTGGTTAGGAGTTGAGCCACACACCCCCAAACCTTAACATAAATAAAATATAAAATTACAAGGAGGGGAAAATAAAACCTTACCTCCAATTCTATGGTGGTTCATGAATCATCCAATCTACTAAAGTCGACCAACTTATCCCCAATACTATCAAAAAGTAAACCTAGACACTATGCGCCTAAAAAGAGGACTCCTCTCGAACAAAGAATCTAAGAAAACATAAATAAGGGAGACTCTCCCCTTACATAGTAAGAAAAGAAATAAAACCTAAGAGCTCTTCACTAAACCTATAACTTAAACAAGAGAAAGGTAGAATGAAGAACATTAAGTAACACCAAAATAGGATCCAGAGTGGTCTGCTCCAATGTTGAATACCAGTAGAAATCTATGGTGGTTTTTGATCCTTTTCAACTTTTTTCTTTTAAAATTTGCCATGCCAAGTTTATCCATAATCATATGTCCTCTAGTCTCTTTTGGTAATTGACTAAAGTTGTAGAATTAGTGTGTGGTGTCAATCATAAGGCTGTATTTTAAAATTATGTCTGCTAAAAAATTGGCTTCCCTCAATATATGCTTGCACATAAAATGGGTGGTTATGATTCTATATGGGTGGTTGCTGACAGACTGACCAAGTCTGCCCATTTCATTTCAATTTGGGTGAGGTACACAATGAAAAAGCTAGCCCAGCTGTATATTAGTTAGATCATTCAGCTTTATGCGGTCCCGATATCTATTATTTTAGATCGGCGTTCGTTGTTGACTTCACACTTTTGACAAGCATTACAACATGGTTTGGGTACTAGGCTTAAGATGAGTACAACTTTTTACCCACATACTGATGGCCCGTCCGAGTGGACGATTCAGGTGTTAGAGGATATGCTTCAAGACTGTGTTATTGATTTTGGTGCTAGATGGGATTAGTGTTTTCCCTTAGGGGAGTTTTCTTACAATAACAATTATCACTCCAGTATTCAGATGGCCCCATTTGAGGTATTATATAGTAGGCGGTGTCGATCTCCCATTGGATGGTTCAATTTAGCTGAGATAGACTCTTTAGACACGACCTTGCTTAAATATGCCATGGAGCAGGTTCACATGATTTAGGGTAGGCTCTTGATAGCCTAGAGTCGGCAAAAGAGCTATGCAGACAAGAGAGTTCGTCCATTGGAGTTCATGGAGGATGATCACGTTTGGCTCCGAGTATCGCTCATAAAGGGCGTGATGCGGTTGGGGAAGAAGGGAAAGCTTAACCCTCAGTTCATTGGCCCATTTGAGATTTTAGAGTGAGTGGGAAAGGTGTCTTATAGATTGGTTGTGCCACCTAGCTTGTCAGATGTACATCCTTTGTTTCATGTTTTCATACTCCGAAAGTATGTTCTGGAAGAGTCCCATGTGATCTCTCATGACTCGGTAGAGTTGTGTCCGGATTTGACATTTGTTGAGGGGCCCATAGCCATTCTTGATAGACAGGTTCGTATGCTTAGGACCAATGAGATTGCTTCAGTGAAGATGCAGACTCCCTAACCTTTTCTATCTATCTTTAGAAGTAGGGCCGCTCAGTCGGAGAAGAGACTTGGGAGTTGGAGGATGATATGCGTGCTTGGTATCCCCCAACTTTTTCTGGCTTCAGGTACTTTCCTTTACTTTATGTTCGAGGACGAACATGGTTTTTAGTGGTGGATAATGTAATGACCCTGAAGGTCTTTTTTGATTTTTTTTTCAAAATAACCATTTCACCCCTCTCGATAGTTGTCACGAGTCATTTCTAATTTGTGTTGGGGGTTGGTTTTGGGAAAATCTTTGAAAAGATGAGTTTTGGAATTTTTTTGAGTTTTAAAGGCTTAAAAATGTTCAAAAATGTTATTTGGGACCAACCAGAGCACAAGTCTCGAAATAGAATTTCGTCAATTCCAGCAGCTCCAGAATGTTAAATTTGGTCTAGAAGAGTTGTCGAAAATTATATTTGGAGTTGTAACAAAGTTTTGAGGTCTTGAGTTGGGAATTCTTGAAATTTTGATCATAGAGTTGACTTTTGTCAATATTTGGAGATCCAATGCTCGAAATTGAATTTCAATGACTCCATTGAATTTGTGGGCTGATTTTAGATCTAGGAGTGGTCTTAGTTGAATTTTTGGAGGACCTAAGTTCATTTTGGTGTTTGGAGGTTAGTTTAGTTGTGACTTATCAAATTTCGGGTCAAGGAGACCTCAAATTCAAATTCGGATAATTTTATTAAGTCTGAAACATCGAATTTAGTAGGGTAGCATATAAGAGTTATGTGCACGAGATTCTGAACGAATCCCTAGATTTCAATCCCTATTTTAGCTAAGGTGTGAAGTTGTTGTTCTTATAACTGGTGCGTGTGCATCGCGTTCGCGAAGCTTGTCCATATTCGCGAAGGGTATTTTGCATTGACCTTTGCATTCGCGAGAGGTCGACCGCGAATGCAGAAGGCTGAGTGTAAAGCCTTCGCGTTCGCAGGTCGTCCACCGCATTCGTGATAGGCAAAGTGGGAAGCTTCCGTGTTCTCTGACCTCTAGTCGCGATCGTGGGTCATTTTGACCTGACAACAGTTAATACCAAAAAGACGGGAAAATACCCAATTTTTTTAATTTTCAGTCTAGAGAGTTCGGATTAGGCAATTCTTTGCAGATTTCTTGAGGTTGTTTGAGTGGGTAAGCTTCTATGATCCTAACTTTCGATTACCCATTGTTTATATCATGAATTTATGTTGTAATTTCCGAAATTGAACCCCAAATTTTGGAATTTTTCAATAACTCTTTGGTTTTTTTAAAATTGATTATTCCAACTTCATTTTAACTCCAAAACGGTTTTTGCCAATATATTTGTAGTACTTCAAGGAACATTTTTATATAAAAATTTCCAAATTTGGTTTTCTTTTCGGAATCAGGTTTTTGGGTCAATTTCGGCCTGAATTTCAAAAACCATAATTTAGGTGTCGTTAGTTCCACAATTTTATTGAAAACTCATAATTGATTAGATTCTTACGATTTGGAGCATCGACGGAAAGGAAAGGTCCAAATTCAGGAGTAGTCGGGAGCAGTATTAAGGCAAGCGGAACTCTAAACCTTCGTAAGCTTTGTAAAATGTGTATTCTTGTTACATGCTATGTGATTTGATTGAATTGACATTGTGTTGATAATAAATCATGAAAAGATGTAGGATTGATCAGTCAGAGACATAAAAGGGAAACTCACCTAATGAATCGAGCTAATTGAATTACTTGACTTTGTTGTCTCATTATGAAGCTTACATTGTGATATCAAAGACATGAATTGCATATGATATTGGACTTCATTTTCTTCCCATAGACTGCATGAATATTCTCATTTGCATTTGGGTTAAAGTATATCATTGAGGTCCCTTCTTATGAATTCGCCGAGGTGAAATGATTCTGGCTAAGTGACAACAAAAGAGGAAAACAAAGAGGATTCGAGGGATGTGTCACGCGTTGTGGTTGTTATATTAATGCATCAAGGGACGTGCCACACATCGTAGTTGTTATATTATTGTATCAAAGGGCGTGCCATACGTGGTTGTTATATTTTTGCATATATGGGATGTGTCACGCATCGTGAATGTTATTTTAGCATCACATTGGGCATTCATCGCATTGTATTGTATTGCATTGATTTGACTATCTGAGTATTTGCCCTTGCTTTGTGTGCCATTGAGACTGAGATACGTGCAACTTTGATGCTATCTATTTGAATTGAGTAATCATACTTGACTTACGTGTTACACGAGTTATATCTGCTTATATACTGTTAGATTGGGTTGTTCTGCTTGCAAGTTGTAGTTATAGAGGTTCGAATGGTGTGTCAGCAGTACCTGTTCTATTTAGATTTACATGCGTTTATTGTATTACTTGCTGAGTACCGTGTTGTTTGGTACTTACCCTTTTCCATCTACACCTATGTAGGTTCTAAACCTGGACAGTGATCCAGATTTCTCCTTTCTTCATCAGCGGCTTTTGGAGTTACTTGAGAGGTAGCTATTGACGCCGGGGATCTCTCTCTCTCCTTTGTCATGGTTTTTTCCATTTGAGAGACAAATGCATTTTTTAGACTTATTATTTATTTCAATTCTAATGTTTTAGTGGCTTGTACATGTGACAATCAATCCTTTGGGGTTTTATTGTTGTTTAAGACTTTTGCATCTTCGTATTTATCTAATATTATACTGTTTTCACTTATATTCCTCTTTATTTGGGTTTTGGTCTGACTTATCTCGATGGGTTCAGACGAATGCCATCATACCCAAATTCGGATTGTGAGAGATTCAAAATACAAATGGTATATTTCAATGATACAAATGATAATCTTTCAAGGCAACAAATGATAAAAGATACAAATATAAATACAAACACACAAGCCATGGTAACAAATAAATACAAATACACAAAGCAATGAATACACATACAATTTGTTATGAAATATAACATTAATACAATTATATTTATTAATAAACTTGAACATGATACAATTGTACTCGTTGATACAAATTGTTTAGATACAGTTATATTTATTGATACAAATCAATTGTATTCGTGATACAATTATCGAGAAGTTATATAATTATCAATGAGATATAGATTTAATATCATATATACAAATCAATTGTATCACTCTCGCTTCTCTCCTCTCTCTCTCTCTCTCCCCCAAATCTCGCTCGCTCCTCTCCCCCCTCTCCCAATCTCGTTTGCCTCTCTCCTTCATCTAACATAGATCTACGAATCGTAATTCAGCAAACTAAAACTATAGATCTCTAATTACCCCAAATATATTATCATTTTTGAAAGTTTCTCATTTTTATTTATCTGTTATATTAAAAATAGATGTTATATTTTATCTTATTATTAAGTTTCATTCATTTCTGAATGAACGAGGAAATTTATAATAATTAAGAATAATATAACAAAAAAAATATAATTTTAGTTCTTGATTTGTTATCTTATTCAATTTTGGTTTGATCCTCAATACATTTAGACATTTAATTAAATGCTTGCGCCCCCTGTTACTGCTTTACCTTGTGAGTATTGCTTTTGTTGTTCTTTTTAGTTTCAGTCAGAATGTATAATTGTAATCCTTATACATAACAATGAAGTTAACACCGTTAGCTTTTTATTTCTTACTGCAGAAAGAAGGCTTAAATTCCTATTACACTTAATTCATACAATTGTATATTAGTATATTGTTTTGAATAAACTTAAGAAAATATTAACTAGAGTGGTGTCAAAGTGAAGATGAATAAACTGTTTCGTAGATTTTGATTTTTCTAACCTCATTTAAGGTAAAATGCGTTGAAAATAGTGCATTCTTAAAATTAAAAAAAAAAACAAAGTAGAGAACGTAATTCTTTATTTACCGTCATCCTTGTAAGAAAGTGACAATGGTTTCAGATAATCCATTTAATTATTACTCCTTTCTGCACTTTAATTTACTTATTCACTGTATTAAAAATAAAGATTTTTTACTGATTTAATTTAAAAAATTATAAAGATGATTTATCACTTTATATTTATGTTACCCTTATTATTAAGTAGTACTCACAACTCAACATTTAGATGACTTAATAATTAGGAGTAATATAGTAAAATTATTATTTTATTTCTTATTTTCTAAAGGATATCTCAAGTCAAACATGAACGGAGGAAATAGGAGAATTAATTTAAGATTGGTGAAGAAATTAATTAGTACAATAGAAGATAAGAATTAGGGGTGTACATGGATCGGGTTGGTTCGTATTTTTTATAAACCAAACTAAACCATTTGTGTCGGGTTATTAAATTTATAAACCAAACCAAATCAATAAAAGTCGGGTTTTTCGATATTAATTTTTCTTGGGTTTTTTGGGTTTTTTGGGGTTTTTCGGGTTTTTTCGGGTTTTTCATAGTATCTAATAAAAAGCACAGAGCAGTGCTTCTTAAAAAGAGTTCTAGTACAAAATATCAACATATGAGATGGAGGCAGAACATTGTTTGAAGTTTTAACTTTATAATATAACTTTATAAGATGAACTTTTTTTGTATATTATTTAGATGAGCTTCTCAAGTCCAAATCTAAATGTAAGAAAGAAAACAAAAATTATGAAAAATTTTAAATAAATATTTATAAATTATATTTTAATAAATATTCTTATATATAACATAATTTAAAAGTAGTATATCTATAATCGGGTCGATTTGGGTTTAGTTTGATTTTTTTTAGTTAAAACCAAACCAACCCTATAATGGTCGGGTTTTTTTTTCAAACACCAAATCAAGTCAAACCAAACTACTAGTCGGTTTTTTTTTCCGATTTGGTTCTGTTTGTCGGTTTGGTGCGGTTTATTGGTTTGCCCTGTACAGCCCTAATAAGAATATAGTGTAGTAACTTATCCATAGCGGCATAGCTACATAAATAAAAATGTGGTTAGTTGCATATTTTTCATCGAAGATTTATATATATATATATATATATATATATATATATATATATATATATATATATATATATATAAAAATCTTAAACATCCTTCTCTAATTTCGCGACTGCTCATCAAGAATGATCAACGATCAAGAAGAAATGCTTAAGATGGATGAATTGTCATAAGATGTAAACCTATTAATAAAAAATTAATGCTAGGAGAATGAGAAGTTGAAATGTACTTTTCAAATATTAAAATATAACAACATATATTTATATTTACAAGTGAATTTCCTTACTCTAGTCTACGAATTTAAAATAGAATTGTATTTTTCCACAGTTGAAATTTCCATGTTGCACTAATTACTTGTGAGACAGGAAAAGATTATCGTAAGAATGCTGCCGAGTCTATTCCGAATCCGTCCAAGGTCAGGTTAGTTGAATAGTAAACAAACGTGCATTTAAATATTATATTGCTTATCTTTGAAAAGGTCTTTTTGTCAAGAATTTAATTTTTAGCATATTTGGAAATTCGACGATAAAAATCGGATAATGATCTCATTTTTCTCTTCATATTCGAAAAATTTTATGTTAATTCGTTATGCGAACAGAGCGGCATACTGAAAAAAAAAGAAATGACTATCTTACTTAAGCAATTATCAGATCGATTTTTGAAGGACAAGATTTTTATTTTTTTATGATTGACACCTCCTGAATATCAAACTAAAAGAAAAAATTGATGAAAGTTCGTTCAATGAAAACTTAAATAAGTAACGCAAATTGTATTTCTGACTAAAATGATTATGAATACTAACTAGACGAAGTTGGATAACCATGAAAGTTAACTAAACAAAGTTGGATGACTTTTGGAAGACAAAACAAAGTTGTGTGACATTGATGGTTAAATTGAGCTATCATTCAAGCATTCAACTTTAAATTTTTCGAAAAATCACTTTCATCCCATCCCTTTTCTACAATAATATTTTCTATTTATTTTCCAAATATCAAAATTAAGTAAGAAAATTACTGTTAGAATATATGAAAATATATTCTGACAGATTATAATAGATTGTATATATTTATTCCTAATATTGAAATATTTAGTTTATTTAGTTCCTAATATAGAGATATTTAGTTTCCTTAATTATAACCTAATTATACTCTTGTATTTGTGTATATAAACTATTAAGGTTAATGAAATAAATCAAGGGATTAATCTCTTTCAATTACTTATTTTCTAAAAAAAATATTTTCCTCCGAAGTAAACACTCAGGATCTTGTTATCTTTTTTATTTACTTACCAGTTGGCTCTTTACAGTAAAAACAAAAAACTAGAAATGAACAAAAAAGATTGACTATTAGTTTAGAAGACGTCCAAGTACCAGAGACGAGAGCTAATGAATGGGTAGCAGAAAGACTTGAACATATCCATCCGTCAATTCAGTATATTATAGAATTTTCCTACAGTACGGTGACTGCACCAATTTAGTCAATGTCAACGATGACCCACAGAAGTAACACAAATTTAACTCATACTCAGGTACATGCAATAAACAAAAAGGCATAATTTAGTCTTTTTTATAAATTTATTTGTATCACAGTGAAGGTTTATTTTTATTTTTATTTTATTTACTTTTTTGTGAGAAAAGTTAAAGAGTTAGAGAGCAAACTAATTTTTCCTATAACTAAAGGATTTTCTTCATTGTATTTCGCCCTTCAAGAGAAATAAAAAGTCTTCTCTCTGCCTTATTTTTTTTATTAGTATTTTATTATTTGATAAGATGATATCAGCACAAGACTCTACCGTCTTAAGATTGTAATGACCCTTCCGGTCATTATAGATAAGTCAAAGGTGAAAAGAATGGGCTAGAAAATTTACGTGGAAGTAAGTTAAATTTCAGACTAGGTCAGTCTCAGACAGAATCTGAGTAAGGTGACGTCTAGGACAATTCGGAAAAGAATTGGGGTTAATGTGTCACACCCCAAGCTAAACCCTAGGAGTGTCACGGCGATCGGAAACCCGAAGTATCCCAACCAAGCCTTTTAGCATACATTGCATTCATAAGGACGAGTAAAGCATAAGAAAAACAAGCGGAATAACAATCTCAACTATAGAAGTCTAAGAATAACAATGAGACTCAAGTCATATGTCCAAACTGACTACATCACTCTATGTCTAAACATGCCTCTATAACTAGAGAGGGGCTTAGGAAAAGCTCCTAGCTCACCCAAACATAAATGGAGTCAAAACAAAGTAGCAACATAAAGGAAAGTCATGTCCTCGATGAATGAGGACTCACCAACACTCTAGAATACTAAGTCAACTTTAGCCATGAATGTGAGGAGAGTGAGGAACGTCAATATGCGTAAGTACATAGAAGGTACTAAGTATGTGAGATATGCATGATCAATGAAATAAAGCATAAGCAATATGACATAGGATGCATGACCAATGTAATGAAGCATAGATAAGACTTAAAAAGCATTTGAAATCACATAGAAAGCTTGCAGTCAATGCATCATAAAACTTCATAGTAAAACTTACATCTTTGTATATAACTTGTGTGGGATAAGACCATTAACCGATATCTAAGACCATGCAATCTATGAAATGGAATTCAATGTAACTCCCACATCAAGAAGAGAGAGACTGCTTGCCAAGGTAGACTCCATGAGAACATCTTAACATAATGAACTATATGTGGATCTACTAGCTAAGCCATAAACGCAACCTATGGTGGCAAAGTTGTTAGGGACTTTAGGTTGCTACTAGGATTCTCTTGGGTAACTAACCTTTGGTTACTGAAACGAATACCACCTAGAAGACCTCCCGGTGCTTAGTCAATATCCCAACGTAATTTATTAAAACATTAAGACATCATCATAAAAATAGTATTAAGAGTAGTTCATTAACTTAGTGATTCATAAAAATCCATAAATTTTGGTGAGAATTATTCTTATCACACTTTAATCATGATTGTGTGAGAATTGTCCTTATCACACCATAATAACTTCTAGAATCATCAATGAAACATCATTATAACTTTCATCAATCATTCATAAGTCTCAACTTCTTTCATAAATAACTTTCTTTGAAAATCATAATCATAATTCATGGAAATCATCATTGAGACTAGCTTCATGCATGGGTATTTATAAAACAACTTGAAATCATGCAATTGAGATAGAATTATTCTTATAATGATCATTGAATATAAGTAAAAATGTAATTGAAACAGCCCAATACAATTCATCAATCTAGGGTTAGAAATAACTGAAATTGAAGAAATCTTTTGAGAAAACCTTGGGACTCCACGGGTGAAAGGAACTCATGGATCAAATCCCACATACCTTTGATGGATCTAGCTTTGAATTTGGAAGAGGAGACTTGTGTTATTGAAACCCTAACTTGAATTGTAAGAGAGCAAATTGAGAGAATTGCTTTGATTGCCTTAGAGAATTTTAGAGAATGATTTAGAATAGAAGGGGGTTTTGCTATGTAGTTATAGGTTCTGAACCTTGCCCTAAAAGTGCCTAGATTCATTGAACTAAAACTGAAGAAAGACCATAATACCCTTCATTAAAACCCATCGGCAGATCCTACGATTCTTCATTTGATCTACGAGTCATCAACTTGACTCATCCTACAGGATCTGAGAAACTCTGAAAACCCAAGCCTCTAATCTCCTTCTACGAGTCATGTTTACGACTCGTTGTTATGTTTAAGGGTCGTAGACTTAACTCGTCTTGCACTTCTGAAAACCTGTAAAATTTGAGATTTCTTGAGTCTTTGAAGTTTTTTTACGAGTCTTGTCTACGACTCATCAAACCCTCTACAATTCGTAACTTGACTCATAGACTTACTTTCCCACTTAGTCCATTTCTTAATCTTAGTCTCAATTCTACAATCATTCCTACGATTCATAGAAGTACCTACAACTCGTAGGTCAAACTCTAGACTCGGAGCCAGTCTCTTTTTCTAAAAAAATTCCTTCGTTCTAACTTTCCAACTTTTGGGTTCTTATAATATCCCCTCTTGAGAATATTCATCCTTGAATGAGATTCAACTATCATATAAAGGACACGAAAAATGGACTAACAACCCATCATGAATGTAATGACACATCAAAATGCATAGAACATGAGATTTTCAAACTTAACATAAAACATGACTTTAAAATCAATTTTCATGAACATGCATGCATATGAAAAGACATATGAAAACTGAAGCATCAAAATTTAGGCGACTAAGATAAGAGCAACCTAATACCTTAAGATCGAATGGTAGGAAAGAGATACGGGTATCGCTTCATCATATCCGCTTCCACATCTCATATAACACTCTCTACTTGTTGATTTCTCCACAATACCTTGACGGACACAACCTCCTTGTTTCTTAATCTTTTTACTTGTTGGTCTAAAATTTCAGTGGAACCTCCTCATAAGTCAAGTCCTCCTCAACACTCTCATTTCCCAATGGCACAATAAAATTTGGATCACTCACAAACTTCCTTAACATCGATATATGAAACACCAAATGAATCATAGCCAACTCAAATGGCAAGACTAACTCATATGTCACCTTACCAATACGTTTCAATATCTTATAGGGTCCAACATACCTAGGACTCAATTTCCCCTTCTTACCAAAATGCATAAAATCCTTCATGGGTGAAATCTTCAAGTAGACCAAATCATCCACATCAAATTCAAGTTTTCTTTTCCTAATGTCCAAATAGAACTTTTGGCGACTTTGAGCAGTCTTCAACCTCTCTCTTATGAGCCTCACATTCTCCATAGCATCCAATACTAAATCAGGACCAATCATTACCATTCCACCTACTTCAAACTATACCACCAGGGACCTATACCTTCTCCCATATAAAGCTTCAAAAGAAGCTATTTGGATGCTAGAGTGATAACTATTAATATCGGTAAATTCAATCAACGGTAGATGCTCTTCCAACTTTCTTTAAAATCAATGACGTACACCCTCAACATATCCTCCAACATTTGAATCGTTCTTTCAGCTTGAACATCAGTTTGAGGGTGAAAGGTGGTACTTAGCTTGAATTTCGTAACAAGACCCTTTTAAAATGACTTTAAAAAATATGAGGTGAATTGAGTACCTCTATCCGACATAATAAACATTGGGACACCATGAAGCCTTACCATATCATGAATATACAATTTAGTACAATCTTCGACACTATAAGAAGTCTTAATCGGTAGAAAATAAGCCGACTTAGTCATTTGATCCACAACAACCTAAATAGAATCATGTTGTTTATTTGTACGAGGCAAACCCATCACAAAGTTGTCACGACCCCAACCTGCCATGACTGGCACCCACAATACTTATCCTAGTAGGAGAACTATTTCTACAGCCAGCTTGTCAAACTCTAGGAGATAATAGTTTAAAAACATGCAGAAGTAGGAATCAATCAAAAATAATGTTGAGTTCCTATAAACACAGCCAACTATGTTAATAACAATGAAGTGCGAAAGTAACACATCCTAGGATGTAAGTCATTATACCAAAACTCTAACTAACAACTCTAGAATAGGAGTACAACTCCCAATAGAAATAATTAAATAAACAGAAACATTGTCTGAACATTCGAGTCCCAAAAAAAGGACTGAAATAGATAGAAAAGTTCACGACAGCATGACAGAATAGCTCACCCTTGGACTTTGAACATTCTGCTAATCTTCCAACTGAGGTCTCTCTACTACTGGCTGAATATGCCCTATACTCAATAAAAAAGTAGAACAAGAGTAGTATTAGTACACAAAGCTATAGTGTACTAGTAAGATCATGCGGTTAGCCAATAAGAGAATCATAGACAAGTAAATTTTAATACAATAGGCATATACATATACATAATAAGTCAACCACATCTCAATATCACAGCTCAATGTCTTTCACATGCTATAATTTCACACAAGGGTCCTCTCATGGGACCTACAAATAATCAACTTTGTATTGAAACATAACACTCGATCCACGTATATGTCGAAATATGACACTCGATCCCAAGATTCATAATCACAAGAACATTCAATGTTTACAACACTTATACCACCAAGAATAGGTTCATCACAATAACAGGCCAGCAAATGATCATTTCACTTATAATCTAGCATGTTTCCCTATTCATATACACATATGCATATCATGAAGCAATTTAACAAATATATGAAACATATATAGGAAACTAGACCATCACCTACCTCAAATTCAAGCTTTTAGAACCTTACAACGCAATAGCCTTCCCTTTCCAGGTTCGTTCTTCTCGTTCTTGATCTAAAAATATTAAATACATATCAAGGATCAAAACAATGGCCTAACTATCAAGAAATATAATACAATTTTATTCCCTAGGCCAAACCCATGATCCTACTCTTACCCTAAGGCTATTTCCCACCATGAATTTTCAGTTCAAACCCTCCCCCAATGATTATCACCCATACTTCTAGTTTTTAAGAATCAAGTATGAATCTAGAGAGTAAAAATCTTACTTTAAGCATGGACATCCATGGAAAATTAATGAAAATCTCCCTAGGTCGCTCTTGGTGTTTTAGAAAGTGAATGTTGCAGAAAAGACCATTTTTGGTCTTTTTTATGACTTAAGTCACGACTATCTCGCTTTAGTAGGATAGATCTCACTCTTACAAGAATAATTCCTCCCTGGAGGGATATGTGGAAACATAGAGCTCGAAGTTTTTTCTCTAAGCTCCCCTTTCACAACACACACCCTTTAAAGACGTATTAAAATATACCCCTCATATAAACTTTTATTTCAAGAGTTTTACTCGCCCGAATGCTATTCCGTGAAGCCGTAAATGCTCTGTATCACCTTAGATATTAGCCTTTCCAATAAAATTATAATTTTGACTTTCCATCATTCGCGCAATCAACCTATACTTCACCTGACTCAGAATTTATCTAAGTACGGTCTAGGCTCAAATTCGTCGAAGTAACTACCCGAAGTTTTCTGGACAAAATCCTTCCCCATTGGCCTATCCCTAACGATGGGAGCAGGTCATTACAATAGATACCAATTTATCTATCACTTGTCCCTGAGTGACTAATTAGGTAAAATAGGGCTAAAGCAAAGATGGAGTAGTACTTGTTTCATCAAACAGTTGAGGATACTTGCCTCGCATGTCTTTTTTAGTCTCCCAAGTAGCTTTCTCTACCAAACGATGTCTCCATTGTACTTTAACCATGTTGATCTCCTTAGTCCTCAATTTTCGAATATCACGATCAAGAATTGTAATTGGCTCTTCTTCATACTAAAATTCCTTGATTATAACACCAAGCCTCATTTGATGATGTAGTCCCCATCCCTATGGTACTTTTTCAGCATAGACACATGGAACACCAGGTGTATCCCAGACAAGCTAGGTGGTAAAGCCAACCTGTACGCCACTAGCCCCATACAATTAAGAATTTCAAAATGGACAATGTAACAAGGACTGAGCTTGCCCTTCTTACAAAATATCATCACCCCTTTAATGGGTGATACCTTTAGAAGTACTTGCTCACCAGCCTCAAATGTCATGTCCCTCACCTTGCAATTATCATACTCCTTCGAACAACTTTGAGCCGCTAGAAACTTAGCTTGGATGCTTCTTACCTTATCTTGGGCATCCCTTATTAAGTCAACCCCCAATAGCTCTATTTTCCCAGCTTCAAACTACCCTATGGGAGACCTGTATCTCCTCTTATATAGGGTTTCGAATGGTGTCATACCAATACTGGAGTGGTAGCTATTGTTGTAGGAGAACTCACATAAGGGTAAAAACTTGTCCCAATGTCCCCCAAAGTCTATCAGATATGCCCTCAACATATCTTCCAACACTTAGATAGTCCTTTCTGATTACCCATCTATCTATGGATAAAAGGTTGTACTGAAAGTGAGTTGTGTACCCAACACTTCATGCAACTTACCCCAAAATTTGGAAATGAATTGTGTACCATGGTTTGAAATGATAGAAAAGAGCACCCCGTGCAGCCTTACTATCCTATTCACATAAATTCTGGCCAACTGTTGTACATTATAATTCACTCTAATCGGAATGAAGTATGCTAACTTTGTTAACCTTTCAACCACCACCCAAATAGAGTCATGCTTTTCCAAAGTCTTAGGAAGTCTCACCACGAAATCCATGGTTATTCTCTCCTACTTCCATTCAGGAATGGGAATTGTTTGCAACAAACCTATAGGTCTTTGGTGCTTATATTTCACTTGTTGGCAGTTCTGACACTTGGATACATATTCAGCTATGTCTTTCTTTATACCCGACCACAAATATAGCCATTTTAAGTCTTGATACATCTTAGTCACTCCAGGGTGAATAGAGCATCGTGAACCATGAGATTCAAACTAGATCTTTTGAATTAGTCCATCTACCCGGGGAACACAAATTCTTCCCCTAAAATGGAGAACCCCTTCTGCATCTAGTGTTGAGCCTGGAGCCTTGACCATCAACACCATCCCTCTAATTTCATTTAAGTATAAATCCTCAAATTTCTTAGTTTTGATCTCTTTTATGAAAGTGGGCCTTGGATCAACTCCGTCCATTATTCCATCTTTCTCTGAGATGCCTAGCTTCATAAAGGCCTGAATTTTACTAGCTAGGGGTCGCTTAAGGGCCCCTAAATAAGCTAAACTGCCCATGATCACCGGCTTCCATCTCAATGTATCTGCTATCATATTAGCCTTGTCTGGATGATACTGGATCGTGACATCATAGTCCATAAGCAACTCCATCCACTTTTACTGTCTTAAATTCAAGTACTTCTTGGTGAACATATATTGTAAACTTCAGTGATCAATAAAAACCTCACACTTGACACCATACAAATAATGTCTCCAGATCTTTAGTGCAAACACTATCGCTGTCAACTCTAAGTCATAATTCGGGTAGTTCCTCTTATGCACCTTCAATTGTCGTGAAGCATATGCTACAATATTCTTATCCTGCATCAACACAGCACCAAAACCAAAATGTGAAGCATCACAATAAACATAAAATCTTGACCTTTGCCGGCAGGGTCAAAATTGGGGTTGTGGTCAGGAAAGTTTTAAGCTTTTGGAAGCTCTCTTCACACTGGTCAGTCCACTCGAATGGTACTTTCTTTTTAGTCAACCTGGTTAAGTACATAGTAATAGAAGTAAAGTTTTTCATAAATCGGCAATAATAATTGACCAGTCTCACAAAACTTTTAACCTCTGTCATAGAACTAGGCCTAGTCCAATTCTTAACTGCCTCAATCTTTTACGGGTCCACCATCACCCCTCCCATCAAACTCATAAAAGTTGCAGGTGCATTGGTCAACCCAAAGAACATTACTAAAAATTCATAATGCCCATACCTGGCCCTAAAATCTGTTTTGGGCACATCCTGATGTCTAATTTTCAACTGATAATTCCCAGACTTGAGATCAATCTTTGAGAAGATTGAAGCACCTTGTAACTAGTCAAACAGGTCATTAATATGAGGCAAAGGGTATTTATTTTGGATAGTGACCTTATTCAACTGTCGATAGTCAATGCACATTCTTATACTACCATCCTTTTTCTTGACAAATAACACCGGGGCACCCTAAGAAAAAGCACTAAGACAAATGAATCCCTTATCAAGAAGCTCTTAAATTTGAGCCTTAAGCTCTCTTAATTCTACCAGAGCCATACGATAGGGAGAGATGGAAATTGGATGAGTACCCAGCTCTAAATCAATGCAGAAGTCTATGTCTCGGTCAAGAGGCATACTAGGCAAGTTTGAAGGAGAGACCTTTGGAAACTCACACACTATTAGAATAGATTCAACAAAAGGAGACTCTACTTCCACAATTTGGATATAGACCAAATAGGTCAAACAACCCTGTCCCACAAGTTTTGTTGTCTAGAGAAAGGATACGACCTTAGTTGGCTTAGGCTTGTACGCTCCTTCCCACTCTAACCTTTCCCTCTCTAGGATCTCTAGAGCCATAATCTTTGCATTGTAATTAAGTACAGCAAAGTAGGGGGACAACCAAGTCATGCCTAAGATCACATCAAAATTTGTCATATCTTGGATCACCAAGTCCACCCAAGTCTGGTATCCTATAAACACCACAGAACAAGAATGATACACATGGGTGAATATAACTGACTCTCCAACAGAGGTAGAAACATGAATAGGGGCATCCAACATATCACACAATGCATTAAAATCCAAGGCATACCTCACAGACACATAAGAATAAGTAGAACCTGGATCAAATAAAAAGTAGCCATCTGATCACAGACAAGAATAGTACTTGTGATAACTATGTCAGATGCCTTTACCTCAGTTTTTCTCGAGAGGGCATAAAACTGAGCTTGATCATCCTAACGAGCCATCTCCCTACATGGTTATATTACTCTTTGACCTGCACTACTACTGCCTCGGCCCCTATGGCCTCTTAGATTTCCTCCTCGCCTACTTTATGGACATCTTCTGCCACTGTTCCCTCCAGCTAGTGGGACTACGGCTCAGGCCTATTAGGGTGCTAAAACTATGCCGCGGGTGAGGGCACTTCTTCAGTATATGGCCCGATTCTTCACAGTTAAAATAGTCGCGATTAAAAGATAGGCGACTTCCTGGGAATGATGCTCTCTGACCCTCATAGGCCTGATGCTGCTGTGGAGTACCTGAAAAACTGCCAATGAAAGCGGTCAGTGCTGACTGAATTAGCTGGGTAGCAATCACCGGCATGCCTGACCCTATAGAATAGGATCCCTGGAAGTTACCTGGACTCATTGGCCTTTTAGCCAAAGCCTTATCTTGCTCATCCTTCCTCACACCTTCAACCTTCTTAACAAAGTTTGTGACTTCATTGAAGCTCATACCGGAAAAAGTCATATGAATAGAGAGTACCTACAACTCGGGGTCCAACCCCTTCATAAACAACCTGATTCTCTATTCCTCAGTAGTGACCAATTGAATAGCATACCTAGACAGTGCATGAAACTTGGCCTCATAAGTAGCCACTGATAACCCTCCCTGCTCAAGGGCCATAAACTTATCCTTCTTCCTAAAAACAGACTTCTCTAAAAATAAAGGATGGAACTGATCCCAAGTGAGTGGGGGCAACACAGGCGAATAACACTCCACATAGGCCCTCCACTACTGCTTGGCCTCTCCCTGTAGCTGGAAAGTCATTAACTCCCAACTTGTATAGCCTCTCATAGAAATCGAGAATAAACTCGTAGGCATCCTTATTTTCAGTACCTTAGAAAACTAAAGGTTTGAGCTTGAGGAATTTGGTGAACACGTCATGCTCAGAACCAGTTATCACCAGACCCATTAGGGGCCTGAAGAATACATATGTGCCCAATACTGCATATGTTGGTTGAACTGCAGCAACTGGACGGTCCACAGGGGCTAGTGTTGCCAGCATAGTGGGGATGGCGTCAGTGCCCGCTAGCCTACGCAAGAATGCCATGATTTGTTGGGACAAGATAGGATTCAAAATAATACCAGCAGCCTCAACTTGGTTACCCTCCTCTGGTCCTGCTTGCTCCTACTCCTCTTCAGCTTCCACTTCTCTCTCAAACTTATTCTAGGGAGCAGGAGGGGCCTTACCTACCAATACCTCCTCAATAGGGAGATCTACCCTGGTAGGTGCTGCCCTTTCTTTGCCCCTACCTCGCCTATCTCTACTACCTCTCCCTCTGCTATGCCCTTGAACGGTTGGCTCCTCCTCGAGCTCAATTGGAGCTACTAGCCTGACACCATTATAACGCATGTTAAACATTTGCGGAAAAGAGAATGGAAGCAATTAGATGCCAATTTGGATCACCAAATACCAATTGGAATCAAGTTATAGCACGAAAGAAGGAAGATAGTGAAACTTTTTCTAAAATCCTGTAGCCTCTCAATGAAAAGTATAGATGTCTCTATACCATTCCACGAGACTCTACTAGACTTATTTTGGTACGATGAGATCAATGAACCTAGGCTCTGATACATACTTTATCACGACCCTAACCCACCGTGACTAGCACCCACAATACTTATCCAATGGGAGAACCATTTCTACAGCCATCTTGTCAAGCTCTAAGAGATAATAGTTAAAAACTTGCAGAAACAAGAATAAATTAGAAAATAATGTTGAGTTCCCATAATCTCAGCCAACTAGGTTAATAACAATGAAGTGTAGAAGTAAACATATCCTAAGAACTAAAAGTCATCATAGCAAAACTCTAACTAACAACTCTAGAACAAGAGTACAACTCCCAATAGAAATAATTAAATAAACAGAAACATTATCTGAATATCCGAGTCCTGAAAGAAGGACTGAGATAGATCGAAAAGTCTATGGCAGCATGACAGAATAGCTCACCCTTGGACTTTGAACAACCTTCTAATCATCCAACCAAGGTCTCTCTGCTATTGGCTGAATATTCCCTGTACTCAACAAAAAGGCATAGCAAAAATAGTAACAGTACACAAAGCCACGGTGTACTGGTAGGATCACGCGATTAGCTAGTAAACAGATCATAGACAAATAAATTTCAACACAATAGGCATATACATATACATAATAAGTCAACCACATCTCAATATCACAGCTCAATATCTTTCACATGTTATAATTTCACACAAAGGACCTACAAATAATCAATTTTATGTCAGAACATGACACTCGATCCAAATACATGTCGGAATGTGACACCCAATCTAAATTATATGTCAAAATATGACATCCGATCACAAGATATCATAATCATAAGAACATTCAATATTTACAACATTTATACCACCAAGAATTGGTTCATCACAATAACAGGCCAGTAAGTGATCATTTCATGCATAATCTAGCATATTTCCCTATTCATATACACACATGCATATCATAAAGAAATTTTACAATTATATGAAACACATAAATAAAACTAGACCGTCACCTACCTTAAATTCAAGCTTTCAAAACCTCATAACATAATAGTCTTTCCTTTTCGGGTTCGTTCTTCTCGTTCTTGGTCAAAAAATATTAAATACATATCAAGGATAAATACAATGGCCTAACTATCAAGAAATATAATACAATTTCATTCTCTAGGCCAAATCCATGATCCTACTCTTACCCTAAGGCTATTTTCCACCATGAATTTTCTTTTCAAACCCTTCCCCAATGATTATCACTCATACTTCTAGTTTCTAAGAATTAAAGTATGAATCAAGAGAGTAAAAACCTTACCTTAAGCATGGAAATCCATGGAAAATTAATGAAAATCGCCCTAGGTCGCCTCTTAGGGTTTTACAAAGTGAATGTTGCAGAAAAGATAGTTTTATGTCTTTTTCATGACTTAAGTCACGATTGTCCCACTCTAGTGGCCCCGCTCTAGTGGGATATGCAAAAATAGAGAGCTCGGAGATTGTGATCCAAGCTCTCTTTTCACAACACACCCCCTTTTAAAGACGTATTAAAATATACTCCTCACGCAAATTTCAATTTTGGGAGTTTTACTCATTTGAATCCGATTTTGGAAAGCCATAAATATTCCGTATCACCTTGGATATCAGCCTGTCTAATTAAATTATAAATTTGACTTCTCATCATTCACGTGATCACCCTAGACTTCACCTGACTCAAAATTTATCCAAGTCTGGCCAAGGCGCAAATTCGCTAAGTTACTACCCAAAGTTTTTGTACCCAAAATCCTTCCCCATTGACCTATCCCTAACGACGGGAGAAGGTTGTTACAAAAGTCTATATTCACATCTTTCCACTTCCAAGTAGGAATCTTAATGTCTTAAGCTAAACCTCCCAATTTTTTATGATCAACCTTCACTTGTTGACAATTAGGACACCTTACCACATACTTCGCTATGTCCTTATTCATGTCATTCCACCAATGCACTTTTCACAATTCACGATACATCTATGTGAATCCCACATGAGCTGAATACCGAGAACTATGGGCCTAATTTAATATCAATTCCCTTAAACCATCAATATTGGGTACACATAACTAACCTTGATAACAAAGCACATCATCTCCCCCTTGGGAGAAAGCCTTAATAACTTATTTGGCAACCAACTTCTTCAATTCAACCAATACTGGATCATTATCTTGCTTAGCCTTAATATCCACCACAAGAGACGATTTTAAACCATTTTGAACAAGAATACCTCCATCATTGGAATTAACCAAACGAACACCTAAATGGTCCAATCTATGCACATCCTTAACCAACTCCTTCTTACCCTCTTCAACATGGGCAACACTATTCATAGACAATCTACTAAGTGCATCAGCAACCACATTATCTTTACCCAGATGGTATAATACACTCATATTGTAGTTCTTCACTAATTCAAGCCATCTCCTTTATCGAAGGTTCAAGCCCTTTTGCTTAAACACGTATTGCAAGCTTTTATAATCTGTGAATACATCCACATGGACAGTATAAAGATAGTTTCTCCAAATCTTCAAGGCAAGCATAACCACCGCTAGCTCTAAGTCTTGAGTCGGATAATTTCTTTCATGACCTTAAGTTTCCTAGAAGTATAGGCTATCACCTTACCATGTTACATCAACACACAACTAAGTCCTATCCTTGAGGTATCACAATACATAATAAAACCATTGGACCCTTTCGATAGAGTCAAAATAGGAGCGGTAGTAAGGCGATCCTTCAACTCTTGGAAACTATTCTCACAAGCTTCTGACCATTAGAACTTCACTTTATTTTGGGTTAATTTGGTCAAAGGCAAAGAGATTGATAAAAAACCTTCCACAAATCTTCTATAGTCGACTAGGCCGAAGAAACTTCTAATATCTAAAGGAGATAATGGTCTAGGTCAATTCTTCACCGCCTTTATTTTCTTTGGGTCAACCTTAATTCCATCACTGGACTCCACATGGCTAAGAAACACAACTTTTTTAACCAAAATTTATACTTATTAAACTTGGCAAATAGTTACTTATCCATTAAAATTTGCAACACAACCTTCAAGTGATCGGCATGCTCCTTCTCATTCCAAGAATAAACCTAAATATCATTAATAAATACAACAAAAATGTCCAAGTATTTCTTGAACTCCCTATTCATTAAGTCCATGAAGGCCATGGGGACATTGGTTAATCCAAAGGACATAGCCTACTATTCATAGATATGACACATTTCACACCGATGAACAAACTCTACTTGATGCGGCATGTTAGACTCCCCAGGACTCTTCAAAACTTTGTGCTCTGATACTAAGCTTGTCATACCCCAAGCTAAACCTTAGTAGTGACACGATCCTCAAAAACTCGAAGGATTCCAACCAAGCCTCTTAGCATACATTACATTCATAAGGTAAAGTAAAGCATAAGGAAAACAAGTGGAATAATAATCTCAACTATAAAAGTCTAAGAATAACAATGAGACTCAAGTCATATGTCCAAACGGACTATATCACTCTATGTATAAACATGCCTCTATAACTAGAAAGGGGCTTAGGACAAGCTCCTAGCTCACCCTAACATAAATGGAGTCAAAACAAAGTAGCAACATAAAGAAAAGTCATGTCCTCGATGAATGAGGACTCACTACCACTCTAGAATACTAAGTGAACTCTAGCCATGAATGTGAGGATCATCCGTCCCTATATTATGAGATAATGTAGGCAAAAATATGCGTAAGTATATAGAAGGTACTAAGTATGTGAGATATGCATGATCAATGAAATAAAGCATAAGTAATATGGAATAAGATGCACGACCAATGTAATGAAGCATAGACAAAACTTAAAAAACATTTGAAATCACATAGAAAGCTTGTGGTCAATACATCATAAAACGTCATAATAAAACTTAAATCTTTGCATATAACTTGTGCAGGATAAGACCATTAACCGAAATATAAGACCATGCGAGCTATAACATGAAATTTGATATAACTCCCACATCGAGAAAAGAGGCTACTTATCAAGGTAGACTCTATGAGAACATCTTAACATCATGAGTTGTATGTGGATCCACTAGCTAAGTCATAAACTCAACCTATGGTGGTATTATTGTTAGAGAGTATAGGTTGCTACTAGGATTCCCTTGGGTAACTAACCTTTGGTTATCGGACCGAATCCCACCTAAAAGGTCTCTCTGTGCTTAGTCAGTATCCCAAAAAAAATCATTAAAACATTAAGACATCATCAATAACATCATAATGAAAATAGTATTAAGAGTAGCTCATTAAATTAGTGATTCATAAGAATCCGTAAACTTTGGTGAGAATTATCGTATTACTCTTTAATTATGATTGTGTGAGAATTGTCCTTATCATACCATAATAACTTCTAGAATCATCATTGAAACATCATTATAGCTTTCATCAATCATTCATAAGTCTCAACTTCTTTCCTAAATAGCTTTCTTTGAATTCATGATCATAATTCATAGAAATCATTATTGCGACTAGCTTCATGCATGGTCATATATAAAACAACTTGAAATCATGAAATTAAGAGAATTATGCTTATAATGATCATTGAATACAAGTGAAAATATAATTAAAATAGCCCAATGAAATTCATCAATCAAGGGTTAGAAAATAATTGAAATTGAAGAAATCTTTTGAGAAAACCTTGGGACTCCATAGGTGAAAGGAACTCATGGATCAAATCACACATACCTTTGATGAATCTAGCTTTAAATTTGGAAGAAGAGACTTGTGTTCTTGAAACTCTAACTTGAATTGTAAGAGAGCCACCTTGAGAGAATTGCTTTAATTGCCTTAGGGAATTTTAGAGAATGATTTATAATAGGAGGGGTTTTTGAAGGGTTGTGTAGATAAAGGTTCTGAACCTTGCCCTAAAAGTGTCTAGATTCATTGAACCAAAATCATAAAAAGACCATAATACCTCTCATTAAAACTCATCAACAGGCCCTATAATTGGACTATATAATTTGTCGTTAGATCTATGAGTCATCAGCTTGACTCATCCTGCAGGGTCTAAGAAACTCTAAAAACCTAAAACTCAAATCTTCTTCTATGAGTCATGTTTACAACTCATCATTATGTTTAAGGGTCATATACCACTCGTCCTACACTTCTAAAAACCTGAGATTTCCTGAGTCTCTGAAGTTTCTTTACGACTCTTGTCTACAACTCACCAAACCCTCTATGAGTCGTAACTTGACCCGTAGACTCAGTTTCCACTTAGTCTATTTACCAACCTTAGTCTCAATTCTACAAGTCACTCCTACGACTCCTAGAAATAACTACAACTCCCAGGCCAACTCATAGACTCTGAGCCAGTCTCTTTTCTAAAATATTTCCTTCGTTCCAACTTACCAACTTCTAGGGTCTTACCTTATGTCTAATTTTGGGATAGATTTTCTAGTAGATAAGACGTTAAGGAATCTATAGAACTTTTTGAAAGTAAATTTGGTTTAGTATATCTCCATATATCAAACTTGGCATGAAAAGTTATTTTAGAACATCAAGATTTGAGGGTGTGTTGTGAAATGGGGGCTTGGGGGAGAATTTCTATAAGACCCTAGAAGTTGGAAAATTAAATGAAGAAAAATGCTACAGAAAAAGATTTGGTGCAGACTTCTACAAGCCTACCTACGATCTATAAAAAGGACTTACAGGCTATAGAAAAGCAATTGTACGTGAGCCCGGACTCTTGGAAAAATTCTAAAATTTGAAAGTTTGTGTATAGGTCCACCTGCGGTCCGTAGAAAGATATACGGATTATAGGAAGGTTTTGTGAGTAAGGTCCTGAGGGTTGAAAAATTTGACTAAGTATGAGGTCACTCGATGAGAGGGTCCTATGGACCGTAGGAAGTTCTATGATCCGTAGGAATGACCCATTGAAGAGATTCGGAGATTTAGTTTTGAGGACTTTTGGAAGTTGGCAGGATGAATCATATTGACAACCCGTAACTATTTCAATGATCCGTAGACACAAATCATAAGGTCAAAGTGCAAACTCCACTAGCTACTGTTTTGGTGCATAAAGTTCTAAAAACGAGTCCTACAACCCATAGGATTGTAGTCGTAGGATTTGAGGTGTGATTTCAGGATTCAGGTGTGGGTTTCTACGGACTCTCTTGACAAACCATAATAATTCCTACAAATCATATATCATGTTCGAAGAGTCACTTTGACTATTTTAAGTGAAGGGTATTTTAGATTACCCAATTCTCTCATTCACTCAAAACACTCAAATTCTCTCAACTTATCTTCTCTCATTCTCCCTCAAGCTCAAGGAAGGAAAGCTAGGGTTTCAATCTTCAAATCCTTCAATCTCCATTGCTTTAGGGTCTTGATTGTCCAGGTACGTGGAAATTCGTCAATGGATTTCATTCAACCATTGGTTCCCAAAGGATCTCAATTCTCCAAGTTCAATTTCATCTAATTCAAGTAGCATTTCATGTCCATGAGTCCTTTAATTTGACTCAATTGATGTTATTCTACCTTATTGTACATGAATTTACTATAATACATGATTTTCAATTGATTTCACATGGACCCATGCATTATGACTATGATTTCCAATATGAATTATGAATTATGACCATGAAATTTATGAAGAATTTATGAATATTTTATAAAAGTAATGAATCATGTTTCAAAGATTTTTTTAAGCATGTATCAATAAATTGTGAAAGTTTTTCTCACAGTATGAATGAAATCATGATTTAGATGCTTAGAAAGGTAAGTGTCTTTATGAATGATGTTATGAATGATTTAAGTAGCTACTCTTATATGATTTTATGAATGTAGATTCGTATATGATTTCCTAATGATATGATGATAATTGATTTTTATCTATTCCATTGGAATTTAACTTAGCACCGAGAGAGCTTGAGGTGGAGGCTTGGTGAGGGAATCTCTAATATCAACCTCTAGTCCCAAAGTACATGTTTTTGTAGGTTTTCTTATATGAATTAGCTAGGGGATCCATATATAGCTCATGATGTTAATGATACGGAGTCTACCTTGGCAAGTGGGCTCTTTTTTTTGATGCAGGAGTTACACCAGACTCCATGTTATAGCTCACATGATTTTATTGTCGATTACAGTCCATATCCCACAAAATAACTATATTTTCTTACAAGATCTTAAACGATGTCTTTTTGATGCATTGACCTTATAACATAATTTTAAGATTTACTTCATACTCTTCAAGATACTTTGGTCATACATCTCATGTTCATGCTTATTATATATTTTTATTCATGTTATGCATATTTCTCACATACTTAGACATTCTATGTACTAACACATACTTTTGTCTATATTGTTTCGTAATATAGGTCATGATGTTCCCATCCATCCGCGTGGCTAATTCGGCTTCCTACTAAGAGTTTTCTATTTTGGTGATTCCTTATGATTCGAGGGTAAACCTACTATGTCATTTTCTTGCTTCTAGACTCATGTTATTTCTAATAGGGTGAGCAGGATTTATCCTACGCCCTCGTCTAAATCTAATAGAAGCATTGTCGAACTATGAGAGTGTGGTTACTTCATTTTGACTATTATGTTTGAATTCTCCTTTATCGAGATTTCTGTGTTTTGAGACTATCTTTTATATTTATGTATACTCTTATTTTCATGTTGTTTATATCGTGCTATGTATGCTAAAAAGATTGGTTGGAGTCTCTCAAAATTCTAATCGTCGTGTCACGTCTAGGATCTAGCTTGGGTTGTAATAATTTTTGAGTTTCTGTCTACACGTAAGCCGTCATAGTGGATGAAATCACTCCTTATTTTGCATATTTGTTCTTGGGAAAAGAAAGGAAAATCTAGGACTATTTTCTTTAATTTTCTACTAATTTCCTCCGTAAAGGTAAGTTAATTACTCCCCTAACTTGAAATTTGATCCTCAAGCCTTCTATGATGGTAACCTTATGGGAGGATTTTAACTTAATTAATGATGGAAAAAAGTCATAGTTTGGGTGGATGATCATGAAATTAGTCTGGAATTTGGGATTAAGTTATAATTCAAATATATTAGGCATTGTTATTAATTGTTTCACTTGCGTGATTTCTTTAGACCGATAATAAGCTAAAGCTTTTCAAGGGAGTCAAAGTTACAGCAACTGCTTAACGCCCAAGTAGGCTAGATTTCTTAACTGAGTTATAGACCAGTTTTCATTGCATAATATATTATGAATTGGTAAGAGAAATCATGTCTAAGCCTTCGGGCACAGAGTCCAGATGACTAAATGTAGTATGATTGACATTTAGGATAGGAATGTCTTATGTGGGTTATGATTATTCTGTGACTAGCATTGGTTGTCCAGTTCTTAATTGTTAATTTTGATAATTCTTGTTAAGATGGTTGATGATTCTTATAAGGTTTATATGTAAGGCTAGGTTATAGTAAGACACTGAGACTTGTGGTAATGAAGGAGGGAACCAAATGAACAAGAAGAGTATTTTATTCATGGGATTAGGGGTTAATTCCTGTGAAAGAATGAGAACTCGTAAGGGGTTCCAGTATAAGGCTATTGATATATAAGTGTATATATATGTGTGTGTGTTCGAGTTGATTTTTCTATGTGAAATACTTGTGTAATGCATATTTAGAGAATAAAGGATGAATGTAAAATGACTTCATGTTGATAATCTCATGCAATGAACTTGTTGATTTACTTGTGGCTTCAAGTATGGTTACTGCATTATGGTTGTAATTGTGTTTTTTATTGACATTTGGATTAGGTGCCATGATGGTATATTTGAATCGGGTACTATGTCGGTATATTTGAATCAGGTACCACACTGATATATTTAGATCAGATACTACGCTGGTACATTTGGATTAGGTACCACACTGATACACTAACGATTGACGGATATATAGGCTAGATTTCTTAACTCAGTAGTGATAGACCAGTTTCTATTGCATAATATATTATGAATTAATAGGAGACATCATGCCTAAGCCTTCGAGCATAAAGTTTAGATGACTAAATGTGTTGTGATTGTTATTTAGGGCAGGAATATACTATATGGGTTATGATTATTCTGTGACTAGTGGTGATTATCTAGTTCTTGATGGTTAATTTTGATAATTTTTGTTGAGATAGATGATGGTTCATGTGAGGTTTCTATGTAAGGAAATTGCTGGTTTATAGTAAGATCTTGAGACTTGTGATAATCGAGGGGAGATAAAATGAATAGGAAGAGTATTTTATTCAATGGATTAGGGAGGTAATTCCTGCAAAAGGATGGGTACTCATAAGGAGGTCCAGTATTGGGCTACTGATATACATATGTGTGTGTTCATGCTGATTGTTCCATGTGAAATACTTGTGTAATACATATTCAAAGAATAAAAGGTGAATGTGTAATGACTTCATGTTGATAATATCATGCAATGAACCTGTTAATTTACTTGTGGATTCAAGTATGGTTATTGCATTATGGTTGTGAGTCTGTGTGTGTTGACATTTCGATCGGGTACCACACCGGTATATTTGAATCAGATACTACATCGATATATTTAGATCGGGTGCAAAATTGGTATATTTGAATCAGGTACCACGCCGGTATATTTAGATTAGGTACCACGATAGTATACTAACAATTGAAATGGATACCACACCGCTACACAAATAATTTGTGTATGGGTTCCATAAAAGAATTGGGTTGGTTGTTGTTTTTTCATTTATGTTATATGTGCTTGTCAACTACTTTGTTGGTATTCCATTCATGATATATGATTAGGGAAAAGGAAAGAACATGACTTGAAATGATAAATATGGTAACTCACATGCAATCAATGTATTTACTTGGGTACACAAGTGTAATTGTTATTCATGATTTGTAATTGTGATACATCATATCATCGGTTGGCTCAGGTACCATACCTAGTACAGGTTATAGTTTGGTTGGTTCGGGTACCACGCCTGGTACAAGTTTGATTATATATTAGTTTTTTAAGTGGACCGGATAGTTTATGATCACGTGGACATGTTTAATGTGTTTATTAAGTCAAGACTTGAGATTGAGAATGTATTTCTGTTGTTGACTTATTGTGATATGTGTTAATCATGTTGGTTTATGACTAGTCAAATTATTGTGTTTAAATACTGGGATGATTCTTATGTAGACTAGGGTTGCATGTTAAAATACATAGGCTATGTCTTAAGGATCCTTGAGTGGTCTGGGTCACTTGAAAGGTGAGCGGGAGTCAGGGAAAGGTGAGTGTGATGGTATGTTCATGTCTCATGTGATGATTAGGTCAGGTTGATGACCAAAAAGCCTTAATGTGAATAAAGTATTAGGCCTGAGAAATCTTAGTGTGTATAAAATGTTAGGTTTGGAAAGCTTAGTGTGTACATGGGCTGGGCTCGAAAAGTCTTAGGATCCGTTTGATAAGCAGTATTAATAAGAATAGTCCCTTGATTATAATTTAGTCCAACAAATCCATTGTTTAGTTATTTTATTTAACTTAATTTATGGATTAGTTATGCACCATGTGAGTTCTTGTTCTATCCCTAGAAAATAGGGGGATAACTAATCCAATGTTTAATAATCTTTGGATAAGACCCCTAAAAGACTAAACTATCCCTCAATCTCCTCAAATCCTTTTGATTATTTTTTTATTTTATGTTTTATATTTATAGTTTTATACTAGTAAATTTATTTAAATTAATTAGCTAACAAATTTTATTTGTTTGTGGCTTCATATTTACATACTATAAAAAAATATTTTGCAATGTCAAATTTTTAAATTTTGTTTATTTGTGGGTTCATATTTACATAATATAAAAAAATGTCATGTCAATTTTTTTGATAATTAATTTAGTTGAGTGATTTTGTTGATACAAATGCCTTATTAAGTGATTTTATTTATATAAAATAAAGTTTAATGACTTTGTTAGATAATTTTCAAAGTTGAGTGATATTTTAAGATATTAACTACATATTAAAACTACAACTTGCAATTTCTATGTGTAAACGTAAATAGTTTAATTGATTTTACTATTGTTTACCGTCTCTTCGATTTTAAAAATTAGATGGTCTATCTCTATTAAAGTAAAAATTGACGTTTTGTGAGTGATCAATTTATTAAGATGATAACTATTTATCCTCAAATAATTCATGTGAGAAAGTAGCAAACATGACGACAAAATTGTTCTTCTCCTATCTAGTTAGAAGGCCATAAAAAAATAAAATTATCCGATAATTATTTATCTTGACCAAATAGCATGAAATAAAAAATCTCATAATAATTCAATGGTATAATTGGAAAAAAACTTTTTGTAGTGTTTTAAACCAAAAACAAGATTAGGTGGGAATCAATCAACCAAACACTTGGTAAAAAATAGTTCCTGCATTACTAATCCCTACATTACTACTCCTTGTTTTACTAATCCCTGAGTTATTAATTTTTGTATCAAACGAACTCTTAGTATGTATCAAGGATTAGGCTTGTAAAGACTTAGTGTGTATAAAGTGTTAGGCTTGGGAAGCCTTAGTATATATAAGGGTTAGGCTCGGAAAGCATTAGTGTCCATAAAATGTCAAGCTTAGGAATCTTAGTGTGCTATAAGGGGTAGGCTTGATAAAGTCTTAACATGCTGATAGAGTGGAATGATAAATGGTAGAGTTGGCAGCGGAAAAAAGTAGGAAGTTGGGATCAAAGTATACTAGTTATGGATAGTGTATCTACGATAGTAGGGGCATAGTGACCGGGTTTGGAATGCATAATTTTTATATTGCATGGTTTTCTCTGAATATTTACTTTATATTATATGGTGGGTTCGGATCGACCGATGATACCTACTAATACATGTTATTTGTATTGATACTACTCTTACTATACCATTTGGTATAGTCTGGTTGTAGGATCAATGATATTTTTTAGGTAAAAATGATGATGATCTCCGACAGCTTCTACTCCTCTTTTTCTTATGGTGGGAGTTGTATCTTATTTATTTTAAATCTTCTATTCTTTTAAAAGCTCTTGTACTTGTTTAGACTAGTTTCTTAGAAGAGTTTTTTTTATATTTTCAAAAGGCTTTCAGGGTATTTTCATAACCGTTTTAAATTATAAAAGAGATTTTTTATATTTTCTTAATTTCTGCATTGATCGGTTGTTAAAATAGGTAGAAGGGTTCTCCTATCTAGGTGTTAGAGTAGGTGCTCACATAGCTCCATGGGTTGTGTCGTGATAATTTATTAACAGAGCCCAAGTTACCAGTCTTCTAATACAAGAGAAAATGTTGAATAGACTCCTATTGACATGTGTATTTAATCCCCGGGAAGCTATGAAGCATTTTAGAGGGTCGTTACACTTCTTTCACTCATTTCATGCAGTCTATCGCTTGTGGTATAAATTGAGTTAATTGATATCTCCAAATGTCATTTGGTATCTCAACAAAGTAAAGTAGATGTCGTAGTCACGACTAAAGGGGTACAAGTAAGGAAAATTAGAATGGGAAAGTTCTAATTGGTATCTGGCTTTATAGGCTATATAAATGCATGGATGTAATGAATCGTTTCATTCATTATGGGTAGATCAAATAGTGAACAAATTGGGTAACAAAATATTTTTGGTAGTGACTTCAAAATTCTAGGTTAGGCCAATTTCAAACACAATTTGAGAAAAGTGAGATATAGGACAATCCGCGAATGGATTGGGGTTGATTTCTAAGTAAGGATTATTTTTTCTAATAGTCAAGACATTAAGTAGTCCATAGGGCTTTACAGAATTAAATTCGGGTGAGTAGAACTTTCGAAATTTAACTTGGTGTGAAAATTTAAAACGTCAAGAATTGGAGGTGTGTTGTAAAATAAGGACTTTTGGGGAAATTTCTGAGCTGCAATATCGTTTAACCTGCTATAGCAGAAGGGCACTGCTATAAAATATAGGCGGGATGCATTTCAACAGGTGCTACCACGGACAATCAGGCGCTATAGCAGGATATCAGGCACTATAGCGAGGTTGGGCCGCTATAACGGAGTTGCTATAGCGTGTCGGTGCTATAGTGGGGAAAGTCAGGATTTAGTGCAAAAAATTCTCAAAATTTGTTATTAATTGTCCATCTTATTTTAAAAAATTGCAAGGGCGACTTAAAGCTTTTTTCACTGGTTTTTTCCGTGTTCATCGATTAAGGTAAATTAATTACTTTTCCAACTTGTAAGTTCGATTCTTAAGATTTAGAATTCATGAGAGTAACCTTAGAAAGGGATTTTAACTAGAAATTGATGGTGGGAAGTCCTATCTTGGGTGGATTAATCATGAATTGGTATCAAGCATTGGGAGGGTACCCGAGCCGTGGCCAGCACTCAAAGACTATTGCTAGTCCCTAATCGAACCACTTGGACCGTCACACATTCATTCAAACAATATTTTATCAGTGGAAGACTTAACTCATTAAGAAAACAACTCCAGATAAGGCCAAATGCTCACAATCTAACTAAATCAAATCAACAAGACTAGTATTAAGAAAACTAGCCGAAACATAATACAAATCAACAACATCAACAATCAAGTCTGTGAAGCCTCTAACAACTGTCTAATTGGTTCCAATGACAGGTTCATAACTACCTCAAATCAAAATAGAAGGACTAGTCTCAAAGCAAGAATAAAGCATATGGATCCTCCAGATGCAGGGGAGGACTCACTAATCAGTTATAAAAAACAAATAGATCTTCAATGGTGCACTTGTTGATGATATCTAGAACCTGTCTCTGTATCATGAAATGATGCAGGTCCAAATGGACATCAGTACATGAAATGTACGAGTATGTAATATAGCATAATGAAACATATATCAAGGTAGAATCAAATCAGTTCAGAGATCTCAATTCGGGAAGGTTAACAATTCAATCAAGATGTCCTAAGTCTAAATAAGAATAAGATTTAGACAAAGACCAATCATATCCAATCCAATCAGAGTACTATCAAGACTTAAATGGTTTGATTGGTTTGAGTACTACGTCTAGTACGAGTTTGATTATATATTGATTTCTTAAGTGGATCAGATAGTTTGTGATCATGTGAGACATGTTTCATGTGTTTATTAAGTCAAGACTTTAGCCTGAGAGTCTATTTCTATTGTTGACTTATTATGCTATATGTTAGCCTTATTGGTCCATGAGTGGTTAGATGGTTTTGTTTAAATGATGAGATGATTCTTGTGTAGAACAAGATTGCATGTTAAACATCGTAGATTATGTCTTAAGCATCCTTGAATTGTTCAGATTACTTGAAAGGTGAGTGGAATTCAGTTATGGGTGAACGTGATGGTATGTTCATGTCTCAAGTAATATTGAGTTCAAATTCTTGACTTTCTCCTTCATCATACACGCTCTAAAAGGTAAATTCTCAAATCTCATCTCTTGTGAACTTGACTTTCAGTTTAGAATTTTTTGTTCAAGTGTGTTGGATTTCTTTTGATTTTGAAAGCGTAATACTTTGCTATATTTTCGAACCCACTTTCCTTATTTCATTAAAACTCTTCTATAGTACACGTCCTAGTATTATTTCCGCATTTGAGTTAGCTTCTAGCTTCTCGTGTTTGATTCCTTGAAAGAATGTATGGATCTTAGTTCTTCTTGGTAGCGTGTAAATGATTTTATTCGTGTTAACCTAATTTAATGAGTTACAATTATGTAGTTTTATTATGTGATGAAGCTAATTGTATGCTTATTTTAGGGCCTGATTCATTTGAAATATATTATAGGCTTTTCTTCTCCTATGAAAATATGTAGTTTCAAAAATTATGTATAAAAGTAGGTTGAGTCGTTACTCATGTTAAAATCCAAAAGTATCATGTGTATAGAGTTAATAACTAAGTTATTCTAGTAAGCATTTGTTTTAAATAAGTACATAGGAGCCTGACTTAAGTTTAGATATGCAATTAGTTTTAATTATGAGGTGTGCACCATTTCTTTGCTTACATGAAAATTATTACATATTTGGTTCTAGTGAGATTTGATTTAATCCCCTTTTTTTAGTTGTAAGAAAAGACGAGTATTAGATCATTTCCTTTACTTCCTTGTTGTCAGTAGTCTTATTTGATCCCCTGCTTCCATTTGGTGATTATCACTTTAGACTATGTTTAGGAATCATGAATGTGATTAGAGATCATATTCTGAGCTACTGATGTTAAATTTATGTCTTCTTAAACAGATTAGTGCTTCGTGTTTATGTGTCTTATGTTTAGATCAATTCGAAAAAATTATTGGTATCTTGTTAGTGTTCGATGATGGCAAGCATACATGGCTTTATCTGAGGTTAATACTTTAATAGTATGATCAAAGTGTTGACCATAGTTGTCAAATTAGGTCACGACAGGATACCTAACGAGCTACTACTCATAAGGCAAACCCTCTAAATTATAACATGCGAAATATACAAATAAAGAGTTTTCAATATGTAGATTTGTCATATAACGAAGTCTGTTTTCACAACAATATGGGGCATGACAGATGAGCAGTATAAGGAACTGGAATAACTTATTTATGCAAATTTGAAAAAATCACTATCTATGTTTAGTGTCTGAGTTCTTCATAAGTAATAGTTCTTTTCATTCCTAATTAATTGGCCCAGTACTCAACCTTGGATTCCAAATATGTCCTCTATCACTTTGATATTTCATGTTTTTATACATTAACTTTTGACACATTTATTTTATTATTTCAGGCATATAATCTGATGTTCAAAAATTTTGCATGTGAAAGATTTTAATATGATGAAGAGAGTTGAGGAAATTATTTGAAGACATTCTTCGATACAATTATCGGTTATATTAGTTCAAATAATCTAAGTTTATTTTTTAAGTTGTGACACCAATATTTTTGTTTAGATTTAATGAGATATATTTTGTTTTATGAATTATTAGTAATATATTTTTTAGCATTTGCCAAATTTTGTTGCCACTAAGAAGCTTTTTTTTAATAACAATTTTGTTGGATTTTCTGGATGAATGTAGTAGTCATTATTAATGGTTTCTAAACAATTTCCCTTGAAGCTTGTGAATTTTGGCGTCAACTTGATTGAAAGTACCGATCATAAAATGTTGGTTTAAGGAGGAAACTAAGATATGTAAACAAGGAATATAGTAGCCTTTAGAATTGCCACCAAATAATTGCCATTAAAGAGGTTGATTATTAGCGACAATTTAGTTGCATTTACTTACCATTAAAATGGATACTTTCAGAAGTGATATTGTAGCCATTCTAATCACCATAAAAGAATTGTCGTTAAAACAATTGAATTTTAGCGGCAATTTTATTGAATTTAGTAACTATAAAAATTGACGCTAAGAAAGTAAAGTTAAGACGTTATTAATTGAATTTAGCAGCCAATATTATTGCCGCAAATAATTATCGTTAAAACTAATTGTTATTAGCGGCAATAAATAATACCCTTACCAGCTTTTGCAAGAATGGCCACAAAAGCCTTTATCGACCCAGCAACGTCGGCTAAAGACCAATGGCCGGTAAATGTTATAGTGGCGATTGTTATTGCCGCTAAGTACATTATTTATTGCCGCTAAAGCCCCTTTTTGTAGTAGTGACGGGTGAATTAAGTGTTAGGCTTGAGAAGCCTTAATGTGTATAAAGTATTAGGCATGAAAATCCTTAGTATGTATAAAGTATTAGGCTTGAAAAGCCTTAGTGTGTAGAAGGGGTTGGCTCGAAAAACCTTAATGTGTATCACAAATCAAGCTTGGAAAGCGTTAGTGTGTATAAAGTGTTCTTGGAAAGCCTTAGTTTGCATAAAGTGTCAGGCTTTTGAAGCCTTAGTGTGCTATAAAGGTAGGCTTGGTAAAGCCTTAACATTATGAGAGAGTCGGATGGTAAATGGTAGTGTTGGCAGCAGATGAAGGTAGGAAGTTGGGATCAAAGTGTACTAGTTATAGATAGTGTATTCAAGATAGCAGGGGCATGCTAATCAGGTTTGGAGTGCATAATTTTCATAGTGCATGCTTTTCTTTGAATATTTACTTTATATTATGTGGTGGCTTCAAATCGATCGATAATGCCTATTAATACGTGTTGTTTGTACTGATACTACTCTTGCTATACCATTTGGTATAGTCTGATTGAAGGATCAATGATGTTTCTTAGATGAAGACGATGATAATCTCAGACAGCTTCAATTTCTCTTTTTCAAATTTGGTGTGACACTATTCACACATTAAAATTGTGTTGGATTGGAGCCCCAAAACATCAAATTTTACACTAAAATAAGATTTGATGTAAAATTTAGTGTTGGATTGAAAACAATATAAGATAATATTCTAAAAAGGCCCCAAAGACTGTTTGAATTATTTTCTCCGTAGAACAGGTTGAAAGCACTTAGGGGTTATTTGATAGTCTATATAAAAATTGTGTTGAATATGAGATATTAATAATGCTTGCATTGATAATTTTGATATTAGTTATGTTTGTATTAATTATGCTGACATTATTTTCTTATATAGTGTTTTATTTGGTATATTAAAAATAACATGTGTTGTATAATGTTTTTAAAAATATTTATTTATAAAAATACACTCCATAAATACAGTGAACGATGTGGAAAATATTTTGAGAGATAATTATGTCTTTAATCATGTTAATGCATGCATTGAAATCCCTCATATTACTAACATCATGAATTTTTATGTATTAGTAATAACTAGTATAATACTAAAGACCTATTTGGAAAGCCACTCTAGTAATTGAATTTGGTGTAATTGAGTGTAATTACACTGTCTGACATGTTTGGTTGACCTTGTAATTACATTATCAGTAGGTAATTGAGTGTAATTGGCAGGAAGTAATTACATTCTCCAATTCTTAGGGGGAAGCTATGAATTTGTGTAATTACAAGTAGATTATTTTTTTATTTCTATTTTTATTTTTTGTTTTAATTTATTTTTATTACTATTTTAAATTCTTATTATTTTTATTACTCTAATATTTTCTAAAAATATATTTTTTATTTTTTATATTTCATTTCGTTTTCATTTTCAACCTTTACTTCATGTGATTCTATGCAATTTTTCGTATTACCCTTTTTTAATTCTATGTTTATTTTTTTATTAGCATAATTTTGTTAGTATTCTAATTTTTAAATTAAAATAGAAGTCATTGTTGAATAAAGTCATAAAATTACGTTTTTAATTACTAGATTATTTAATTACTAAACTGATAATTACTATCTTAGTAATTACACTAATTCCAATTTCCAAATGACTTTCCAAACAAACTTTAAATAAAATATATTAATAATACACAAAATTAATGCATACGTTATTCTTTCTAATACACTCTACCAAATAATTCGGAGGTGCAAAATGGGGGCATATCATCAAAAATGATAAAATGAGATAGGGTGCAAAATGCAAACTGAGACGCACTAAGGCGCAAAGTGCAAAGGAAGCAGCCCCCATTTGTGGAGCGCCAAGAAGCCAATTTGAACTTTCAGAGAAGCTCGAAACACACACACACACTCTCTCTCTCTCTCCAATTTGGTGTTCATGGATCCACAGATTCGTCACCATTTTCATAAACTAAGCACCATATAGATCTCATCTCTCTCTGTTTCTATATGTTTGGATTTATATGATACTTTTATTAGCCAATTGTGTAGTGAACAAATTGGAGAGAAATGCAAGTTGCAATTGATCAATGGAAGGTGAGAAGGCGAACCTTCTAGGACCAGAAGCAGCAGCAGCGAAGCCCATTTCCATTCTTCCAATCGATCCGTCAGAATCCGCTAATGTCAGCCGTTCCTTTACACTCTCAACAGCAACAACGACGTCTTCCTCCTCATCTTCTCCACCGGACTTCCTCCGTCACATTCAAGCCGCCTTCAAACGCCCTCGTCCTCGGGGTAACTATTCTCAGTGTTACACTTATGATGCCGGTACCTTTTTAGGGCTTTTGATGATATTATCTTTTCAAATATTTTTGCTATTAGGGCTTTTATCCTTAGGTTTGCTTCTCTAAAGTGTAAGTTTCTAGGGTTTATGGTGACATGTCCTATCAATTTCTGGTAGTTTTAATTTTGAGCTATGAAAACTTTAGTTTTGTGGGTTTTCCCCTCTTGATGCCGCGCGTTCTGGTAACGTCAGTTCAGAAAAAAAGACAATGAGGAAAGAAAGGTTGAAGGAAGACTTGTTAGGCCCAGCTTTTGCAGATTTTTTTTATGTAATCAATTTAAATTGTTGGAGTTTAAGGGATACTTGTGTTTCTGTAGAGTTATCTGTCTGCTTCATTTTTCCCTTTTCTAGTGGTTGTGCTAGTATAAAAGGCACATGTGTTAGTGACCTTGCCATATCATTGTTGTATGCTTTTTCCTAGTTGTTGAGTTATTAGGTTCGGTATATTTTGGATGGAAGTCATGGGAGGTACTTGATTTATCGTGGATGTTGTCTGTTCTCATCTTTTATCTTTAGGCAAGTACTGCTGAAACATTGCTATTTCAGTTTCATGAATTTAAAAGGCTGTGGCTTTAGGTTATTGAAGCATGTTTTTTTTTTCCTTGAAGTTATTGAAGTATGTTCTTTATCCTTGAAAAGACAACATATAGACTCTGTTCAATTGGAGCTTTAAAGGAAGAATGCAACTGAGTTACTAGTGTAATCAAAAGCAAAAAGCGCAAAGAAACTCTTAGGTCCGTTGTGCCGTTAAGCGCAAATAATGTATGGTCTTTAATTAAAAAAGGCACAAAGGGAGAAAGATACAAATATATAGTATGTTTAGTCCAAGACTGATAATTATAAGCATGAATGACAATTATATGAACAAAGAAATTGATTTTTTTTATGATAAAGTGAAATATCAATTGTTTAGTCGCCTCTTTAGAAGAGGCTCATTGACAAGGAAAATTATGTCTTAGAACCTTGATGACGATACTGAAACACATTAAGCGAGGTGAAGCGCTCAACACGTTTTGAACCTTTCTTCAGGGCTTAAATGCGCCTTTGACAACACTATGAGTTACATCCATAACTTGTCCTTTCTCGGGGAAGAGTACATGTCTACAGGAAGTTTGACAGGATTATTTGATGATAAAGTTAAAGTTGCAATTGAATGCATTACTTTGAAGAATAATATGCCTTGAATTGCGACACCAAATGGTATTCTTGCTTGTCGCTATTAATGAATTAGACATGTATACAAGTGTATTACTTGTATAAGACTTGAAAACTATCAGAAGCAGCCTATATTTTCTGATAATATTATGAAAATGTCTTGAGGGTATAGCACAGGGCGAATAACAGATAAAATCTACAAAGAAAATTGCACTTTGTTCACTTTTGAAGCTATATCAGGTTTACACATGAATATGCTAAAGAGCACTATCTACCCAGTTAATGAAGTTTTAAACCTGGAGGAGCTGGCTGATATCATGCGCTGTAACATTGGCTCATTTCCTTCCACATATTTGGGTTTTCCTTTGGGTGGCCAGTAAAATCCATTGAAATTTGGACTGGGGCTATTGAAAAGTTTGAGAAGAGGTTGGCAACATGGCAAATGCAATATCTCTCATTTGGTGGCAGAGTACACTAGTAAATAGTGTTCTAGACAACTTACCTACTTATTACATGGCCCTGTTCCTATTGCCAACTGAGATTATAGAACAAATTGACAAGTTAAGAAGGAACTTCCTCTGGGAAGGCAACAAGGAGGAACACAAATTTCACCTCATCAAATGGGAGAAGGTCACTCAACCAAAATACCAAGGAGGTCTTGGCATTAATAACCTTGTCCCACTACAAAAGTATGATGATGAAGTGGCTTTGGAGATATAACATGGAAGAGACAGGGCTCTGGAAAGATGTTATCATAGCCAAGTATGGAAGGCTGAATCGATGGTGCACAGATACCACTACACTTCCTTATGGAGTGGGACAGTGGAAGGGTATTAGGATGTTGTGGAACCCATTTGATCAAAATGCTTACTTTGAATTGGGCAATGGTTCACTCCTAAAATTTTGGACAGACAAATAGCTTGGCAATAACACTCTTCAGGAGGAATTCCCAGATTTGTTCAGAATTGCTTAAGATCCCAATTCTGTTATTGCTGCTAATAGAGAAAGGACCAACTGGGACCTGATATTTAGAAGAAATATGCATGATGGGGAAGTGAATGATCTGGTAGATCTTTTTACCAGACTACAACATTGTTACATTAATCCCCAGGCAGTTGATAAGCTCAAGTTGGAGCATGCTTTTTTGTCTTTGGTCTCAGTTGTACCACACCTCTCTCAGTTAAGGATGCTTATGAGAGTTGGAGCCTATGGAGAGTTGACAAATCCATCAAAGATCTGGATCTGTACCTGCGTATATAGTTTGGTGTATTTGGTTAGCGAGGAGTAGGAGATGTTTTGATGGGGAGTCAATTGCTTAAGGCATTTTGAAGGCTAGGTGTATTGCCAATTTGTTTAGTTGGTCCAACTTGTATCCTGCTGTTAATGCAGAACAACTTCAGGACTTTATTACTAGTTCTGGCTTAGATAGTTTGTACAGTCAGCTAGAGAATTTTTGTAAGCTCAAATGCCATATCTTGTAATTCTAGCATCTTCTTGATGCTGTTATTAATACCCTTTACTTTATCAAAAAAAAATTGCACTTTGTCCTTTGCCCTAGGGGTTTGCTCAATTGGCAAAGGTTGAGGGATTTGTGTCTTAGGTCACAAGTTATAGCCCTGCGCCAAGGGAACTTAGTCCAGTATTTAAGTGGAGATGGGTCAAGAAGCGGGCCCATAATCCCCGAGTTTTGAAGGTTGCGGCCGACCCAAAAGGTTGGCTCCAGATGGATTTCTCGGCCATAACAAAAGTACCTCATTCTGGTGCTCAATCTAGAAAGTAATGTGTCTCTGTTGTGATAGTTTAAGAAACATAGTGATCTTAGTTGTCTTGCAGTTGGATTTTGCATATGACCAGATACCTGTGCTCGCACCTCATTTCCAAGTAGCTATTGAGATGCTTATGAGCAGTATTTCGAGATAGACATTATATAAAGAGGATAGATAGGATAAAAAGGCGACAAGTCTTCAGAATAGTTATGCACCTTTTAGAATTAGTCGGAGAAGAAGTGGTTGCTATGCTAGGGGATGAAGCGGATTATAGAAGCTCTCATGTTTTCTATTTTATAAATGTCTGACAGTCTTAGGTTTTGTGTTTTTTTCCCTGGTACTTATTTGCTAATGGTTGGCACCATATCATCATTTCCATTAAGCTACTAATATTGTTATATTGATATTAGTAGATATTGATTACTTCTGATTTCACCTAATCCTATCACTACAAATTTCACTATCCTCCCAGCTGCGATCTTATCATCTTACATTTACTGTATGTAAGTTGTCCTTTTCCATTTTTTTTTTTTTGATAATGGTAACTAAGTTATCCTTTTCCATATTTAAAATGGAAAAATTATCCCTTTCCATTTTAAATACATCTGTTGCATATTTTAGAAATTCCTTTCTGTTCATCTGTAGTTGGGCTTCAAGAACTTTTTCTCTTCTCTTTTTTTTGTTGTCTTATTTTGTTTCCCCTTTCCCCAAAATTTTGCCTCTTGGCCATTTTGATTCACTACTCGGTGACAACTTTCAAAGCCAAGAGATCTAACATGAGAATACTTTAGGTACAATGCCGTCAAATGGTATTATGCCAAGGAGATTGGTAGCTCCTCTGCGGCAAGCATCAAGAGGTTCTACTGTGAATACAGACTGTACAGTTGAAGCAAAGAAGACCCAAGATGAGATTCCCCTGAGCCACAGATTAATGGAATGTATTTCACAACCAAAAAGCATTGGCTCTGATACTGTAGAAGCTCAAGAGGATGCATCTATGCCACCTTCGGAGTATGGTTCCACAGTAGACGCACATGAAGAGAATTATAATTCATTCAATAGTTTGAGAGATCAACCAAGATCCTTCACTGGTCATAGAAGCAACATTACATCTGCTTCCTTGGGAACAGAGAGTGAGCATGTTTTATTGGCTGAAGGGCAGAAGAAGGTCCATTTTGCTGTTGATAGCACTTCTAGGTCTCAGGGTAATGTATTATGGTCCATTTATGAACTCCTCTAGCTTCAATGCATATGACCATCTTTTCTCTTAGACATATCTTGAGCTTTTCTGTATGTCGTCAACTGAATAATCTGTTGGTGCTTATTTATCAAACTAAAGGATGTCTTACTGGCTATCATACTGCAAACTAGGTCTGTTTAGTAGTTTGCACATTATAGTGCATATATATGCTTTATGCAGGTGTCAATGACCGAATGGTCACTGGAACAGACGACTTGTTGTCTCATGTGAATTCACTTACATTGACAGAAATGGATTGGGATGTAGGCAATCAGATGGAGGCTGTCACTGCTGCTAGCCAAGTCTTGAGAGATCAAAATATTCATACCACAGATGTGGATGCTAACGGGAATTCCACTCTATTGGCAAATAGAACATTAGGAGTTGCAGATCAGATTCATCAATTCAGGAACTTCTTACGGAATGATTTGAGCCATCCCGTGACTCAAGCTTCAGTGGTTGGTTCAAGCTGCACTACAACAACATTGATAAACTCGACATCTGCTCCCATGCTAAACTCAACAACCTATTGTCCACAATCTCATCTTGCAAGCAACTCTATGGAGTCACTGGGGGAACGTAAACTGAAATCTGAACATCTGATGCAATCTTCTTATCCTTTTCCAAAGAACGAAAACAGGCTTTCAGCTGATCAGACAGCTATTGCTGTACCTTGTTCTACCACTGAAACTGACTCAGAAGTTAAGAGACCTAATCTGGCTGAAGGGCCAAAGAATAGTATGCTGATTAAAGGTGACATGCCTAAAGATACTTCCCCTCTCGAGGATAACTCAGCCAAAGAATGTGTTACAGATATACAATCTGAAGCTCCCTTGTCAAAAGTTTCATCTTCCAACATGAAGTTGGAACCTTCTAAGTCTGAAAAGCAAGAAAAAAGTGTGGGCAGTAAAGCAACATCTTCGTCTCGTAAAAAAGGTTATGATCCTGATACATTTTTCAAAGTTAATGGAAAGCTTTACCAAAGGCTTGGCAAGATAGGTAGTGGTGGAAGTAGTGAAGTCCACAAAGTCATTGCATCAGATTGCTCAATTTATGCCTTGAAGAAAATCAAACTAAAAGGTCGTGACTATGCTACTGCATATGGGTTTTGTCAGGAAATTGAGTATTTAAAGAGACTGAAGGGAAAGAACAACATCATTCAACTTATTGACTATGAGGTATGTACTTTACCATAGCGTTCATGATTTTCGAAAACAGTAACTTTTACTGTGCTTGAATTCTATTTTACGCCTTGGTTGTAGATGTCAGGGGATTTTTTTTTTCAAAATTGGTGTTAATTTCATGGGTGAAACAATTGAAAACGTTTTGTAGCTAACAGAAGGACGATGTTAGTTTGCTAAGCAGTTCTATATCGTTAAACATGCTGATGGAGGCATGGAGCATCACAATAGCTTGATTTGCCTAGGATTACCTCTAGGAAAAGCTGCATAAGTTAAGAATGCTTAAAAAGTAAAACACAACTACCCCTCAATCAGTGTTATTAAAGGAGAAAAGTGCAAAAAAGCTCTAAGGTTCGTTGGGGCTTTAAGCGCAAGTAAAGTGTGGCCTTTAATGAAAAAAGACGCAAAGGGAGAAAAAAGTACAAATATATATGTTTAGTCCAAGATTAATAATTATAAACATGAATGAAATGCATATGAACAAGGAAATTGAAAAAAGATTAAGATAAAGTGAAATATCAATTGTTTAGTGTCACCTCTTCAGAAGCGGTTCATTGGCAAGGAAAAATATGCCTTAGAACCTTGATGACAACATTGAAGCGCACATAAAGCGAGGCGAAGCGCTCAACACATTTTGAGCCTCGCTTCAGGGCTTAACCGCACTTTAAGCGTGCCTTTGACAACACTACCCTCAATCCCTATTACCTAGGGGCCACTATGTAAATATTACTATCCATGTCACTCCATTCATACCCGTCTCAATCTAATAATCTATAATTTAGGGTTTATAACTCTAGAAGTTCTCTATATTTTCACTACCATTTAAGTTTCTAAACGAGGCTAGTGATTCCTAGCTGATATTGAACCTACAGTAAAAGTATCTACATGCCTAAGTTTAAATCCCAACTAATTGATATCCCCTTATATAGATCTTTTTCTTCCATTATGCTCAGTTTTCGCCTAGTTTGCATGGATTCCTAGAGATTGTAGGTCTATTGGGACAATTTCCTTCTATGTGATTTTAGGTCTACCTCGTCCCTTTTTAACACCTTCACTCATCATAGTTTCACACCACAAACTAGTGCATTTGGAGGTCAATGTAGAACACAATCAAACTGTCTCAAGCAACCTTACCTTAAAAAAAGATAAAAGAGTATTGTATCTGTGGTTGAGTTGATTGACATGAGCCAAACTAAAAGGTTCTTACCTTTTTACCTGACATAGACTAGATATTTTTTTCTTTGAAGACATGGGCTAGAGTTAATTATGTTGTTGATAAAGTTTAGAGCTTTCCTTCATATCTTCCGTTAAATGGAATTTGTAACTTTATGCTGGCATTTAAGTGCAAAACAAACTTTCTTTTGTGTGGGTGAAACTCCGTGAAAGAATGAACACATAATGATGCATAAAGACATGGCTATGCTTCAAAAAGAAATTTACTCATTGTTGAAAATGATAAGGCAGTTAATATAGAGCTGATACTAGAATGTATATATCTGAGATGGTGACTGTTCTAATGTTCCTTAAGCTTGAAGTTAGTCCATACATCCACTAAAAACATGTTTGAAAGAATAAATTATAATGTTCTTGAACATATCATGAATCCAACATATGTTCATATCCCAAGTATGTGTTCATATATCTTTTAAGACTATGAAGGTCAGAGCTCGAGTCCCACCTATGTAGGACTAATTAAAATTGGAGAGAAATGGATGATCGGTGGATGGTTTATGCTGGTGGTGATGGTACATGTGGTAAAGGTGTTGTGTGTTGGTGGCTTTGACTGGTGGTGGAAGAAGAAGGGTCGGTGTGATGAGTTGACATGTCATGTGACTAAAATGGATGAGGTTAACAAAGGAAAGACAAAGTTGAGCCATTTTTATGAATATAGGGGAATATATGGACTGATAGTACAACGAAGGGTAATATTGAACTTTTTTTCAGTAGTAGAGGGACAAATATGACCCTTTTCCCTGAAAAAGAAAGCCTTCTCAAGTGACCTCATGTAGTTCATATATCCTCCATATATGTTATTTGCACCTTCTGATGAATGCGATTATTTCTAATCTTGACTAATCTTTTATGATTGCACATCTATCTTAATGTCTATATTTTTTAAGACACTCATCTTGTGCATATGCTGGATCGTAGAGGTCCAACATTCATCCCATATAACATTGTTAGTTTTACAAGTGTTTATCAAACTTGATTTTTACTTTGGTAGGTATCTTCCTATAACTCTCTGATAGAATTTCTCAATTTCAACCATCTTATTTTGATTATGTTCTTTGACTATCATACCATTGTCCTCAAGCATCAAGCCTTGATGGCCGAATTGCTTGTATGTAGACGCTACAGTCCCATCTAATCTCACAATAGCGTCACTCTTTCTTATGCTGGCTAAACTTGCAATGCATATATCCAGTCTTACTTCTACTTTTCTAAACATTTGTTCTCTAGAGTGCTTCTCACTTGTTCAATCTAGTTTTGTGTGTCAATTGTCTGCTAAAAGATAAAAGAAAAAGAAGCTTGCTTTAGGTGAAGCAATCCAATGGTGAACATCATCCAATAATTCTACACCATCAGATTGATAAGATTGCTTCGGCATTTGGAAAGTCTGTTTGATTTAAACGACTTGTTTGGGGGGAGGGCAGTTACTCTGGGAAAAAGGTATTTCAATTCCTTAACTTCTTATACTAGTACTTATCAAAGTGAGAACTAGAACATTCAAGGATGCTAATATGAGTTCACAAATAACTTATCTTAATGGTGTACAAATTGAGTGCAGCCTGAGATTTGCCACGTTGAATATGCTGAAATTAGATAGCTAGTTTCAAATATAGCTATAATTTTCTCTTTCTCATACGTCTCACTGTTGGCCGCGTACAATCAAGAAACTTATAGTTATGTTTTAGTACTGCTATACGAATGTCCATGAATCTGGATATGAACATTTCCATGTTGAGACCCCTGCAACTCCATAGGCATATTGAGGCCCTTGGATGAGAACTTAGCAAGGACTTGCTTTTCCATAGAAAAAAAGAAAGATCACTCTTTTTAAAAAAAATGGTTTATAACAAACAATAGCGCTCCTTATATATGAATTATGAGCACAAAGTTTCCTAATTCCTGAGATATTTTAATTATTATGACATATATCTTAATGATTTTCTTGACCATAACACAGTCATTAAGAAAATCTTTACATAATATTCTTAATGATACGCTTGGTTTTGAACTCAGAACATGAAGTCTGTAATGAGTAGTAGTATCTACAGTTTAAGAAGGCTGATAGACAGATCTCCTAGGCCTTGAGAAGTTCAAATCTTATGAATTTATTAAACAAAAGCTCGGTTGCTGCATTTCTTTTGAGATCAAGTTGTGATTGATTATCTCTAGATATGATTGTGTTTAAATTGCTGACTTAGCTTCCTCAACCAAAGTTATAGGCTTACCAAAGTGGTTAGAACTTAGGTGCCTGCATTTGGTGTTGAGGGTTCACCATCTGGGGTTTTAGGTATTTGCAGTTTAGTTTTTGGAGCAAATACTGACATCCACTTGTTTGTTAGGTTACAGATAAGAGTTTACTAGATGAAGTCATGAATGGCTCAATGAGTAATAATGAAAGCAGAGTCAAAGAAGATGGATACATATACATGGTTCTCGAATACGGTGAAATTGATTTGGCTCATATGCTGTCTCAGAAATGGAGGGAGCTAGATGGCTCTGAATCAATTATTGATGAAAACTGGCTTCGATTTTACTGGCAGGTCAATCCCTTATATTTTCGCCTTTATCTGCAGTTACAGATTATTTTTTACGAAGTTGCTGTCATGACCTAATCTTTATTGAGTATTCGTTTTCTAATCTTAAGTTGTTTCATTGCTACAGGTTCTTGTATACTGTCTTATGATTAACATGTAAACCATCTTTCTATGCCTTGTATCTATCTTACTTCGGCATTCAATATTAATGACTTAATACAAACTTTACCCCCTAAACTTGAAATCCTTGTACAGATCTTTCTTTGCAGGCATCCTTCTACACACCCCCAACTTGTATAAAGTGGAACCATTACTCCCCTAAACCACACGTGTCATGTACATGAAGAACAACAAAATAATCACAAATAAGTTTCCTTGGTAGTAGTGATAAAGAAAAGTCTGTTGTACCATCCAAGGGTGTGTCCTAGTGGTCAATGAGAACCATTAGGTCTCAGGTTCAAATCCCAACAGAGGCAAAAACACTAGGTGATTTTTTCCCCACTTGTTCTAGCCTTGGTGGATAGAGTTACCTTGTACCTCTTGTTGGTGGCAAGTACCCCTGGAATTAGTTGAGGTGCACACAAGCTGGCTTGGACACCACGGTTGTCTAAAAAAGAAAAGACCGTGTTGTAGCCTACTGACTGGAAATGTGGGAAATTTGGAGTGGAAAACCACTCAGCAGCGAGTTGGGTAGTGGAGATTGCAGAAGATGTTGGATAATGACGAGCTGAAGATTGGGAATGGAAAATATCCGCTTGCCATTGTTGGTTGGAAATGAAGGAAGAGAAATAGGTGAAATTTGGGCAAGCTGATGGTAGTTTTTTTTTCTTTAAATAATTTATTTTTGAAATTTTTACTTTATAACACGTATTGTGTGAGTTGTCTTAGGCCATTCAGGGGGGCTTTGGAGACGAACCTTTCAAATTAAGTTGTAAAAGGATGCTCGCAAAGAAAGAAGGTGTAATAGGAATTTCCGTGGAGGGGTAAAGTATGTTTTTGGCCAATGTTAATTATGCCTGACTTCAATGTCCATCATTATGGTACTTATAGTTTACATATTTATTCCTGGAAAAATTAGGATAAGAGCTATCGTTCAGTTGCAATGTGCAGTTCAAGTTTTCTTAATTGGAAATGCATCTTATGCTTTTAGGGAGTTATAACATTTAGGATGTGTTCAGTATGAAGGATAATGTTTTTTCCCCACTTATTTTCTTGTTTTCGGTACATAAGCAAAAACTATTATCCTAATAATATTTGTATATAATCTAAGACAAATGCTATGGGGGGGAGGTGGGATGGTAGGGATGGGGGATACAGGGGTGGCAGTGAAAATGAAGTGTATAGCATGGGGAGGACACAAAATGTGGAATGCCACTTGTGGAATTTATTTTCCATACTTCCACTAGGGAAGTCATTTTCCTCATTTTAAGGAATTTGTTTTCCTAAAGAAAATATTCTTTCAACAATTTTGACCAACTGAACATGGGATAATTGGAATACAGAATACACCCTTAATCATTCACATCTCATGCCTGTATATAGATTTTCAGTTTGCATTTAAGTAGGACACAAAATTTACAAGGGTCTCATTAATAAGATGTAGCACACTGAAAGTACGACTCTTTTGCGAATATCTCTTACCCACTTTTCTTTTACTAACATATTTTTTAGCCCCCGTTTGGCCATAGATTTTGAAGTTGAAACTTGAAAATTTGAGTTTTTGAAATTGTGATTCTTGGAAGTTGAAGTCTTCCTTGGACATGCATTTTACTTGAATTTTGTTTGAAGTTTTGTAAGTGGAAGTCCCCAAAACCCAAAATTGGTCTGAGCCGGTCTTTGGAAACTTGAAAATATTTGAAGGTCAAATTTTCAAAATCTTATCAAATTTCGTGGCGAATAGATTTTCGAAGATAAAATTTCAAAATCTATGGCTAAACGCTAGCTTAGTGTATATGTTTAAGGTTCATGAAGGTCAAAACTGATTGAATCCGGTAGTACTTTTCTCGGAATTTTGTTGAAGATAAGTACTGATCTTCTCATGTTAAGAATGTGCTTTCAATGGCTTTCTCAGTACTATGTCTTGAGAGCTCTTGAACCTTAATATTCCTTGCTCCAGAAGGAATAGTAGAGATTTGATCCTTTCCCCCTCAAGGTCTCTTCGTTTGATCAATTTTAAGGTGTATGCAATTCCATATTCAACTTAAAGTCATGAAGCTAGAGATAAACCTAAGGCAAGATACTTTATACGAGAAAAAACTTTTGTAATCCATCCAAAGGGAAGGGGAAGGGGAAGAGAAGCTCCATGTTGCTTTTAAGGTAGTTTGAACCAAAGTCAATTCAGGAATCTGTCCTGTATATCTTAAGTAAATGCTATGAACAACAGAACAAAAAGAACTTTGGTCAGTTGCTTTTTGATAAATTGAGATTGTCACTTTTTTATTTACAGTATGTTTCGTTTGTGCTTAAATTTCTTCATGATATGATTTCAGAAGACTTTGGTCAGTTGCTTTTTGATAAACTGAGATGGTCACTTTTCTATCTCGATCTGCGAACAATTCTTATTTACAGTATGTTTTGCTTATGCTTTAATTTCTTCATAATATGGTTTTTAATTCAAAATATTCGGGACAGTCCAGTTAAAGAAAAAATCTCTCAGTACCAGCCTGTATACCTGACTCATTTTAAAAAAAAATATTATTATTATTATTATATTATTATTATAATTATTATTATTATTATTGTTGTTGTTGTTGTTGTTGTTGTTATTATTGTTTTATAATTATTACTTTTTATTTTATTTCTTTTTAATAAGATAAATACCCGGCTCAATTGGTTGCAAGTATTTTTTTTTTTTTTTGAATTATTAACTTTTGTCTAGGACAAAACTTTAGGACCCTTTTGGTCTTCCATCTATTATAGGGGAAGACTGGCATAGCCACCTTAATTTCATGTACTACTACTGTTGTATGTTGTACATTATACAGATTTGAGATCTGGTAAAGTTATTATATATTTGAATTGTACTCTAAAGTTTCAAACATACTATGCAGCAAATTCTTCTTGCTGTTAACACCATACACGAGGAAAGGATAGTCCACTCTGACCTAAAGCCAGCTAATTTCCTTCTTGTCAGAGGCTCATTAAAGCTGATTGATTTTGGTATAGCAAAGGCTATAATGTGTGACACAACCAACATTCAACGTGATTCACAGGTAGTTCACTCTTTTTCTTACGATTACATGGAATGCATTTGATTGCCCCACCCCGACATCTAAAAGAAAAAAAGTATACTGCCAAAAGAAGAAAGAAGATAAACACGTTGAATGTCAACTTCTTTCCTGTTTGCTTAATGGATGTTAATTCTTATACAGGTGGGTACTTTAAGCTACATGTCCCCTGAAGCTTTTATGTGTAATGAGACAGATGCAAATGGCAATACCATAAAGTGTGGTCGGCCCTCAGATATCTGGTCATTGGGATGCATCCTTTATCAGATGGTTTACGGGAGAACTCCCTTTTCAGAATACAAAACTTTCTGGGCGAAATTCAAAGTTATAACAGATTCAAACCATGCAATCGCATATGAACCTGTGTCCAACCCCTGGCTACTTGATCTTATGAAGAAGTGTCTTGCATGGGACCGAAATGAAAGATGGAGGATTCCTCAGCTACTCCAACATCCTTTCCTCGTTCCCCCTGTTCCACCACAGTTACCTGCCTCCCTTGAGCAAACTTGTACACTGTTTCAATTAATTGCTAAATCACGTGAAACCGATGGAAAGGCATCAACACTATGTATGCAACTCCAAAACTTACTAATGCACCCCAGTCAAATGTCGCACGAGGCATTACCTGTATGCCAATGCCAGAAGTTGCTTTGTGATGTCTCTTCCCTCTGTCTTCAACTCCAAGAACAGTTGGGAAACTCAGAAAGAGGAACAAAGATGTAATGTTAAAGATGATTTATATATTTTAGCCTTCTTCAGTCCTAGGTTCTTTAAGGTATTGGGCAGTTACAAAACTGTCTCCATCTTTAAAGTCTTCTGCCAAGTTACTGATGTGTATACAAAAACTATTCCAAACAAAGTGGGCATTGCCACCTGGTTTTGTTTTCTTTAAGCGGCTTGCAGATAATAGGTGAAGAAGTGTTGTAATTGCCTAGGAAAGAGGGCCCCTATGTATGTGCAAGAGTTGGTAAGATGTCCTTGGAAATGTATAATGCCATTTTCATCTAATGCTCTGTAATATTTTAGTCTTTCTACCTAAAAATTATGTTTTGTAAATCAAGAGATGTAGAATAGCGCTGCAATTTCATTAGTGGAGTTGGAAATGCAACACCATCTGTTCTTCAATAGCTTCACTGAATTACCTACTCAAGCTTAGCTATTTTAAATGAGACAGCTTCATTTCCTTACATTTGAGTTTAGAAAACATATACCCTCATTTTATGTTACACCAGACGCAGCAAAGTATGGTCTCATGCGTTCGTAATAATCTTTCTAATCAATAAATCAATCAACATATAGCTCCATTGGTTGGACAAGGTGGTACCAGGGAAAGAAAAATTCTATCATACTGTTGATACGTGAAGAATAGATTACTCCACTGACCCCCCCCCCCCCCACACACACATACATCATCACGCTACATAAGCGCCACATGACATATAGCTTTATAATTTTCTCTGAAGTAAGGCGTGACACACCATGTGTTTGAAGTTTAGTTTAAAGTGGATAAACACCACCAACAACAATAACATGGAGAGGATATAATATATGTAGACTTTACCTCTACCTTATGAGGTAGAGGAGTTGTTTTAGATAGACCTTTAGACTCAAGAAAAGCAATTTCAAAAAATGATTTGACAAATGCAAGAGTAAAAATTCTGTGAAATATCGTAGAAAGGAAAATGCTGACAACAAAAATAGTAACCCAAGTAAAATAGATAACAGCAGTAATACCATGAATAAAGAGATAATACTAGAATAATAATAATCATATATTATTAGAAGTGAAAAGCTCCAAAAATGCAAAATTGGATTACCAGTTTACTCCTACACTAAATCAAATCATATTATAATATATCTAATCAATTAATTAATATCTATAAAACTTAAATAGTAATCATATTATATTATACTAATTACTTAAAAGTGGGAAGGTGTTAAGCCAAAAGTTGAAAAACTCAAAAGTCACTCTTTTAACTCTTTTAGTTTTCTGATATGATAGTAAATAGTAATTTTAAAAAGATATCATATCTCATTCTTTTTCTTTTTTTCCCTTCCATTTCTCTACATAATACACTAAATGTATTAACAAAATTCTTGATTATAAAGCCCAGTGTTTTTTGAGTCAGCCACGTACATTTTGCAATAAAATCCAACTAACTGTTCATCTTTGTTAACCCACGTAGCACAACCAACATCAATTGCAATTCCTCCATCCTTTCATATTCGTTTATATAAAAACAATTAATATCCATTAATGCTTAATTTATTAGATGATACTTATTCCATATTATTATCATCTTCTAACGTAATAATTAACAATTATATATATGGGGAATTACATGAATTATTTAATAAGATTAGATTGTGAGATGATCACTAGTGCAAGAATGGAGTCAAGTGACTCAAAAATAATTGTCTTCATGCTCTATATGAGTAAGTTTGATAAGAAAAGTCCTTCTATTTTTATAAATAAATATTTCATTTTATTTTTTTCGGGGTACTAATAAGTATTCTACTAGGTAATTTAATAATTAATAGTAAGTATGTGATTTAATGAAATCTTATTAAATGTTAAATTATTGCTACAAAAAAATAATTACTATGCAAGCTTACACCAACTTATGACTTTGTAACGTTTGCTAACTTTTGGTTTCCTTCGTTCATCAAATAGCTCTAATGATGAAATTATATTAAATCTTGTTCATTAAGCATCTTATATAAATGAACATAAAAAATATGCTTAACTCTCACCATTGAATTGAACCAAATTCATCATGCATGTATGCAACAGTTTACCTTAAGCTTGTACTTTTATTTTGTTTTCTCTTATTTTAGTCAGCAATTCATGAAGCAAATGGTGCTTTATTGACGTAGATATTTATTATTTCCCTACATTAAATTGTCCTCCTCTATGTGTACTTCTGTTCTAATGTAGTTAATTATAATTCTCATAAGGTGATTATTTTTGGAGAAAAGATCATTGCATTGAAAATTTGCATATGACAAGGATTTGCACATTTTTTTGGGGTTATTTAAAGAATCTTGACTTTAAATTTTTAAATAATATAGAAGTATTATGATAATGATAAGGGACAAACGTGCAACGCGTTCTCAAAAACTAGTGATACTGATAAGTATTTCCATGCTTTTCTTCAGGAAAAAAAAAGGAGAAAACATTCAACTGCCTATTAATACTCAATTTCTATGATTTTTATCTCTGGTCATGTCTTCGGTAAGTTGGAGATGTGTCATGTCATCCCTAATCACCTCTCTCAACTCTTTCTTGGGCTACCTTTACCTCTCGTTAGACCTGTTACTTTCAACCTATCACACCTTCTCACTATGGCATTGATGTTTCTCCTTTTTACATGTCTGAACCATTTCACATGTTGTTCACCGTTGAGGCAAACCCATCTTGCCTTGCATATCTTTGTTCCTAATTTATCTGTCATAGTGTGCCCCCCATCCATTTAAGCATTTTCATCTCTACTACATTCATTCTCTAAGCGTGTGAATTTTTGATTGACCAACACTCTGGCCTACAAACATATCTGGTCTAACAACTGATGTGAGCTTCCATTTAATCCACTTTACTCACATATAATGTGTGATATCATCCTCAATCTCTCTATTTCCTTAGATTATTGACCCAATATACTTGAATCTTCATCTCTTGGGATGAATTGTGTATCAATCGTCATTTTCACATCCGCCTCATACGGTGCGTCACTTAACTTTCACTTTATATACTTTGTCTTGGTCTTACTCAACTTGAAACCTTTAAATTCAAGGATCAATCTCCAAACCTCCAATCTATCGTTAAATCCATCGTGTGTATCGTCAATCATGTCATATGAAATAACATATACCATGGTACCTCCAATTGAATATGATGTGTCAATAATTCATCTATCACCAAGGCAAATAAAAAATGGGCAAAGAATTGATCCTTGGTGTAACTCCATCTCAATTAGAAAGTATTCTGAGTTCCTCCCGGTGTTTCCACTTGGATTTCTTCTCCATTTATGTGTCTTCAATGACTGTAATGTATGTCATAGGTACACCTCCGACTCTAAGCTCCATAAAACCTCTTTAGGAACTTTGTCCTATGTTTTTTGTGAGTTAATGAACACCATATGTAGGTATTATTTTCCATTCTTATACTGCTCCAACAATCTCTTTATAAGATGAATGACTTCCGTAATTAATCACCCTAGCATGAATTCAAATGGCTTAGTAGTTTAATATTTCTGTAGTTATTGCAATTTCGAATATCACCCTTGTTTTTGCAAAACTTGTACTCCACCTTCATTCTTCAGATATTTTAGTTATTCTAAAAATGACATTTATTAAAGTGGATATACATACAATTTTTTTTAAAAAATAAATACAAATTAAATAACCATATTCAAATAAAATACCCTATTTTAGGCTTGAGTAATCTTTGTAGCTAAAGTGATATGGTTTGATTCAAGTCGTTTATTGAATCGATGATCATAACTTCATAATCCATAAAGTTATTTCATCTTATATATCACAGTAGAATGACGTTAAAAAAAGAAGGAAAATATGGTCTTAACGAGAATGTCGACTGCAAAAGGAATCTATTTGTCGGATCAATGAATTTTTAGTACTAATTAAACTTAAAAAATAATATGCCTAATAAAAGTAAGCCTATTGCACAATTATAATATGTATTAAAATAGATATTTATATTACACTACATAAATGACATAGGTATACTAGTAAATCAAGTAATGAACACTAAAATCAAGTAAAATGAATTGTGCGTGTTTTTTATTATTGAAATCGAGCAAGATGATATGTTGAAACAGATGCTAACTTAAAAATGCTGCAGGACGAAGCACGATTGTCGTTTGAGGCTTTTTCAAACTTTCATAATTAGTCTCCAAACAATCAATTTAGTTTTATAGGCCACTTATAATTATTGTTTAGTCTTTTTATAAAAGAGCTTTCATTTTTACATAGGAAAAAGACAAATTAACCTTGAATTTATTCAGAAAAGTCAAATACACATTCAAATTATCGTGGAGATTAGTGGCGCAATCAAAATTTTCGTTGAGGGTGTCAAAATATAAAGTAGTAAGAACACAAAAAAATCAAGAAAATAAATATTACTAATGAAAGCAAAACATAATTACTTTATCACAATCGTACTCGCAGCAGCGATTTCATCTCTTGAAATGTTTTTACAATAGCATCATTAGAAATATTTATAAATACATCTTTTTCTACATAAGGTACCAAACAACCGCTTAAAAGTTTATGATCACTCATCCAATTCTGCTAGTAATTCTTAATAAATTTTATTATCGAAAAAGCTCTTGCAACCGATGCAGTGGTAACCGATAGAAGCAAAACATATATCACTAAGAGGAATACCAGTAGAAAGTTTAAGTGCTTCTCTGTCTCAACTAGTTTTATTGAGAGATCACAAAGTCTATTCAGATGGGAGAACTTTTCATCAAATATCACATACATCAATAATGTAAGTGTCAAAATTAATTCTCAAAATCATCCATACTAAATTCATCAAAGTAATCAGAATATAATATAGTCATTCTCGATATCATCCTAATGTTAAAATTATAAAATGAATTTATAAAATTCAGACAAGCAACTCCATGAAGCAAATTAGTAGTCACCTCGTTATGTTGATCATTAAGTTTTTGAAGGTGTCAATCAATAATCTTACAAAATGCTTCAATACGATAATAATGTAAGACCGTATAATCAACATGTTTACGTTGCGATCTTCGAGAGTTAATATATGGCTAATCAAAATTAGATAATAAAATGTTATACTTGATACAAAATGTGAATGCCTTATCAATAAGTGCATCGCATCCATCATCTCTTAACATTTGCAATTTTCTTTGTGCTACATTAACTAGTAGCATACCATTTGCAATATCTTGTTCTTTCTTTTATAAGAACTTATTAAGTTCATCTGTGATTTTTAAGGTATATCTCATTAAATACAACATAAAAGCAATCTTAACTGTTTGACAAGCTTCGAAATATTTAGCTTTTTCAACTGTAGGATATGCATCAACAACAAGTGCATCAAGAACAATAATAAAGCTAAACATAAGAATAAATTTGCTAAAAAATCTGCAGTGAGATTCTCAATGAGTATCACCAGCTCTTATAATACCAAGTTTTTGATGCAAACTTGTACCGATTGTAAACTCATCCATATCTAATGTCTCTTGAATTATTTTTTAGAATCTCACAATTCATCCATATGTTTAAAAGAAACGCACAACACATTCAAAACATTTGAAATTACTTGAATATATTTTTTAGAAACTGCAACAAAAGTTAGATGAAGTTGATGAGCACAATAATGAATAGAGTGCGAATTACCTAATAAAGCATTTTAAATCCATTCATCTCAGCTTGTATATTATAACTTTCCCCATAGTAACATTGTTCATGCACATAGGATAGACTCAATGAATGTTGAGCAAGTACATTGATATTGCCCCCTTTAAAAATAAAGCATTGTATATTGAACATGTATATATCAATTAATCATTGGATAACAAATCTCAGTTGATCAATATATTGCAAAAAAATAATCATTTTTTCAATCACTTTTTCCTTATGTGACATATGAAAAGATTGATCAATCAATAAGGCAATGTGCTTATCATTTACTTCCTCACTAATAGCTTTGATGGTTTCTACCTTTAATGTAGTCGCAACATCTTTTTGAATTATTGGAGAGCACGTTTCAATACAAAATCATGAATATTATCAAGTGTTTTGCACACCATGGGAGGATTTCAAGAAAATTATCCTTATTAAGCGATGATTTAGATTTATTATGACCCCAAAATGTAAATTTCTAATTCAAAAGATGTCACGCCCCGGGAGGGTACCCTAGACGTAACCGGCACTTAGAAACCATTTCTGGCTCCCAAGCGAACCACATAGCCTGATCACACCTGCGTTCATTCATTCATTCAGCGGAAAGTTTAAAAATAAAGAATAATTTAGCGGGCAACTCAAATCACCCATCCAACTCGAAGAATAAAGGCCATGGGCCAACAAATTAACTAAAATAATTGTCAAAAAAAATAGTTTGACAAGAATAACTCAAGGATAGAAATACTCAATCGACTCATCACTATCTAGTCTATGAAGCCTCTATCACTACTATTTAATTGGTGCCAATGACATGTTCATGGCTACCTCAAATCAAAATGAAAAGGGCTAACTCGATGCAAGAATACACAGACGGTGTCCTCCGAATGTAGGGGAGGACTTACCAATACGCTGAGTGCAAATAGATCCCCAATGATGCTCCTATTGACGATCTCATAAACCTGTCTCTGTATCATGAAACGATGCAGGCCAAATGGCGTCAGTACGTGGAATGTACTGGTATGTAAAATGGCAGAATGAAACATACCTCAAGGAAGAGTAACGTTGGTTCAAATATCTCAACACAGGAAGATAAGAGAAATTCAAATAAAGCGTCGTAAATCTAAAGTAAGGATACAGTTTAGACAGAGACCAATCATCTACCATACAATCCAATCTAATTATGTATAATACAGTTCAACCAAATCATTTACAATTCGATCCCTTTCAATCATGTACAATCCGATTATATACACTCAACTCAACAATCAACCCAATAATCAAATCCAATCTAGTCACATACCATTCTATTCAATCCAATCACAATTCATCTATTCCAATCCGACCATATATAATCTACTCAACATTCAACTCAACAATCAGCTCAAAGGACTCAACTCAGTAAATATGCAAATTAAATTATGCAACGTTTTACAATTCAACTCAAAGGACTCAACTCAATAAATATGTAACAACTCACTCAAGTGTCCTAAGTCTAACAAGAAATAGTTTAGACAGGACTAACTCATAAGCATCTAGCAACTCACTCAAATGCCCTAAGTCTAACAAGAATTAGTTTAGGCAGGACCAACTCGTAAACCACTCAACTCAACTGACTCAGAGCACTATCAAGACCTAAATGAGAGTTTCTCTTATCCGACAACCATCACCTATGAGCCGGTGATAGTACAACAATCAGACGTTGTTGCCACATCCGTCCATACTTTGCCAGGGCATGAACGCCTCCCTAATCATGGATACCATCGATTAGTCAGGTCCTATCATTTCAGGATGATAAAATGGGAAACATTCGACTTTAACGGTTCAATCCCATGGGAGGCATCCGACTTTAACGGTTCCATCCCTACCTATGTTGGAGGCGTAGTTTCTGGGGTTCGAGTATGGACTATACTCTCACCCGCTTCGGTGCTCGATACTTCTCCCATGACTCCATGCTCATAAGACTCCTCCAATCATCTCAAACAAGCCCTCACGGCTAGTTTCATGTGGAACATTGCCACCTCATCAACTCTGTTCTCATTTCAACTCAATTAACTCATAATGACAAGTCTCATTGGACTCTTTTCAAAACTCAACTCAAATCATCAAACTCTTCTCTTTAAAACTCGTACAATCTCAACTCGATGAATGCAGAAAATATTATGTACATTAAAACATAATTTCAACCCCTCAACTCAAATCAAAATAGATACTTTAATGTAAAAATACTCAACTCATTTAAAGGCTCCTCATACTCAACTCATACTTAAACTCCTTTCTAAATCAAAGATGAAACTAATAATTCCTTAGACTCAAAATAACGTGTGAATGGTTTATGCAAAAAGGTTCACAAATAATTTATTTAAAGCTCCTCCTCAAAAGATAATTTATTTTTAAAATATTCCTAAGACTCCAATCAACTCAAATTATGCACATCACATACCACAAAATCACATTAGACTCCAATCCACTTCATCACATAACATCCTCATCAATATACCTCTTCATCAACCATTCTACATATATTAAATAAGCACCATTCACATCATCACTCACATCGTCATCAAAACATTATCATCACATCATTGTCAAGTATCATCATCACATCAATCATCAAACATCTACTCTAAAATTCTTATTTTTTTCCTGTGTTCATTTTATAGAAGCAAAGGGACATTCTTAACTAATCAATTCATTCTTTTCATTCCAATTAATACATATATACACACAACTATCCATCTCAACCTCAAGACATTTATGACAAGAAATCTCATCTTGGATTCATGTGAATGAAATATGAATCCATACTCTCAACAAGACTCAACTCAAGAATATCGTCAACGTCTATAAATCTATATACAAAGGTACATTTGAAATCAATAATATAAAAGATAACTATTTAGTAACTCAAGTCATTAAAAACAACAATCACCTAATAGTACTTAAAAACATTCTATAGTTTAGGAAAACTTTCAAGAAAACCTTCTTAGAGGGTTCAACTCTTTCACAACCCCTATCCAACACATCTATGGGCATATGGAAGAACTCAATCCATATTTTAGATTAGCCTTACATATCTTGTTTGAAGATTTTGAAGAAACCTTGATGTTGGGTCTTTAATGGAGGACTCAAATCTTGAAGCTCTTGGAACTCTTCTTGTTGGAAAAGGATTTGAAGAAGAAGAAGAAGAGAGAGAGAGAGATAGGTTTCTAGGGCTTTTAGAGAGAGAGAGTGAGGGATTGAAAATGATCCCAAAATGTGATAGGGCTGATACATATATAATTTGGGTAAGTTCCCAAATTACCACTCCTCAAAAGTTCTAAAAATAGGCTAAAAATGCACTTGGCGCGATAGTGGCGCGTCGCACCTTTGCAGCGCCAAGCTAATTATGCTTAAAACCTGCACACCTCATAGTGGAGCGCCGAGCCAGAGACCAAACTACTGAGGCATGTTTCTGGCGCGATAGTTGCGCGTCGCGCCCTTACAGCGCCAAGGCCATATTTTCTGGGTTTTAGAAATTTGGCCTGAAAAACCCTGCACACCTTTTAGTGGCGCATCGCGCCAAGGACCAAACTACTGAGGCATATTTCGGGCGCGATAGTGGCGCATCGCGCCTTTATAGCGCCAAGGACATTTCCCCAGCAATTGCAACCCAGGCCAAAAATGAAATTCCTGCCATGCTAGTTCGTCTTAGGATCGTCGTATCTTTTGACTCTGAACTCCAAAAATTATATTCTTGGTGGCGTTGGAAAGAAGACTCGACGACCTTTAATTTGGTTGGTCGTGGGCCACCCAAATTGTCGTCTTTTAAAAGATAGGGTCATTAGAAGTCGACCCTATACACGAACTCATCCTAAAACTTAACCACGATGAATCTTTTGGACTTAGCTGGGTCCTAGGGGTCCTCTGTGACCCCACATCACCTCCAACACTCTTCAATCTCTCAGGTACTCATCTTAACTCAAGCATATACCTCGAAATAAATACGGTTGACCCTACCCATGTACAAGAAAGGTCCGAATCTTAGGGAATTTTTTTTGAGGGGTGTTACATTATCTCCCCCTTGGGATCATTCGTCCTCAAATGACGAGTAAACCAATAGTGGGCTCTAGGCATGAATAAAAATCAAAACTCAATCGAATCAACCAATCGAGCAATTTAGACAGTTGGCTATTCAAACTCAAGAATAGACAAATCATTTCAACTTAGGATTAGAGACATCGCCTTCATCATTCTCATCATTTGGCACGAATAGAACATCGAAACTCCATCAACCGAATTATTCAAACATCTACATGTCCAACCGTCGAATTCCAATTCCCGAGCGACATTTCTAATCCTCTTCACCATTTCATGAGGTCAATATATCGGTGTACAAACTTCCTCTCCTCTCCAAACCTCATAACACCCTTCACGTACCTCTAATCTTTCCCCCAGATGCAATCATCAGTCTACTACCATCACTCTCATAGTGACAACCATACACTCAAGCTTATCACTCTAACTACCTCACTCATATCTAAGAGTTGTCGAGCTTACTTTAACACTTATACCCTCATCATCGTATGAGCTCTTTCCCAGAGACACAATAACATACTCTTACCTATCTATTGCTCATCACAATTTCTCATCTCGCTCCTCCTCCACACATTTATCCTCGACTAGACAAGTACAACACAACTAACATAATCGGGAAGCACTCACTCTTCCTCATCTACTCTTGCTCAACTCCGTCTACTATCATCTTGGCCAACTCATCACTATTAGAAACTCAAGACTTACTTTGGATCATTACCCCATCATCTCCCCCTTAGCTTAAAGGCATCAACTAAAGGACACTAACTAGTCACTCAAAGCGACTCACAAATTTAGAACCTCATTCAAATCTATACTGTTGCATATACACCTCTTAAGCCTCTTCTTACCATATGACTTAGACTCAATTCACTATTTACATCTGAGGGTCACATAACCCCTCCATTCATAACACACTCTCCTCGCAAGTTAATAGCTTAATCTCTCGCATACGTCATGTCAAGCCTACTAAATAAAATCTTAAAACTAGAACTATCACAATCATTTATTACACCTCATTACTCACCTCATAGATACTTCACCCTAGTTGTAGGCCTCAATCAACCACCATTCTCACTATTTGAGTTCTACTCCTCTAACTCCCTCTTTCTAACTCTAGAACCATCATATCAACCATAGCTCTCACTGCCTAGGATCACATTCCATCAGATGGTGATACTTATCACTCAAACACGCAACTTCCCCCTCGAAGGTAGCATTTAAATCAAGATGTAGGGATAAGATTTTAGGATACATCTCGCTCTGACTCAACGCACGATCCATACGAATAAGAGTACATCCTTCCAGATCAATAGAGTTAAGCACAGTAATCGGCTCCTCTCAAGCCTTATGCCGTCTCTTCCCTTCCTCAAGACTTTATCTTAACTCATCAACAAGAATTTCATATCTACCATTTTAACTACCTTGAGTATGAGGGGGGGTCGAACAGATATAAGCAACGCACGAATCAGAAGGGAACAGTCATAGAGTTAAACTCTATTGCACGAATCTTGAATATGAAAGAAGGGAAATAATTCTTAATGTCCTATAGCCTCCTGATTATAAGTGTGGTGCACAACACACCCATAAGCAAAACTCTACTAGACACGGCCTTATAGACTCCCTAGGACACTTAAACTCTGTGCTCTAATACCATGTTTGTCACGCTCGGGAGGGTACCCTAGACGTAACCGACACTCAGAAACCATTTCTGGCTCCCAAGCGAACCACATAGCCTGATCACACCTCCGTTCATTCATTCATTTAGTGGAAAGTTTAAAAATAAAGAATAATTTAGCGGGCAACTCAAATCACCCATCCAACTCAAAGAATAAAGGCCACGGGCCAACAAATTAACTAAAATAATTGTCAAAAAAAAATAGTTTGACAAGAATAACTCAAGGATAGAAATACTCAATTGACTCATCACTATCTAGTTTATGAAGCCTCTATCACTATTATTTAATTGGTGCCAATGACACGTTAATAGCTACCTCAAATTAAAATGAAAAGGGCTAACTCGATGCAAAAATACACAGACGGTGTCCTCCGAATGTAGCGGAGGACTCACCAATATGCTGAGTGCAAATAGATCCCTAATGATGCTCTTATTGACGATCTCATAAACTTGTCTCTGCATCATGAAACGATGCAGGCCAAATGGCGTCAGTACATGGAATGTACTGGTATGTAAAATGGCAGAATGAAACATACCTCAAGGAAGAGTAACGTTGGTTCAAATATCTCAACTCAGGAAGATAAGAGGGATTCAAATAAAGCATCATAAATCTAAAGGAAGGATACAGTTTAGACAGAGACCAATCATCTACCATACAATCCAATCCAATTATGTATAATACAGTTCAACCAAATCATTTACAATTCGATCCCTTTCAATCATGTACAATCCGATTATATACACTCAACTCAACAATCAACTCAATAATCAAATCCAATCTAGTCACATACCATTCTATTCAATCCAATCATAATTCATCTATTCTAATCCGACCATATATAATCTACTCAACATTCAACTCAACAATCAGCTTAAAGGACTCAACTCAGTAAATATGCAAATTAAATTATGCAACGTTTTACAATTCAACTCAAAGGACTCAACTCAATAAATATGTAACAACTCACTCAAGTGTCCTAAGTCTAGCAAGAAATAGTTTAGATAGGACTAACTCATAAGCATCTAGCAACTCACTCAAATGCCCTAAGTCTAACAAGAATTAGTTTAGGCAGGAGCAACTCGTAAACCACTCAATTCAAATGACTCGGAGCACTATCAAGACCTAAATGGGAGTTTCTCTTATCCGATAACCATCACCTATGAGTCAGTGATAGTACAACAATCAGATGTTTTTGCCACATTCGTCCATACCTTGCTAGGATATGAACGCCTCCCTAATTATGAATATCATCGATTAGTCAGGTCCTATCATTTCAGGACGATAAAATGGGAAACATCCGACTTTAACGGTTCAATCCCACGGGAGGCATCCGACTTTAACGGTTCCATCCTTACCTACGTTGGCGGCGTAGTTTCTGGGGTTCGAGTATGGACTATACTCTCACCCGCTTTGGTGCTCGATACTCCTCCCATGACTCCATGCTCATAATACTCCTCCAATCATCTCAAACAAGCCCTCACGGCTAGTTTCATGTGGAACATTGCCATCTCATCAACTCTGTTCTCATTTCAACTTAATTAACTCATAATGACAAGTCTCATTGGACTCTTTTCAAAACTCAACTCAAATCATCAAACTCTTCTCTTTAAAACTCGTACAATCTCAACTCGATGAATGCAGAAAATATTATGTACATTAAAACATAATTTCAACCCCTCAACTCAAATCAAAATAGATACTTTAATGTAAAAATATTCAACTCATTTAAAGGCTCCTCATACTCAACTCATACTTAAACTCCTTTCTAAATCAAACATGAAACTAATAATTCCTTAGACTCAAAATAGCGTGTGAATGGTTTATGCAAAAAGGTTCACAAATAATTTATTTAAAGCTCCTCCTCAAAAGATAATTTATTTTCAAAATATTCCTAAGACTCCAATCAACTCAAATTATGCACATCACATACCACAAAATCACATTAGACTCCAATCCACTTCATCACATAACATCCTCATCAATATACCTCTTCATCAACCATTCTACATATATTAGATAAGCACCATTCACATCATCACTCACATCGTCATCAAAACATTATGATCACATCATTGTCAAGTATCATCATCACATCAATCATCAAACATCTACTCCAAAATTCTTATTTTTGTCCTATGTTCATTTTATAGAAGCAAAGGGACATTCTTAACTAATCAATTCATTCTTTTCATTCCAATTAATACATATATACACACAACTATCCATCTCAACCTCAAGACATTTATGACAAGAAATCTCATCTTGGGTTCATGTGAATGAAACATGAATCCATACTCTCAACAAGACTCAACTCAAGAATATCGTCAACGTCTATAAATTTATATACAAAGGTAAATTTGAAATCAATAATATAATAGATAACTATTTAGTAACTCAAGTCATTAAAAACAACAATCAACTAATAGTACTTAAAAACATTCTATAGTTTAGGAAAACTTTCAAGAAAACCTTCTTAGAGGGTTCAACTCTTTCACAACCCCTATCCAACACATCTATGGGCATATGGAAGAACTCAATCCATATTTTAGGTTAGCTTTACATACCTTGTTTGAAGATTTTGAAGAAACCTTGATGTTGGGTCTTCAATGGAGGACTCAAATCTTGAAGCTCTTGGAACTCTTCTTGTTGGAAAAAGATTTGAAGAAGAAGAAGAAGAGAGAGAGAGAGATAGGTTTCTAGGGCTTTTAGAGAGAGAGTGAGGGATTGAAAATGATCCCAAAATTTGATAGGGCTGATACATATATAATTTGGGTAAGTTCCCAAATTACCCCTCCTCAAAGGTTCTGAAAATAGGCTAAAAATGCACCTGGCGCCATATTGGCGCGTCGAGCCCTTGCAGCGCCAAGCTGATTATGCCTAAAACCTGCACACCTCGTAGTGGCATGCCGCGCCAGAGACCAAACCACTGAGGAATGTTTCTCGCGCGATAGTGGCACGTCGCGCCCTTACAGCGCCAAGGCCATATTTTCTAGGTTCTGGAAATTTGGCCTGAAAAACCCTGCACAACTTTTAGTGGCGCATAGCACCAAGGACCAAACTATTGAGACATATTTCTAGCGCGATAGTGGCGCGTCGCGCCCTTATAGCATCAAGGACATTTCCCCAGCAGTTGCAACCCAGGCCAAAAATGAAATTCCTGCCATGCTAGTTCGTCTTAGGATCGTCGTATCTTTTGACTCTCAACTCCAAAAATTACATTCTTGGTGGCGTTGGAAAGAAGACTCGACGACCTTTAATTTGGTTGGTCGTGGGCCACCCAAATTGTCGTCTTTTAAAAGATAGGGTCATTAAAAGTCGACCCTATACACGAACTCATCCTAAAACTTAACCACGATGAATCTTTTGGACTTAGCTGGGTCCTAGGGGTCCTCTGTGACCCCACATCACCTCCAACACTCTTCAATCTCTCAGGTACTCATCTTAACTCAAGCATATACCTCGAAATAAATACGGTTGACCCTACCCATGTACAAGAAAGGTCCGAATCTTAGGGAATTTTTTTTGAGGGGTGTTACATTATCTCCCCCTTGGGATCATTCATCCTCAAATGACGAGTAAACCAATAGTGGGCTCTAGGCATGAATAAAAATCAAAACTCAATCGAATCAACCAATCGAGCAATTTAGACAGTTGGCTATTCAAACTCAAGAATAGACAAATCATTTCAACTTAGGATTAGGGACATCGCCTTCATCATTCTCATCATTTGGCATGAATAGAACATCGAAACTCCATCAACCGAATTATTCAAACATCTACATGTCCAACCGTCGAATTCCAATTCCCGAGCGACATTTCTAATCCTCTTCACCATTTCATGAGGTCAATATATCGGTGTACAAACTTCCTCTCCTCTCCAAACCTCATAACACCCTTCACGTACCTCTAATCTTTCCCCCAAATGCAATCATCAGTCTACTACCATCACTCTCATAGTGACAACCATACACTCAAGCTTATCACTCTAACTACCTCACTCATATCTAAGAGTTGTCGAGCTTACTTTAACACTTATACCCTCATCATCGTATGAGCTCTTTCCTAGAGACACAATAACATACTCTTACCTATCTATTGCTCATCACAATTTCTCATCTCGCTCCTCCTCCACACATTTATCCTCGACTAGATAAGTACAACACAACTAACACAATTGGGGAGCACTCACTCTGCCTCATCTACTCTTGCTTAACTCCATCTACTATAATCTTGGCCAACTCATCACTATTAGAAACTCAAGACTTACTTTGGATCATTACCCCATCATCTCCCCCTTAGCTTAAAGGCATCAACTAAAGGACACTAACTAGTCACTCAAAGCGACTCACAAATTTAGAACCTCATTCAAATCTATACTGTTGCATATACACCTCTTAAGCCTCTTCTTACCATATGACTTAGACTCAATTCACTATTTACATCTGAGGGTCACATAACCCCTCCATTCATAACACACTCTCCTCGCAAGTTAATAACTTAATCTCTCGCATACGTCATGTCAAGCCTACTAAATAAAATCTTAAAACTAGAACTATCACAATCATTTATTACACCTCATTACTCACCTCATAGATACTTCACCCTAGTTGTAGGCCTCAATCAACCACCATTCTCACTATTTGAGTTCTACTCCTCTAACTCCCTCTTTCTAACTCTAGAACCATCATATCAACCATAACTCTCACTGCCTAGGATCACATTCCATCAGATGGTGATACTTATCACTCAAACACGCAACTTCCCCCTCGAAGGTAGCATTTAAATCAAGATGTAGGGATAAGATTTTAGGATACATCTCGCTCTGACTCAACGCACGATCCATACGAATGAGAGTACATCCTTCCAGATCAATAGAGTTAAGCACAGTAATCGGCTCTTCTCAAGCCTTATGCCGTCTCTTCCCTTCCTCAAGACTCTATCTTAACTCATCAATAAGAATCTCATATCTACCATTTTAACTACCTTGAGTATGAGGGGTGGTCGAACGGATATGAGCAACGCACGAATCAGAAGGGAACAATCTTAGAGTTAAACTCTATCGCACGAATCTAGAATATGAAAGAAGGGAAACAATTCTTAATGTCCTATAGCCTCTTGATTATAAGTGTGGTGCACAACACACCCATAAGCAAGACTCTACTAGACACGGCTTCATAGACTCCCTAGGACACTTGAACTCTGTGCTCTGATACCATGTTTGTCACGCCCCAGGAAGGTACCCTAGACGTAACCGACACTCAGAAACCATTTCTGGCTCCCAAGCGAACCACATAGCCTGATCACACCTCCGTTTATTCATTCATTCAGTGGAAAGTTTAAAAATAAAGAATAATTTAGCGGGAAACTCAAATCATCCTTCCAACTCGAAGAATAAAGGCCATGGGCCAACAAATTAACTAAAATAATTATCAAAAAAAATAGTTTGATAAGAATAACTCAAGGATAGAAATACTCAATCGACTCATCACTATCTAGTCTATGAAGCCTCTATCACTACTATTTAATTGGTGCTAATGACATATTCATGGTTACCTCAAATCAAAATAAAAAGGGCTAACTCGATGCAAGAATACACAGATGGTGTCTTCCGAATATAGGGGAGGACTCACCAATACGCTGAGTGCAAATAGATCCCCAATGATGCTTCTATTGACGATCTCATAAACTTGTCTCTGCATCATGAAACGATGCAGGCCAAATGGCGTCAGTACATGGAATGTATTGATATGTAAAATGGCAGAATGAAACATACCTCAAGGAAGAGTAACGTTGGTTCAAATATCTCAACTCAGGAAGATAAGAGAAATTCAAATAAAGAGTCGTAAATCTAAAGTAAGGATACAGTTTAGACAGAGACCAATCATCTACCATACAATCCAATCCAATTATGTATAATATAGTTCAACCAAATCATTTACAATTCAATCCCTTTCAATCATGTACAATCCGATTATATACACTCAACTCAACAATCAACTCAATAATCAAATCCAATCTAGTCACATACCATTCTATTCAATCCAATCACAATTCATCTATTCCAATCCGACCATATACAATCTACTCAACATTCAACTCAATAATTAGCTCAAAGGACTCAATTCAGTAAATATGCAAATTAAATTATGCAACGTTTTACAATTCAACTCAAAGGACTCAACTCAATAAATATGTAACAACTCACTCAAGTGTCCTAAGTCTAATAAGAAATAGTTTAGACAGGACTAACTCATAAGCATCTAGCAACTCACTCAAATGCCCTAAGTCTAACAAGAATTAGTTTAGGCAAGACCAACTCATAAACCACTCAACTCAAATGACTCGGAGCACTATCAAGACCTAAATGAGAGTTTCTCTTATCTGACAACCATCACCTATGAGCTGGTGATAGTACAATAATCAGACGTTGTTGCCACATCTGTCCATATCTTGCCAGGGAATAAACGCCTCCCTAATCATGGATACCATCGATTAGTCAGGTCCTATCATTTTAGGATGATAAAATGGGAAACATCCGACTTTAACGGTTCGATCCCATGGGAAGCATCCGACTTTAACAGTTCCATCCCTACCTATGTTGGCGGCATAGTTTCTGGGGTTCGAGTATGGACTATACTCTCACCCGCTTCGGTGCTCGATACTCCTCCCATGACTCCATGCTCATAAGACTTCTCCAATCATCTCAAACAAGCCCTCACGGCTAGTTTCATGTGGAACATTGCCATCTCATCAACTCTGTTCTCATTTCAACTCAATTAACTCATAATGACAAGTCTCATTGAACTCTTTTCAAAACTCAACTCAAATCATCAAACTCTTCTCTTTAAAACTTGTATAATCTCAACTCGATGAATGCAGAAAATATTATGTACATTAAAACATAATTTCAACCCCTCAACTCAAATCAAAATAGATACTTTAATGTAAAAATATTCAACTCATTTAAAAGCTCCTCATACTCAACTCATACTTAAACTCCTTTCTAAATCAAAGATGAAACTAATAATTCCTTAGACTCAAAATAACGTATGAATGGTTTATGCAAAAAGGTTCACAAATAATTTATTTAAAGCTCCTCCTCAAAAGATAATTTATTTTCAAAATATTCCTAAGACTCCAATCAACTCAAATTATGCACATCACATACCACAAAATCACATTAGACTCCAATTCACTTCATCACATAACATCCTCATCAATATACCTCTTCATCAATCATTCTACATATATTAAATAAGCACCATTCACATCATCACTCACATCGTCATCAAAACATTATCATCACATCATTGTCAAGTATCATCATCACATCAATCATCAAACATCTACTCCAAAATTCTTATTTTTGTTCTATATTCATTTTATAGAAGCAAAGGGACATTCTTAACTAATCAATTCATTCTTTTCATTCCAATCAATACATATATACACACAACTATCCATCTCAACCTCAAGACATTTATGACAAGAAATCTCATCTTGAGTTCATGTGAATGAAACATGAATCCATACTCTCAACAAGACTCAACTCAAGAATATCGTCAATGACTATAAATCTATATACAAAGGTACATTTGAAATCAATAATATAATAGATAACTATTTAGTAACTCAAGTCATTAAAAACAACAATCAACTAATAGTACTTAAAAACATTCTACAGTTTAGGAAAACTTTCAAGAAAACCTTCTTAGAGGGTTCAACTCTTTCACAACCCCTATCCAACACATCTATGGGCATATGGAAGAACTCAATCCATATTTTAGGTTAGCCTTACATACCTTGTTTGAAGATTTTGAAGAAACCTTGATGTTGGGTCTTCAATGGAGGACTCAAATCTTGAAGCTCTTGGAACTCTTCTTGTTGGAAAAGGATTTGAAGAAGAAGAAGAAGAGAGAGAGAGAGAGGTTTCGAGGGCTTTTAGAGAGAGAGTAAGGGATTGAAAATGATCCCAAAATGTGATAGGGATGATACATATATAATTTGGATAAGTTCCCAAATTACCCCTCCTCAAAAGTTTTGAAAATAGGCTAAAAATGCACCTAGCGCGATAGTGGCGCTTCGCGCCCTTGCAGCGCCAAGCTGATTATGCCTAAAACCTGCACACCTCGTAGTGGCGCCGCGCCAAAGACCAAACTATTGAGGCATGTTTCTGGCGCGATAGTAGCGCGTCGCGCCCTTACAGCGCCAAGGCCATATTTTCTAGGTTCTAGAAATTTGGCCTGAAAAACCCTGCACAACTTTTAGTGGCGCGTCGCGCCAAGGACCAAACTACTGAGGCATTTTTCTGGCATGATAGTGGCGCGTCGCGCCCTTATAGCGCCAAGGCCATTTCCCCAGCAGTTGCAACCCAGGCTAAAAATGAAATTCCTGCCATGCTAGTTTGTCTTAGGATCGTCGTATCTTTTGACTCTGAACTCCAAAAATTACATTCTTGGTGCTGTTGGAAAGAAGACTCAACGACCTTTAATTTGGTAGGTCTTGGGCCACCCAGATTATCGTCTTTCAAAAGATAGGGTCATTTGAAGTTGACCCTATACACGAACTCATCCTAAATCTTAACCACGATGAATCTTTTGGACTTAGCTGGGTCCTAGGGGTCCTCTGTGACCCCACATCACCTCCAACACTCTTTAATTTCTCAGGTACTCATCTTAACTCAAGTACATACCTCAAAATAAATATGGTTGACCCTATCCATGTACAAGAAAGGTCCTAATCATAGGGAAAATATTTTGAGGGGTGTTACAAAAGAAGTCTTACTATATTAATTGAAGCAGACAAGCGAAGCCAATATTCATGTTTAACTTGATCAGATCATCTCTCAAATGCAGATATAATAAATTGTTGTTATCGCATTAGATCTTTACTTTTCTTTTTTACCTGATTGTGAATATTATTATATCCATCAATATGTTATTTAAAATTCCTCTTTTCTTATTTCAACTCTCAAACCCTATAGTCTACCCGTCTTTCTACTAAACCACTGTCACACCCCGAGAGGTACCCAAGGCATGGACGACACTCAAAAACTATCTTTGTCTCTGAGAGAACCATTTAGTCTTATCACTCATTCATTCATCAGTGAAGGCCTAATTGAAACTAGAATACTTATGTGAGATCTCCATCATCAACATCAAAGGAAAGAAATAGTACTTAGGAGAAGTAGTTTCAAAGGAAAACTACTCCAATTACATTATTAAACTCTATCTACAGAACCTCTAACACTATTAGACGGTACCAATGACATGTCCATGGATACCTCAAAAGAAACATAGTACTCAATAATAATGAAAAGATAAAGAGTTTCTCTGAATACAAGAAGGACTTACCAAATATCTAAAAAGTAATGATCTTCAATGATGCACTTAACACCTGTATCTGTATCATAAAATGATGCAGGTCAAATGATGACAGTACATGGAATGAGTATGTAAAATGACAGAAAAGTAAGGACAAATATCAAGATACTCCTATCAGGAAGACTCAGCTCAGAACTCAACATCATCTCAACATCAATGTACAATGCAAGTTTTAAAAAATAAAATAATAATAAGGAATGCTTACTCAATTGGGAGTTTCTTTAACGACAACCGTCACTTATGAGCTAGTGATGATACAATGAAGCGATGTCGTTTCTATATCTGTCCAATACCTTTCCAGGGTAAAGGACTTCACCATCTTGAATCTAGTCATCAAAGTCCTCTTTTTGGGACCTAAGAGGCATAGCCTCCATTCTACGCTAGCTATGTAATTCTAGGGTTTGAGTTAATTAAACACTTACCACACTCGATATTCAATACTACTCCCAAAACATGTGCTTATATTAACCTCATCATCTAGTCTCATTGGACTTCAATTTAAAATATCAAACTCATTTCAACGCATCATCATCATCATCATCATTACCTCTTCATCAATCATTATACTTCGAAACATTATGTACATCTCATCAAAAATATCTTGCTCAAAACGTCATTTAACCCAAAGAATCAAAGTCATTTAAACTCAATGCTTTTGCTCTTTCAAAACTCAATAAAATACATATATAGTATTAATTCAAATCACTCTTTTTGTCAATGCATATTAAAACCCAACATCTTTACTAAAAACACGCATGAAGGAAAACAATCATGAACATCAAATCAATTAGGGTTCATGGAAAAGTAGTCATGAACAACAATTTCAATAATACGAGAGATAAAATAAAAATAATATGAATGCATAAATATATTTAACTCAATAGAACAAGAATTAACTCATTTAGAATTCAAGAATTAGGATAAAATTCAACTATAACTCAATTACGAACTCAATTCAAGCTATGAATAGCCTTACATACTTGAAATCCGATGCTTTACTGAGAATGAAAGAAATCAATGAACACCTTGAACCCTAGCCATTTCTCCTCACCGAAGCATTTTGTGTAATTCCCACAGTATATAAATCATTGGAATAGTATTTCTACACTACTAAAAACTAAAACTATATTTTAGAATGAGTAAAGAAGTGTATAAAAAGAAAAAAATCTTGAGAAAACTTGATGAAAAAAATGAAGAAATAAGATGGGTATTTATAGGTGTGAAGAAGGTACCTAACAATAAATAAAATAGTTGCAAAGAATGATCTTGAAAATTTAATGGAGGATTGTGATGTCATGGGTTAGGTCATGTCATGTCATGAGTGTAGATCCTCAATGATTGGTGAGATGAATCTTTTTTTTTATGAAATACCATTTTTTTGAGCTACGTTTGAACAACATAACTTCCTATTAGGATTTGGTGTCTAGATCGATAAGATCCAATAAAAGAAAATACCCGTAGCAGAATTAGAAGACCTTTAGTAAATTGTTTTTAGGTCCAAGCGGCATATGAATTGTAGATTATTTTAAGAATCAACTGAATTGGATCATCCTACAGTGAAATTTCATTTTTCTTCTACAAATACTTCATTTCGTTACAGCACAAGGTCTTGCAAAAATTAATTTATTTGACCTACTTAGCCTCAGAAATCTTAAACTATGGTCCACAAAAACTGTAGAGAATGATGTCGGGGTTCTTTAGAAATTTGAATCACCTAATTTGGACCATTCTATGAAGATATATTCCCAAAATACAAAACCAGTATCATTTTCATCTAGAATTGGAACACCACATATAATGTTTTAGGGGGCTTTACAATATCTCCCCCTTGGGATCATTCATTCTTGAATGAAGATGAAACTAGGAGATATCAAGCATGAATACCATCAAGACTTCAATTACTCAAAAACTCTGATACTCAAATGCTCAAACAACACATACTCAAATAATCAATGACTCAAAGGTAGAAGTGAGGAATACTACCTTGAACGTCATCAGAAGACACAAATAGATGAGGATATTTAGCCTTCATATCATCTTCAGCTTCTTATGTAGCTTTCTCAACAAACTGATTTCTCCACAAGACTTTGACTGATGAAACCTCTTTGGTTCTATGCTTTCAAACCTAACGATCAAGGATATGGACAGAAATCTCCTCACAAGATAAACTATCTTTTACTCTAATACTCTCAATAAGGACAACTAATGAAGGATCTCCCAAACACTTCTTTAGCATCAAAAAGTTAAACACGTGATAAATAGCCGCTAACTCTGGTGGTAGCTCTAACTCATAGGCTACATTACCTATTCTTTTCATAATCTGATAAGGACCAATATATCGAGGACTTAACTTCCCCTTCTTTCCGAATCTTATCACACCCTTCATGGTTGAAACCTTCAAGTATACTCAGTCATTTACCTCAAACTCTAAATCTCTTCTCCTAACATTGGTGTAGGATTTCTAGCGACTCTGATCAGTTCTCAACCTCTCTTGGATAATCTTTACTTTCTCCATGTCTTGGTGAACTAAGTCTAGGCCAATCAACTCAGTTTTACCAACTTCAAACTAACCAATTGGTGATCTGCATCTCCTCCCATAAAAGGGCCTCATAAAAAGCCATTTTAATACTCGAATGGAAACTATTATTGTAAGATAACTCAATAAGGGGTAAGTGATCATCCCAATTACCTTTGAAATCAATGACATATGTTCTCAGCATGTCCTCCAAAGTCTAAATAGTGTGCTCTACCTGGCCATCAGTTTGAGAATGCAATGCGACGTTAAGGTTCACTCTTAAACCCAACCCTTTTTAAAAGGACTTCCAAAACTGAGTGGTGAACTAGGATCCTCTATCTGAGATGATAGACAAAGGGACTCCATAAAGTTTGAAAATCTCTCAAATATAAAGTCAGGCATAGTTCTCTGCGATGTCAATAGTCTTAATGGGTAAGAAGTGGGCTAATTTGGTCATCCTATCCATAATCACCCAAATCGAATTATGCTGTCTATGAGACCTTGGTAAGCCTATAACAAAGTCCATATTGATCATCTCCCACTTTCATTCTGTAATTTCTATATTCTAAGCTACACCACATAGCCTTTAGTGCTCAACCTTGACTTGTTGGCAATTTAGACATTTGGAGACATAGTCTGCAATGTACTTCTTCATACCACTCCACCAATAGAATTCTCTCAAATCAGGATACATCTTAGTAGACCCTGGATAGATAGAATACCTAGAGCTATGAGCCTTTACCATGATCCTATCTCGAATACCATCAACACTCGGAATACATAATCTGCCTAGGTACCTCAACACACTATCTCTCTCTTTAGCGAAGACCATCACATTCTGTTTATGTACATCTTCTTTTAACTGAATTAAAATAGGATCTTGATCTTGTTTTTTCTTCACCTCCTACAAGAGATAACGTAGACCCATTCTGAACCATGACTCCGCTTTCATTAGAGTCAACAAGTTGGACTTTCAATCGGGCAAGTCTATGCACTTCCTTTGCCAACTTCTTATTTTCCTCTTCCACATGGGTAGTATTCCCCATGGATGACCTGCTAAGAGCATCGACAACTACGTTTGGTTTACCTTGGTGGTAAAGAATGCTCATGTCATAATCCTTGAATAACTCTAGCCATCTCCTCTACCTCAAGCTTATCTCCTTCTGACTAAATACATACTGCAAGCTCTCGTGGTCTATGAATACATCCACATGTACACCATAAAGATAGTGACATCAGATATTAAGAGCAAATACCACAACTACCAACTCAAGGTCATGAGTGGGCCAGTTCCTTTCATGGGTCTTAAGTTGTCTGGAGTTATAGGTAATGACCTTACCCTTCTACATCAACACACATCCCAACCCAACTTTGAAAGCATCACAATAGATTATTAAACCATCTGTTTCCTCGGGTAGGGACAATATTGGAGTAGTAGTCAATCTAGCTTTCAACTCTTGAAAACTTTTCTCATAAGCATCAAACTATTGAAACTTAGCCTTTTTCAGAGTTAGTTTAGTCAATGGTAAGGCTATGGACGAAAATTTCTCAACAAACCTCCTATAGTAACCGGCCAAACCGAAGAAATTCCTTATGTTAGTTGGAGAGGTTGGTTTGGGACAATTCTTAACTGCCTCAATCTTTTGAGTATCAACTCGAATACCATCACCAGATATAATATGACATAGGAATGCTACAGACGCAAGACAAAACTCATACTTCAAAAACTTACCATACAACTCCCTCTTCTTGAGAATTTGAAGGATAATCCTAAGGTAGTTAGCATGCTAACCCTTACTTCTAGAATAGAAAAAAATATCATCAATGAAGACAATCACAAAAACATCCAGGTATGGCTTTAATACCCGGTTCATAAAAGCTGCAAGAGCGTTAGTCAATCCAAAAGACATAACAAGAAACTCAAAATGACCATAGCGGGTTCAAAAATCCATCTTCGAGATGCTAAATTCTCTCACTTTCAACTGATGATATCCTGATCTAAGGTCTATCTTAGTGAAGCATGTGGCACCCTGAAGTTGGTCAAATAAATCACCTTTCCTAGGAAGAGGATACTTATTATTTATGGTGATTTTATTAAGTTGACAATTGTGTCAATATATATCCTCAAAGAACCATCCTTCTTTTGTATGAATAGGACAGGAGCACCCCATGGTGAGACATTCGGCCTAATAAATCCCATATTTAGGAGATCTTTTAACTGTTTTTTCAACTCTTTTAACTTAGCTAGAGCCATTTTATAAGAAGGAATAGAGAGAGGTTGTGTATCAGAAAGAATATCAATCCCAAAGTTGATCTCCCTATCAGGAGGGACTCTAGGTAGATCCTCATAAAAGACTTTAGGAATCTCATTCACAATGGGAATGGACTCAAAAGATGGAGCCTCATCATTAACATTTTTGACTCGAACTATATGATAGATACATCCCTTAGAGGTTAACTTTCCGGCCTTAAGTGTCACGCTCCGAGAGGGTACCCTAGACGTGACCAGCACTTAAGAACTATTTCTAGCTCCCAAGCGAACCACATAGCCTGATCACCTATCCGTTCATTTATTCAATCAGTGAAAGACTTAAAATAAAGAAAATATTTGGTGGACAAATCCCAAATCGACAATCTAGCTCAAGAAAGAAAGGCCGTGGGCCAACAAATCAAACTTCAATCTTTGTCATTAAAATAGTCTAACAAGAATAATTTAAGGAAATAAAATATTCAATAGACCCATCACTATCTAGTCTATGAAGCCTCTATCAATACTATCTAATTGGTGCCAATGACATGTCATGGCTACCTCAAATAAAAATGGAAAGGGCTAACTCGATGCAAGATTTCCTAAGCGGTGTCCTCCAAATGTAGGGAAGGACTCACCAACAGGCTGAGTGTGTATAGATCCTCAATGGTGCTCCTATTGATGATCTCTTAAACCTTTCTTTGCATCATGAAATGATGCAGGTCCAACTAGATGTCAGTACGTGGAATGTACAAGTATGTAATATGGCAGAATAAAACATACCTCAAGGAAGAATAACATCGGATCAACTATCTCGAATCAGAAAGGTAGGAGAGACTCACGTAAGACGTCATAAGTCTAAAGTAAGAATATATTTCTAGAAAAAGACCAATCACACATCATACAATCCAATCCAATCATACACAATACAGTTCAATCAAATCATATATCATCCAATTCAATCCAATCGTATACAATCGGTTCAACCCAGTCATATACGATCCGATCCAATCCAATCATATATCCTTCCATTCAACCCAATCAACATATCATCTAATCCAATCCAGTCCAATCGTACACTATCAAATCATAATTCATCTAATCCAATCCGATTAATGCAATCAACTCAACAATCAACTCAAAGGGGCTCAACTCAATAAATATGCAAATTAAGTTATGTAATGTCTTACAATTCAACTCAATCACCTACAATCACAATCAAACCAATCAGATCAAGCACAATCTATTCAATTGGGAGTTTCTCTAACCAACAACCATCACCATATGAGCGAGTGATAGTACAACAAGCCGACGTTTTTGCTGCGTCCGTTCATACCTTGCCAGGGTATGAACGCATCAACCAATCATGGATCCAATCCAACCAAGTCCTATAATGTCAAGACAAACATTTTGGGGAAGCATCCGACTTTAGCGATTCAATCCCCTCTTATATTTAGCGACGTAGTTATTGGGTTTGAGTATAAACTTTACTCTTATCCAATTCGGTGCTCGATACTCCTCCCAAGACTCTATATGGTCATATCTATCAAGTGGGTAACATACTCAAAATACTCATTTAGCCTCGTTGGACTCTTTCAAATCAACTCATCAAACTCTTCTCTTTAAAATTTATACAATCTCAAAATAGACCTTTTTATGTAAAAATGCTCAACTCATTTATACTAAAAATACTCATGTTCAAAAATAATTAAAAGACTTCTCAAACTCAACTCATGCTTAACCTCTTTTTAAATCATAGATGAAAAAAATCATTTCTTAAACTCAAAAATAGTGTATAAATAGTTTACGCAAAAATACTCACAAATCATTTATTTAAAACTCCTTCTCAAAAGATCCTTTATTTTCAAAATACTCATAAGACTCCAATCATCTCAAAATATGCAATTCACATATCACATTAGACTCCAATCCACTTTATCACATAACCTCCTCATCAACATAACCTATTCACCAATCATTCTACACATATTAAATAAGCACCTTTCACATCATCACTCACACCATCATCAAATATTATCACCACATCATTATCCAAACATCTACTCCACAATCTTCATTTTAGTCTTATGTTCAAATTATAAAGGGACATTCTTAACTATCCAATTCATTCTTTTCATTCTAATCAATACATATATACACACAACTATCCATCTCAACCTCAAGACATTTATGACAAGAAATCTCATCTTGGGTTCATGTGAATGAAACGTGAATCCATACTCTAAACAAAACTCAACTCAAGAATATCGTCAATACCTATAAATCTATATACAAAGATACATTTGTATTCAATAATATGAAAAATAATTATTTATTAACTCAAGTTATTAAAATCATCAATCAACCATTAGTATAAAAAATATTCCATAGTTTAGGGAAAACTTTCAAGAAAACCTTCCTAGAAGGTACAACTTTTTCACAACTCCTAACCAACACATCTATGGGCATATGGAAGAACTCAATCCATATTTTAGGTTAGACTTACATACCTTGTGAAGAATTTGAAGAGACCTTGATGTTAGACCTTCAATAGGAGGCTTGAATCCTTGAAACTCTTGAAGGCACCCTTTGTTGGAGATGGATTTGGAGAAGAAGAAGAAAAAGAAGAGAGGGAAAATTTTAGGGCTTTTTAGAGAGAGGGACGACTAAAAAATGGTCCCAAAACGTTCAAGGATAGGGTATATATAATTAGGGAAAAGTCCAAGTTGCCCCTCTTCAAAAATCTGGAAAATTGGGCAAAACCTTGCTGGCGCTATAGTGGCGCGTCGCGCCACTGTAGCGCCAAGCCAAAATAGGCTTAAAACCCTGCACATCTAATAGTGGCACATCGCGCCAAGCCCAAACTACTGAGGCTGTTTTATGGTGCTATAGTGGCGCCCGACGTCACTGGAGCGCCAAGCCTAAATTTCGCCCAGGCCTGAATATTTCTGCAGTACTAGTCCGTAGTAAAATGGTCATAACGTTTGACTCCGAACTCCAAAAATTGCACTCTTGGTGGAGTTGGAAAGAAGACTCAAAGAAATTTAATTTGGTAGGTTGTGGGCCACCCAGTTCATTATATTCTAGGAGATATGGTCATTTGAAGTTGACCCTAATACTAACTCATCCGATAACTTAATCGATTGGAGTTCTTTGGACTCGACTTGGTGTTAGAGATCCCTAAACACATCTAACACACTTCAAATACTTAGAAATTAATCCTATCTCATATATAAAACTATAAGTCCTTCGGTTCGAGTCTACACACACATAAAGAAATGTTCGAGTTTTTGCGAAAAATTTTCTGGGGTGTTACATTAAGATAGGAAATAAATTTACCCCTAGGCACTACAAAACTCCCCTTCCACTCTAAGATAGGATCATTGGGAAATTAAAACTTGATAATCTGAGTTCTACAATAACCTGAGGCATAACAAGTATAAGGTCAGTTCACGCTTAGAATAACATCAAAATCTACCATATCTAACTCAACTAAGTCAATAATGGTATCTTTGTGATAAATGTATACAGTACAATCTCCATAGACTTTCTCAGCTAGGATGGAGTTACCAATGAGAGTAGGTACGCTGAAAAGCTTAAGAAGACACTTAGAAAGGATCTCAAACTTACTAGCCAAGTAAAGAGTCACAAAAGATAATGTCCCACCTGGATCAAGTAATGCATACATATCAAAAGTAATGACTCAGAGCATACCAATAACAACATCGGGTACATTCTTTTGGTCTTGGCAACTACCCATAGCATATAGATGGTTTGTTCCCCCACCTGCACTTGAAGCTGCACCCCTTTGATTTCCTCTATTCTACGGTCCTATAGAAGAAAACTGAGCTCTACCACCTCCATCTCATTGTCTCTTCGAAGGACACTCATTTTGGAAGTGACCTATCTGTCCACATTCGTAGCAAGCATTGGTACCCTTACAATATTCTCCCAAATGGAGCTTCCCACATCTAGCACATGGTGGCTTTTCTTTGGAAGCTTGATCCACACTTCCTTGGGACTGAGAACCTTGTACTCAGAAGTTCTGGTGACTCAGCTATCTCTGATCATACTTGGTATTAGGTGTAAGTGCACTTGTTAATGAAGGTGCATAATTAGAAGACCTCTTCTGAAAAAAGAACTTGTTCCCTTTCCCTCGCTTCTGCTCATTCTCATGTCCAACAAACTTAGCCTTCTTGTTTAAGTGCTTATCTCGTTCCTTTTTCTTGTCATCCTCAACTTGTTAAGCATAACATCAATCTAGAAAAATCTATGTCAGAAATTATTAGTATTGCCTTACACTCTTTCTTCATATGTTTGCCCAGGTAGAGACAAACTTTCTCATCTTGGCCGTCATATTAGAAACCATCTCTGGAGCATATTTGGAAAACTAAATGAACTTTAAGCTATATTCCTTCACAGTCATGCCCTTCTGCTTGAGATTAAAAAACTTTTCAACTTTTACTTCCCTCAACTCTTGAGAAAAGAAGTGATCAAGGAAGGCACCCTCAAATTTATCCCACACTGTAGGCTCAGCATCCTCACCACGACTCTTTTCCCACTAATTATACCAAATATTCGCCACATCCTTCAACTGATAGGAAGCAAGTTCTACTCCCTTAATCTCATTCATATGTATAGTTTTCAAAATCTTTTATATTTCATCGATGAAGTTCTGGGGTCCTCCTCAACCTCAGAACTTATGAAGACTGGTGGGTTCATTCTCAAGAAATCTCAAATTTTTACTGAAGTTGATGCTTTTTGAGAGCTTTAGCTAGGAGTTGGTAAACTATGATTACCCATCTGGTCAGCTACTAATTGAGTGAGTATGGTAATAGCTCCTCTGAATTCCACCTCCGAAGTAGAAGAAGGCTGAACTGTAGACATTTGGGGTGTCTCAGTAGACCTTAAAGATCGATATCTAGTTCTCAGTAGGGGTATCTCCTTGGTGCTGGAAGCGTTCCTTTGACTTGCTATATGTTTAGGAGGCATGATCTGCAATGCACGAATTAGAAAGAAAGTTACGAACTCAAATTGTGAAAGAAATGAGATAATTTCCTAATGTTCTATAGACTCCTAATTATAAGTGTGGTGCACAACACACCCATAATCAAGACTCTACTAGACACGGCTTCATAGACTCACTAGGACTCTTGAACTCTGTACTCTAAATCAAAGTTTGTCATGCCCTGAGAGGGTACCCTAAGCATGGCTGACACTCAGAAACCATCTCTTTTCTCTGAGAAAATCACTTGGTCTTATCACTCATCCATTCATCAACCGAAGACTTAAGTAAAAACAAAAATACTTATGTGGTCTCTCCATCATCAACATCAAAGAAAAGAAATAATACTTAGGAGAAGTAATTTCAAGGGAAAATTGCTCTAATTATATCATCAAACTCTGTCTACGAAGCTTTTAACACTATCAGATAGTGCCAATGACATGTCCATGGCTACCTCAAAAGAAACATAATACTCAATAATAATAAAAGGATAAAGAGTTCCTCCGAATACAAAAAGGACTCACCCTGAAAAGTCATGATCTTCAATGATGAGGATCTCTAACACCTATATCTGCATCATAAAATAATGCAGGTCAAAAGAAGTCAGTACATGGAATGTACAAGTATGTAAAATGAAAGGAAAGTAAGGATAGATATCAAGATACTCCTTTTGAGGAAGACTCAGCTCAAAATTCAACATCATCTCAATATCAATATACAATGCAAGTTTAAAAAAATAATAAGCAATGCTTACTTAGTTGGTTTTCTCTAATCGACAACCATCACTTCTGAGCTGGTGATGATACAATGAAGCAATGTCGTTGCCACATCCATCCAATACCTTTCCATGATAAAGGACATCACTATCTTAGATCTAATTATTAAAGTCCACTACTTGGGACTTAAAAGGCATAGCCTCTATCCTATGCTGGCTACGTAGTTCTAGGATTTGAGTCAATTAAACTCTTATCCAACTCGGTACTCAATACTACTCCCAAAACATATGCTCATATTAATCATTTTATCTAGTCTCATTGGACTTTAATTTAAAACATCAAACTTATGTCAATGCGTCATCATCATCATTACCTTTCATTTACATCTCATTAAAATATCTTCATCAAAATATCATTTAATCCAAAGAATCTAATTCATTTAAACTCAATGCTTTTGATGTTTCAAAACTCAATAAAATACATATATAGTATTAATTCAAATCACATTTTTGTCAATGCTTATTTAAAGCCAACATCTTTACTCAAAACACGCATGAAGAAAAAATCATGAACATCAAATCAAATAGAGTTCATGGAAAAGTAGGCACAAACAACAATTTCAATTATATGAGAGATAAAATAATAATAATCTTAATGCATAAATATATATAACTCAATAAGAAAAGAATTAACTCATTTAAAATTCAAGAATTAGGGTAAAATTCAACTATAACTCAATTATGATAAATTTCAATATTGAGCACGTGGACGAACTCAATCCAATTCTATGAATAGCCTTACATACCTGGAATTCGAAACTTTACTCAGAATCAAAAAGCTTAATGAACACTCTTGAACCCTAGCCTTTTCTTCTCTTCGAAGCATTTTGTGTACTACTCAGAGTATATGAATTACTGAAATAGTATTTCTACACTACTAAAAACTAAAACTATATTTGAGAATAAGTAAAGAAGTGTATAGCGAGAAGAGTTTCTTAAGAAAGCTTGATGAAAAAAATGTGAAAATAAGGTGGGTATTTATAGATGTGAAGGAAGGACCTAACAATAAATAAAAAAATTAAAGGAATGATCTTGAAAATTTAATGGAGGATTATGATGTCATAGGTGATGTCATGTCATGTCATGGGTCTAGATCCTCCATGGTTAGTGAGATAAATCTTCTTTTTACGGAATATCCTTTTTTGGAGCTACGTTTGAACAAGATAACTTTCTAATTAGGATTTGGTATCTTATATGATTTGTAGATCTAGAAGTCCCTTTCATGTTGTTCATAAATCAACTGAATTGGATCATCTTACAGTGAGATGTGATTTTTCTTCTACAAATGCTCCATTTTGTCACAACACCAGGTCTTGCAAAAACTAATTTATTTGACCTACTTATCCTCTTAATCTTAAGCTCTGATCTTCATGAAAGTTGTAGAGAATGATGTTGGGATTCTTTAGCAACTAGAATCACTTAATTTGTACCATCCTATAAAGAGTTGTACCTAAAATATAGAAGGTATATCATTTTCATCAAGAATTGAATACCATATACAATATTTTAGGGGGTGTTACAACCACATCCAATACACTTCAGTTACCTAGGAAAGTATCTTAACATCTATGCTCAACTTAGAAGGCATCGGGTTCAGGCCTATATGCATACAGAGGATTTTTTGGATCTATGCTTAGAAGTTGTCAGGCATTACACCATTACACTTGCATGTTTTACTTTCAGTCAGTTATTTTTGGTATTCATTTTAGTTGAGTATTCAATGAGTATATTTTTCTTCAGCTATTTTACATACCGTATATTTTATTATGATATCTTTTGACATTGTATTATTTTATAATGCAGATACATGTATCTGAAATCCTCAATAGATGCATCGTTGAAGATCACATTTCATCCAGCTTTTGGTGAGACGTCCTTTCTTTCGGAGGAACTCCTTTTTAGTTCATATATTCATTATTATTAGTTCTTTTTAGGTAGCCGTGGGCCTGTTGTGGTACCTATCTTTAGTATTTAGAGTCCTCATAGGCAAAGTGGTGGTTTAATTCAGTATTTCATAGATTATGTTTTAAGCATTCACTTACATATATTTAGAGTATTTCAAACAATTTTTATGAGATTTCTTTAAGTATTTAAAATTCTCACTTCTTTTAAACTTTGTTTATCAAGATAAGTCTTCCGCTTAGTAGTTAGCCAGACCAAGAGTTCTCTTGGGGATCAACAATGGTTTTCGAGTACCAACCACACCTAGGATGTAGACTTAGGGCTTGATACATTAAGAGTTCTAACTTCTCAGCAATTCAACATTCAACCAATGCCCAACTGAAGTAACCTGCTGTTAAGTAAACTACTAAACAACCAATTGAAGACAAGTACACAAACAACTAAGTGTTGTTTCCCAATTCTGCTTTTGAGTGTGAGAGACAACTGTCGACTTAAACAATTAGAACTTAGATGAGAGTGGAGTATTAAGTTAGAGAGAGACTGTGTTTGTGCGTGAAAATGGCAACAACGATGGATGGAGGTGAGTCAATGAGAGTCATTTTTGTAGTGATGTAACTCGTGAGTCGCGAGAGTCTAGGAATTTCAATTCGGGAACTATAATAGTAAATACATGATTTGGGAATTGGATAAGGGTTTGGGTGTGGGGGTATGGGTCACTCTCAAATTGAGACATATTTTAATGGGCTATGGGCAGGCTAGTGTAATTAAATTTAATTTTTTTAATTAATTGAATTAATTTAGTTAAAAATTCAAAATTTAACTAAATAACTAAAATTTTAAAATTTAAAACTCGAATTGATCAATCAAACCAAAAAATTGAAATCGAAATTAAAGAAATAAATCAGTTGAATTTTTTTATTTGAACTAGAATATGCCCAACCCTAATCATAATTTCTTGGCCTTTGTATCACAAATAATCTGCATGCCAAAAATCTATCTTGTTAGTCCTAAGTTTTTCATAACAAAACAGTTATTCAACTCTTGCTTTAGCTTTTGAGTCATGCAAGTGTTATGACCAACAACAACAAGACATCAACACCCAAACACAATAGTTTGAAGAAATCTTCTTGAAATCATGTTGGCTCATAAAAGAATCAAACTTTTTGTATCAACCTGGAGCTTGTTTCATACCATACAAGCTCTTCTTCAATTTGCAAACACAATTCTTTTTTTTCTTGACTCCAAAATCTTCTGGTTGCTCCATATAAATTTCATCATCTTAGTCATCATGAAGAAAAATAATTTTAACATCTATTTGCTCAATCACTAAATTCAGACCTGCAGCTAAGCCTAGAACTACGCGAATGGATGACATCTTCACAAATGGAGAGAATATATCATCAAAATCATCTTCCCTTTTTTGATTAAATTCCTTCACAACCAATCTAGCCTTATATCATGAAATTGGGTTGCTATTTGTATGTTTCACCCTGAAAATTCACATGTTTTTTAAAGCTTTTCAATTTTTAAGTAGCTTAATCAAATAAAAGATATGGTTATCATGTAAGAATTTAATCTCATTTTTATAAAATAAAATCTTTCTTTTCTTCACTTTCCATGACCTCGTCAAAACTCTCGAGTTCTTTTCCGTCAATCAAGAATATATACTCATTGAGAGAATAACAAGATGAATATATTTTCTCTATAGTAGATCTTTTGAGAGAACTCTCTAGAGCATTAACAACAGTTGGTTGTTGTCCAACCACATCATCTTCTACTGGAGCATCAACAATATCATACTAATTATTCTTAATATGATCACTATCTATATTATCAACTTGTTCATCATCTAGAAGATTATTTTCAGATGCAATAGTCAAAGAAACTTGATTAACATCAACTAAGTTCTCACTGCTACAAGAATTAACCTTCTTAGCTTTTCCATGATCATTAGTTATTTTTCTTTAAAGAACATAACATCACAACTTTTAATAATTTCTTTTTCAACTGGATCATAAAAACGATAGTCAAATTCATTTTGATCATAATCAACGAAGATACACTGCCTAATTTTAATATCCATCTTTAACCACTCATTCTTAAAAACATGCATAAAAGATTTATATTTGAATAATCTAAGATGATTATAAAAGATATTCTTATAAGATCAAACTCTGTCAAGACATCACCATCCAAAGCAATAATACGAGATAAGTTGATAATGTTAGTCTTCCTATTACATGATTCCCAAAAGAAATCTAAAAGCTTACCATCTGAAGCAAACATCTAACCCTCTCAATTAGAGTTTTATTCATCCTCTCTGCTAAATTATTTAATTGAGGTGACTTTGAAGGAGCTTTTTGATGTTGAATATCTTGCACTCTGCAATATTTATCAAATGGATCAATATATTCACCGCCATTAGCTAATCGTATGAATTTTAGTTTATTCCTTGTTTGTATCTTAATGAATGCTTAAAAATTCTTGAACACATCAAGTACGTAATTCTTGGACTTTAAAAAATATATCTAGAGTTTGTGAGAATGATCATCAATAAAAATTCTAAAGTAAAATGCATTACCATGAGACTTCACTTTAAAAGGATCACATAAATAAAAATACACTAACTCTAGCAAATCAAACTTTCTTGAAGGCGAATGACTTTGAAAAAGAATTTTTTTCTATTTACTGGCTAAGCATAGAACACATTTGTAACACCCCAAAAAATTTTAAGCTAAGATCCAAATTATTTTTCATACGTGTATAGGTCTGAACCCGATGATTCATAATTGTATGTTATGTGTTGAGATCAATTCTTAAGTATGAGAAGTATATTGGATGATTACTAAGGATTAGAAGGAAACCCTAATATATGAAGAGTTTTGTGACTTAATACCAACCAAATGAAAGGCCTTGAAGTCTTCTTTCAACCGCTTTTGACCGTTTGTCAATCTAAGTTATGTGCTTAAAGTTATACTCATTTTTGTGGACATTACTAGTCTACGCAAACTGGTGCATGAAGTGGACATTAGATGTGCGGCCACGTGGCAAGGTCAGTTTTACTGTTAAGGTTTTGCGAAGTGCCACGCGAACTAGGCTTCAGTTGCGCGATCGTGTATGTTACTTCAAAATTTTAGTTATCTTCTTTTCATGCTCTAAGAAGATTGTTTTTGTCTTTATCTCATCCCATAACCTCAAACCAGGACTATTAGCTTTCTCTAATAGCCAAAGTCAATCATTTTCCATTACTTAAATCCTCTCATTCTCAAAAAGAATTGTTATGCTTAAGAACTTCAAAAACACACTAAGGTTAGGGCTCATCTTCAAGGTTTTTCTTCAAGATTCATCATTTAGGTATGTAAGGCTAATCAGAATGTTAGACTGAGTTCATCCTCATTCCCTACATCTTCATTCAGTCAATATTGAGTTTGAGTTTTAGTTTCAATCCCTTTAAATTGAGTTCTTAAGTTATCTATGTAATTCCTTATTGAGTTCTTTATATAAATGAGTATATTGTTGTGATTTTCATGATTTGAGTTCTTGAATTGTTTTTTATGATTTCATTCATATGAACCCTAGTTGAGTTGATGATTATTATATTAATATGCATTTATTTTGAGTTTATGAGAATGATTTTCATGCATTAAACGAAGTATGATTTTAAACTGGGTCTATACATATTCTATTGAATTTTGAAAGAGCATGAGCATTAAGTTTAATGAGCTTGAGTATTGAGTCAAATGATTTGGGAAAGATTTTTGATGAGATGTGAATGATTTTACAAAAAAGTATATTTTAAATGAAAGAGCATGATGGTTTGAAATGTTATACTTGAGATGAGATTATTGAAATGTGATACCTGGTAGATATGAGCATAATAAATTGATTTGGGAAGTAGTATTAAGCACCAATTTGGGTAGGATTTTGAGTAAATCAAGCTTCATAAACTATGTAGCCAGCGAGGATAGAGACCAAGCCTTTCTTTTCCCAAAAGAGGACTTTTATATTGGATCCATTGAGGTAGATCGTTCCTTACCATGGTAAGGTATTGGATGGCTGCCGCAACGGCAGTGCAAAGTGTTGTATCATCACTCACTCATAGATGATGGTTGACGGTTAGAAAAACTCCCGAATGAGTATGTATACATTATTTCATTGAGTACCATACCTTTAAATATGATTGTTGAGGCATTATTTTACCTTTAAAACTTGCATACTTTATTGAGTTGAGTCGAGCTTTGTTTTTGTCATTAAGTATACTTTGAGTTATTTTTTCCTTTAGTTATTTTATATACTTGTACATTACATGTACTGATGCTATTTGGCCTGCATCATTTTACGATGCAGATATAAGTGATAAAGGTCCTCAATAGGTGCATCATTAAAAACCAGATTCCATTCAATTTTTGGTGAGACCTCCTTGCATTCTAAGGATTTCATTTTATTTCATTCATTCATCAGTTTTTTGATAGTCATATGAGATAGTCTTGGACTTATCTCGGCACCTTTGTAGTACTGAGTTAAAGTCTTCATAGATAGAGTTGGAGTTGAGTTAGAATGGTTCTTTCAGAGTCTATTTTTAAATTACAATCATTATTGTATTATGATGCTGAGTTATGTTTCACTTCGAGTATTTTAAATTTAGTATTTATCTATAATGGATGATTTTGATTTGCCCACTTGAGTCTTATTATCCTTAAGTTGAGTCTTTTGCTGGCTGATTGAATGAGAGATCAGACCAAATGGTTCACCGAGGCCAACAATGGTCTCCGAGTATCGACCACGCCTAGAGTACCCTCTCGAGGTGTGATAACATTTCTTTAGATTTGCTCATCTCACTCTTGAGAGCAAA